>NW_026988418.1:26187500-26545000 GCF_030222135.1 Aotus nancymaae
AGGAATTGGGAGTTTGTAGGAAGTGTGAATGGCACAGGTATGTACATACATGGCTGACACACGACAGCCACAAACTTCCTGCCTGGGCACACACGGGGTTCTGAAAAGACAGTGTCACAGGATTCATTTTCATGTAGACACCCAGTTCTCAGAAGGAGAATACCCAACTTGCCTTCCGGATGCCCAGAGGAAGCGTAGGCACTCGGCTGGCATCAGCCAAGGACTCCCATTATTGCTGCAAATATTAATATCATAAAATTAAATATTGTTTTCAGGAATCTCAGTTTCAGTTTTATGTAGTAATTCTTTCAGCTAATTGTTTTCCTGCACCCTGATCCCATAATTAGGGCCTGACTAATTATCTAATTACTAAGTAGCAGAAGGGCAGGTTGATGGCGACATTTTCGCCATCTTTCAAAGCCTCGTTATCCTTGTGAAAGTCACGGTTTCCTCTGGCTGCAGGCAGCTGCGGCAGACTCAAATGTCTGCTCACCTTCCACATTTGTCAACCTGTTCATTACAGTGGTGAATTTGACACATCAGAAATGTCCCTTTGACAGGAAAGTTTATCCTGGAATGAAAACTGAAGCAAAAGAAAGAAAACCAAAGAAAGATGAAAGTGTAATTTATATTCTCAGATTTGCAATTGTAGTCTTGTCTTAAAGGCAGGATATATGTCTGCTCTTTAGGAGCTGGGAGATGCTCGCTTCTGGAGCCCCAGGGCTCGCCCGGGCTGGATCAGGGGCACAGAGGACCTTGTTCATTTCACAACCCAGTGGGGCTTCCAGACGCTGAGTCGCTGTCACTCTGAGCTGCTCGGCCGCTGGCGAGTCCACTGATGGCAGCACAACAAGCTCACACATCTAGGGAGAAATTGGCCCATAAACTCCAAGAGGCTCGAGACTCTGGTGTTTGGCTGACAAACATCAGGTTACCAACACACTGGTTAATCAATAACCCAATTTTGTTTAATCCCTAGGTCTTAACATTTGACACCTTTTGTCCCCTTTCCAATTTTTACTACACTGGAAAGTCAGCCACCCTCCTTTTTGCTTTTTAAGGCAGAGGAGGATGGAGGGGAGGGGGAGGGGAAGCCAGGATATCTTACTCCTCATCACAAAAGTGACCAAATATTCTGAGGTTGCTTCACACACATGCATGTGCTTCCCACTGGCTCCTCAAGCCTCCAAAATGAAAAGACCTTTTGAGACCATCAGAATAACTCTGGGGAACAACACACACCTAACCCAAGTCATAACTGTAGAATCATTATCAATTATAACTCCAACCAAATATGATTGTATGTTCAATTGGCTTGGCGTAGATAGATGTATGTTTGTGCAATAAATGCATCTGTCAAGATTGTTTTTATGCTCTAAGCTGGATTTTCATTAAAGAAGTATTAATTTAAATTAAGCACTCTGAGATCTTTATTAGTAAAGTAATCAGCAGCAAATAAGCTGGTTAATCAGTTTATATACCCATATATATCTTTCAGAATCAATGTTTTCAATTGAGACCGTTGCCAAGTGGTTAGAATAAGACAGAGAGAAAACTCGCATGAAATACATTTCATTTGCTAGGCTGAAGTCTGCCGCGGCCCTATTGGCGTCTCGGAATGCAGTCATTGATGCATCTACGATGACTGTGTAAAATGTGTTTAATTGGCATGAAAAGGCACTAACTGAGAGCCGGTGGGTCTCCATTATCTGGGTGGACATCTTATTTACTTTAGTGGATCCTGGGAACAAGATGAAAGTATATGAGAACTGAGGTGGGGGGTTGGTACTTAAGCCGATGGGTTTTCTTGGTTGGTGGGGGGTGGCAAGTAGGGAGTTTTACAATCATCCAGGCGATGCAAAATGCAGCTCGGCAACAGCCCAGGTCTCCCTCGCACCCTGAGGAAAAAGCCCAGTGGAACATTTTCCTAATTAGAATCTGCCGAATGCTGTTCACCCGGGGTGAAGCGGGCAAGCATGGTGGGTCCTTACATTTCCGAGGCTGCATTTTTATACTACTCCTCTCTTCCACATAGCTCAAAAACAGGGTGTAGGAGAAAGTATCATTTTTAACTTCAACCTCAAGTCACAAAGGGGCACACAGGGGCTTCTTAAGATGCCTAGTGCTCGGTCGTCATCTGAATGTCTTCAGAATCCCTTGGGATGTTGGACATGCCATGATATCGTTCTGTTTGGTGATGCCTGCAGTTACCAGTTTCCTGCTAAGCGAATACTTCGTCACATTTCCATTAATTGCTACATTACAAATTGTTCCATATCCCAGTGGTGGAAGTTCACCCTGATGCCAGCTGTGGAGTGACAATACCTACACGCCGTCCCAAGAGGTTCCCACATTCTGTGGGATTTGCCTTTTGAGATCGTTATTTAGTGCATAATTCTCACGTCCCAGGTATGAGGGATATATAGAGAGAGGGTGACATGAGGATTATTTTCATCCTATTGAATCCTCCATGGAGAGGGCTTATTAACGTGTTTCTAAGTGTGTCGGAGGCTCCCGGAGTACAGTAATACCCTCTATGCTTATACTCACTTCTACCCCAATTTTCAACCCAAAGACCTCTCAGGAAATGGGTCTCAGTTGTAAGCCATGTAAACTGGGGTTATTAAAAGCTGAGACAGATAGATGCATTAAGAGAATATATTTCTTACTTTAAAACATACTTTATTTGTACGTATTTGTTTTTTTTTTTTTGCAGCTAATAGAGAGCTTTATGATGAAGTCTGGTTTCTATAGAACACATATGTTGAAGGTTCTCTGTATCTGAATCTGGAATCCGTGAAGTTGGAAGCTTAAATGAACTGGTGGATTGGGAATCCCCCTCCCCAAATCCCAGGGGTCAGAGCACATGTTGTGCTCTGACCCCTGGGATTTGGGGAGGCAAATCACATCCTCTCTTCTTCTCCTTAAGGATGAGGCAGGTGTTAACTTCACCCAAGCACTGGCTGTCACAACTCACAGCTCAGGATTTGTGAGAAATATCAGCTCTTTGGCAACAGGCACCAGTAATAAAATAAGCCTTTTGACCAAATTTATCATTGAAGGTTTTTTTTTTTTTTTTTTTTTTCTCAATTGGAAATCAGACGAGGGAAAAGGCTAGTAAACAGGATGCTGGGTTTGCTGTACTAAATAATCCTATTGAGCTGTCAGCCCTGGATTACTGGGTGTGAAAACTACAAAGCCTGTCTTGTGCTCATATCCAGTGGAATCCTTTGGAGAACTTAGGTGGCCAGACCTGGAATTTCAGGCAGTGTAGTAAATTCTTAAGGACTGTACTTTGCTTGGCAAAGAGGATGGACACTCACTTTTCAGCCCTACTCTTTTGCTTCTCATTGCTCCCTGAAAGATCCAACATGCTACTGGTCATTAAATATTCCATAATTAGCAAAATTTTTTGTACTAATATTTGTGTAATACTACCACTTAATAGGTGCCAGACATACCAAGTGATTTCCATGTAATTATCTCATTTAATTTTCATAACTATTCTATGACATGGAGACTTTTACTATGCCCCATTTTACAGGTAAGGAAACTGAGTCACTCAGCAGTTAAATAATGAGCCCACGATCACACACAGTACTGGACGGCTGAGCCAAACCTTACAGTCAGTACTCTTTGACTTAAAAGCTTAAGCACTGAACTACCCTCTATTGCCAGCCAAATCCAGCTTGGTGAGTTTAGCCAAGGCAAATGATGTGACCCCTTACTAGCATGAGGGTTATTTTTGGGGCTCAGAATGATCAAATGTTATGGAAGGATCTTGTTCTGTCTTCATTACAACCCCACTACAGCTTAGCCAAACCCGCAGTCACTGTCAATGCTCCTTACCAGATGAGCAGATCTCCACATGCAGCCACCCCTGTCCTGCGTCCAACTCCCAAGCTGTGAAATGGGCTGACTGCTCATTCCTCTGGGATTCAGAGGAGGCAGCATTGTATGGAAGAGCACAGCTGAGGCGGGAAACAGCTCTTCCACTGGTCATCCATGTAACTGTGAGCAGGTGACTCGACCTCACCATGCCTCAGTTTCCTCATGTCTGAAATGAGGAAAATAGCAGAATCTACTTCATAGGATTACTATGAGGATTACATGAGTTAATATTGATGTGGTGCTTGGGATGTGGTCAGGGCCATAGAAAGCTTAGTTACTAGTGTTATGTAATTATGTTGCTCTGTAACTCTCAAAGAAGCTGAGACAATGACCTTGAACTTTTGGATGAATCCAATTTGGCTAACTGAGACAAGGACGCGTTTCTTACCACTCCTGGGAGAACCGGGTGGTCTATAGAATTGGCCTGCTGTTCTGAAATTATCTAGACATGCCCTGCATGTGTTTGCATATAAAATTCTACAAGTCATGTATTTGTAAGAAATGTCATTTCTTCACTCATTCATTCAACAAAAATGCTTCATGCCCTTGCTCTGAATCAGGTACTGGAGACACAAAACTGAACAAGGCCATTCCCAAAGAGCACACAGTCTAGACGGCAGCAAGTAACCTAACTGTGATACAACATGGCAAATGTAGTAAATGCTTCAATGGAAGCATGAAAAAAGCAGAGGAAATGAAATGTGTTTGTACTGCTGGGTCAGGGGCAGTCACTGAAGCCTTCCCGAGCAAGCACCATTTGAGCCAGGGCTTGAAGAATGAGTTAGAATTGCCTGTTGGTGGATGAGGGCTGGATACGGACATCCAAACAGAAAGGACATCTTGAAAACAGGCATGAAACTATAAAAATTTAGGCTGTGTTTGGGGAACATTCTAGGTAGGACCGTGGTGGCGGTGCCCCACACATTGGAGTAAAGACGAGATAAGCAGCAGAGCAGGCTGTGAAGGGGGACACTCATTTCCTAGAGGCAGAAAGCAATGGTGTCTCATTTCTTTGGTTGCAAGCAACAGAAATGGACTCTGGCCCTTTGAGAGAACAGAGACTATGTAGGAACGATTTGAGGCACCAACAGAAGTGAAGTGAAGACTGTCTTCCTCAGGGACTACCCCACTGTGTTTTCTACCTTTGCTTTGATTCAAGGTCTCAGGAGAGAGACTCTGATTGGCTGAGCTCAGGTGACATCTCATATCTTGGCTGTACTAGGTGATGAAAGGAAAGTCTGGTGGGCAGAGCCTCCAGGGACCCTTTCAGCTTTTAAGGTGGACAGTCAGCACACTAGAGGGCACCAAGACTACACCTAATCAGGAAAGGTAATTCCCCAAAAGGAAATCAGGAAGCAGCTACTTGATGGACAGACCTCACATTACAGATGTTCATTATAAATAATAATAACAACCTATGTTTATGAACCATCTGTTGTAAACTATGATGCATACGTACTTTACATAAATGTTTTATTTAATCTACATAATAACCCTAGGAGTAGATTTACTCCACTTTGTAGAACTGGAGTAAACAAAACACATTTTTCCAAATGAAAAAAGTCATAGCTCAGAGAAGTTATGTCACTTGCCCAAGGTCACACAGCTAGTAAGCGAGCAAGCCAGAACTCAAAAACCTATATGCCTCTGAGGGCAAATCTCTCAACCACTGCACGTTATACCTCCAAGCATCTGCAGGTGGGCACCAGCTCCCCACTGTCCCACCCTAGCCCTTTCTTCCGTCTTACCACCCCTGAATGGGCACAGTCAACTTGGGAGACCCAAGGATCTGGCTTATGAAAAGGAGCACAGACAAGCACCTTTCTCAGTTCCTGTACCTGTAGGCTATCCAAACCAACTGGGCAGCAGCTCTTGAGTTCGGGCCAAAACCTAATCTCTCATGCCCTTTGTGGGTATCATATGGAAAACCCCTAATCAATTCCTTCCAAAGCAATTTATAATAATGCTTCCTCTTGAGCCCCAAGAAAGCTACATATCCACAGGGCTTCAAAGCATGTTGTTTTAATTAATGGCTGAGCAGAAGCTTCTGTAATCCCTGTGGACAGATCTGCCCTCATTTAAAAAAATTCCATGAGAATTAAACTTATTTCAAAAAGTAGTGGGGTTAACTTGTTCATCTGGTGGTAATATCTCCCAAAGTACTGGGCCTGCCATTTTGAAGTCTATAACCACGTATTTAATATAAGTAGGAAAAACCATTCATGTCATCCAGTCCCTCAGTCATCCAGTGAGTTATTAATCTAGTTTCTATTGTCTAGTGGTCTTATCTGCTTATAAGTGTTATTATACTCACCAAAATAGTGCAAGGTAGGTATTCGGATCCTTATTTTATAGACAAGGAAATGGAATCTCAGAGAAGTTAAGCAGCTAGCTTAAGGCCACACAGCAAGTAAGGGGCTCATTCTAAGACCCTGTGCAGTGTTCTATATCTTGAGCACCAACCTGGATCTGAACCAGCCTTCACAGCTCCCTTCTCTGAACTGTCCAGAAAGAGTCCACGTTTTCTGCCCCTTGTTGGGAGAGGATGACAGAGAATTCCAGCAAAATGGAGACTCTTAAACTGATTCCCCTGTCTCCAGAACTGTCCAACTCACCTTCAACTCCCCAACTCACCTTCCACACTGGCCACCAGCAACCTGTTTAAAATGCTACACCGACCATGCCACTTAGCTTAACATCCTTCAATGGCTCCCAATGACCTTTGATAGAAAATCTACATTCACATGGAATGTGAGACCCTTCACGATCCAGCCCTTGCTACCTCTTCTGTCTCATCTTCCAAAACATCCCTGAATGCCCATTTCACTCTAGCCATACAACTCTCCCAACAACCTCGAAGGCACCAGCACACCTCTGTTCACTTGTTCTTCTCTTTAGAACCCCTTTCCCTTTTATATGGGATCAGCCAACTCCTATTCAACCTGTAAAACTCAGCTCAAGTATCCCCTTTCCAGAAAGTTCCCACCATAATGATTGTGTCCATCCTCTGTGGCTTTTTCTGAAGATTTTTGTAGCATACCAGGGGTTCTCTCACTCTCCACTAGCAGGGATGACAGTCAAGAAGTTTTTGGTCTGCATAGAACAGAAAGCCCTACCCAAAGAAGACTAAACAAAAAGAAAATAGTAGATTGATCTCACATAAAGGTCATTTGGATTATAGACTGGGCTTCAGATGTGATACAATCAGGGCTTCTGAAATTTTCTCAGATCTGCCATCCCAGGTATCTTGGTTTTGTCCTCAGGCCAATCTCCCCAGTGATAACAAGACAGTTGCTAATAGCAATTGGGGCAACATGCATAGAGGAGAAGAGAGAGAACCTTCCCCGCAGTTGTCCTTCCCTTTGATGTGATGAGGGCTTTAGGTCACGTGCTCATCCTTGGACCAGTTACCATCACCAATTAAGCAATAGGCTGAAGCCATGTTGCCTGAACCAATCACAGACAAGGGTTTGTGTAGAATTACCATGACTGGTATAGCCCAGTGTGGGTCAGCTTTCCTAAGATCACATATCTTATGTACAGGAAGCGTGGGTACTCAAATAAAAATGGTGTTCTGGGCTGGACACTGTGGCTCACACCTGTAATCCCAGCACTTTGGGAGGCCAAGGTAAGTGGATTTCTTGAACCCAGGAGTTCAAGACCAGCCTGGGCAAGATGGTGAAACCCGTCTCTACAGAAAAATACAAAAATTAGCCAGGTGTGGTGGTGCACACCTGTAGTCCTAACTACCAGGGAGGCTGAGGTGAGAGGAATCCTTGAGCCTGAGAGGTGGAGGTTACAGTGAGCCGAGATTATGCCACTGCACTCCAGCTTGGGTGACATGGTGAGATCCTGTCTCAAAAAAAAAAAAAAAAAAAGAGAGAGAGAGAGAATCCTGTCAGGAGGGAGGAAGAAGGGAATGGATGCTGTTTAAGCCCCCACCATAGCTGTGTAGGTGTTTACACACAACTGTCCTCTCCCAGTACTATAAGCCTCTCAAGAACAAAGACCATGATTTACTTATCTTAGTATCCCATTGTCTAGCACAGTACTTGAAAAATCTTTGAAAACAAATGAGATGAGTTAGCATGGTTAAAATATTGCCGGAGCTGAGGTGTATTCAAAGCTGATGAAAGACTCTGGTTGGCACAAGGTAAAAAGGAAAGGCATCATTTCTACCTGCTGGATCTCTATTTGGTATATAAATTAGACCTTTTTAGAAGACATGTTTCTGTCTGCCAGGCTTTAGAAACAGTGATCTGAGAGTTAGACACTTCCTATTAAAGTTTAAAAAACATAGCTTTAAGTCATACATTATATTGAACGCTTTCATATCTCATCTGATTCAGTAGGTTTTAAACCTCACAGAGGTCACATTTTGAAACAGTAGTCACTTTTTACAACATCTCCAAACATTAAATAAAAATAAAAATTATTATGAAGACTAGAGATGTCCACAGAGACCACTAACATGACACTTGGTTATTATTATTAAGGACAATATTATCTGGAGTTTGGGGGTTACAATGGCTAGCTCCTCTCTAAGCTTTGTTTTTTTTTCTTTCTTGAAGAATAGCAATTCTATCAATGCTTTTTTTCTTCCTGTCTTTTTCTTTCTTTCTTTCTTTCTTTCTTTCTTTCTTTCTTTCTTTCTTTCTTTCTTTCTTTCTTTCTTTTCTTATTTAAAATAGCATTCTTAACCTGTGGCAATCTGAGGAATGCTATGAATCCCTCAAACATATGCAAAATTTTGTATGTATCAATATTTTTCTCAAGAGAGGGGTCATAGTTTTTGTTATGGTCTCAAAAGGGTCATTGTTTCACAAAAAGATTGAGAACCACAGACATTGAAGGAAAATTCCCCCAGGACCTCAGTTGTCTCAATGACTGGGGTTTCACATAATGAAGAAAAGCTATCCCCAGGGTTAGACTATTCACTTAGATTGGTGGCTTCCAGGAAATAGGTCATTCTTGGATTTCTCTTAGGATGTTCTAACTTAGAGAGGTCATCGAGTTTGCAGATACTTGAAGTGAATGGGGCTCTGGAAGGAGAAATTGGTGAAGCAACTGTGCAGCTCCCGTATCCCGCCCTCCCAACCCCCAAGCCTCTCCTTGACACACTCCTTAAGCTAAAAAGGTCTATCCTGATTCAGAAACACATGATCGCTGGCTCCCACATTTACTGGGGACAATTTATCATTTACCCAGCCAGTCTAGGAACTGGCTCACATTAGTAAACAGAAATAGAGCTAGTGGTTTATTGTTGGTCTCTAAAAAAAATCTTACAATCTTGATGTGTCATCCCCTGATCCATAATAGGTTTTTTTTTTTACTGTTGTTGTTAAAAGGCTTTAATGTATTGAAGTCTGGTGGCAAAGGAAGGAAATTTGGGAGGGTGTGTGTGTGTGTGTGTGTGTGTGCACGCGCTGGTGCATATTCAAGGAGGGCTCTGAAAAGATGTTTTTGGCTCCCCCATGAAGCATACTTGTCTGAGAAGGCAGGTTTGCGTTGCTAGTTATCTGCTTTTTCTTTGTTTCTCTTGTTTCAGTGTTCAGTTGCATTTTACTGTTCAGAACTTGAAGGATGCATTCAAACTTATGGAGCATGACATTTTAACTATCTCATCTCACCATGATTCATCTCAATTTACTTTCCTCCAAACTGTAGTCTTGAGAAAGCGCACCATCTCTGGATTCTCCAGTGGGTAGAAGACCATAAACAGCATTAAATGAGCCCAATGTCAGCTAACTTCTGAGCAAGGCTCACTCATTAGATCCTTATTGTTCTTCTAATGAGATGCTTTCCTTTAAGCTGGGAACGTGTGGAACATTAGCAATGGCCTCTGTAGTGTATTGCTGAATGTTCAATACGAACCAGCGGAGGTTAAATAACATGATGAATCAAGCAATCCCAAAGGAACGTGGTGATGTGCTGAGCCCATCGGGGCCCTGCAGACCCTTAACACTTTCTATGTGAGGCTTCTGTTCCCCAAACAGTTGCTTTGCCCCTAATGATGCACTGCCCGCAAAATGTATCAATCCCAGGACCCAATATATACCTACTGGAATATATTTTACTGTCTCTAGTTGACTTCCAGTTTAGAGTTCAACTGCAACTGAACTTTGGTGGTAAAAAATCAACTCTGTCTTCATTCGCTCTAGGAACCTCTGCTTCTGAGTAGAATGAATCGATAATGAGGTCATGAACAAATATTATTAATGCCTTTTATTATTTATATGGATGTTAATGTGTCCAGTTGACACACAACTTTCTACCTCTCTAGTCTAACCCTCATGACCCTTGGCACCCCTTTTGCATCCTCTCTCTCTTTGTTCATTCAGTCACAAATACAGTGAAAGGATAATATATCACAAGCCATGACCCCTTGGCCTTTATGAATTATCTGTTTAGAAAGATGTGAAGCCACCTTTTATATCCGCCATAATAGATACTTAGACATAGTGGATCAATAGTGAACAAGTTTGCTGGTTATAGTTAATGGGTACCAAAGGGACACTCTGGCAGTGACCTCTGACATTGAGGCTGACAAGAAATCTATACAGCAAAAAAGAAGGAAGATGGACAGTTTTTAAAGTTATGAATGTAGATCTTTGCAAATCATAATAATTTTCTCCTGGTGGAAATAATTTAGACTTGCAGGTGGTTACTAATTTCTGAAAGCTCCTTAATTAGGACACCCGAAATAGGAATGGCAGTCCATCGCCACACTATTTCAGAAACAGCTATGGTGCCGGGCCTGAAGCAAGTCCATTTGTTAACCAAGGAGAACCAACTGAGATTGTTTTCCTGTCAAAGAGGACTTTTCTCTTTATGAAATGGGCTGTCATTTATAATTTTAAGCAGGCACGGATTTGTTAAACAGCCACATGGTAATGGGTTTCTATAAGAAGATCCACAGACCCATAGTTCTGGAAAGACATCGAGCTTACGAGATATTTTAAAACCTAATGGGAATGGAATATTTTGGGTTTCTTGAAAAGATGGTTTCTGCCCTGCATAGTGTCAAGGGAATTTAACAATAAATCTGTTGTTGTGTGTCTGAGAGTCTGTTTGAAGCAATTATATTTTTATACATTCTGTGGAGTTGATCTTAGAGAAATCCACCAGGACACCAAGCCTACCTCTTTTTGTCACTGCATGAACATTAATGGTGGCAAGCAGGTTTAAAAAGAGTCAGGGAAACAGAGCTAATTTGTGAGTGGTCTTGAAGACAGCAAACTGCAGCATTCTGCCTGGCAGAGAAATGAATATACATGGCATCCAATCTAAAGGAGAGGAGGCCAGAATGTAAGTGCAAAGTCCTTTTCACTCCACTCCACAGTGTACATGCCATATTATGATGTCACACTCCAGTAGCATTGCTCTGAAGTCCCAGTGGTCTCCTGCTGCTAAGCACCATTGAAAACACATTTGTCCTGACTGTTCTTTTCCTTTTATCCCCCTCTCATCTGTGTAAGATGAATCACTCCTGGATCCAGACTGACTCCGAGGGCAGAGCCAGGTCCTGACGAGGTAGCCTGCCTCCTATGGCTTAAACATTTTAATTAATTTCAACACTAATGCCCAAATGAGAGTTAATCACTCTGCCGCAGTGCTTTCTAATTTACTAAGTTTATTCATTAAAACTTTCCTTACTGAACTTTGATTGAATGTCATGCTTTTTTGGAGGTCTTTCAAACTGCCTTAAGGGGTTTTAAAGTGATATCTTGGGCAGCTGCTGAAAGCCTTCAGTGTTTGCTTAAAGAAAAGACTAGGGGAAAATGTGATCAGCAAGAAATCTCTGTGCTGAACAAGGAGGCTTTTGGGCGGCAGGAGGCCTGTGAAAGCAGGTTTATGTTTAAACAGGCTATTAAAAAAGTAAGATAAACCTAAATTAATAATAAGAAAAATAAAATCAATTACCTTAATACTTGGCAAAACTTGGAAATATATTTCATGGTAAGATGCAGCTATCTTTAAAAAAACAACAGAATGATAGCAGCACTTTGTATTAATGTGGGGAGAGATATTCACAATGCTTTTGCCAACCTAATTATTTTGGAATCAATATAATAAAAATCTTAGGTACACAGTTTTGCCTATTAATTGCTAGGACCTAAATTTTTACTGAGAGATATTGTTTAATGAAGGCTTTTATTTAAATTGAACTCCAAAAAAATGCAATCTTTACATATCTAATTAACAGTATCAGGGACCGAATACCCTCTGCTATCTATTACACGATGGCAGCTCTCAATACATGGAATTGCTTTTACGGAAATTGGCAGTGTTGGCTGGGTGCGTTGGCTCATGCCTGTAATCCCAGCACTTTGGGATCACCTGAGGTTGGGGGTTCGTGACCAGCCTGACCAACATGGAGAAACCCCGTTTCTACTAAAAATACCAAAAAAATTAGCTGGGCATGGTGGCGCATGCCTGTAATCCCAGCTACTTGGGAGGCTGAGGCAGGAGAATCGCTTGAACCCAGGAGATGGAGGTTGCAGTGAGCTGAGATTATGCCACTGCACTTCAGCCTGGGCAACAAAAGAGAAACTCTGTCTCAAAAAAAAAAAAAAAAAGAAAGAAAAAGAAATGGGCAGTGTTAGTGTCTTTAGGAATGTGCTTCCTCCTTTCTACCTCTTCACTCTTCATTCCCTAACCCTAGTCAGAAACATATTTGTAACGTTTAAAAACTTCCAGTAATCTGGGAGGAAAAGGTCAAGTCAGAATTAATGAAAGCACCACTTACTTCTAAGAGGCTATGAATCAAAATACAAGTTTTCATATTCATTTTCATGTTCTATAAATACTGCTCAGTATTATGCAACAAGGCACAACAAACTCCTTTTTAAAAAGTGTTTTTGGCCAAGCACGGTGGCTCACACCTGTAATCCCAGCACTTTGGGAGGCCGAGGCAGGAGGATCACGAAGTCAGGAGTTTGAAACCAGCCTGACTGAAACACAGTCTCTACTAAAAATACAAAAATTAGCTGGGCATGATGGTGCGTGCCTATAGTCCCAGCTACTCAGGAGACTGAGGCAGGAGAATTGCTTGAACCCAGGAGGCAGAGGTTGCGGTGAGCCGAGATTGCACTATTGCAACAAGAGCAAAACTCCGTCTCAAAAAAAAAAGTATTTTTGACTTCAGGGAGCAAAAAAGCTTACCCATTCCATCCCACCTTGACAGACGGAGCTTAACTGGGAAGAGCTCCCCTTTTCACTTGCAGGGGCTGTGCTTGTCACTATGAGTTGGCTCATGAGATAGTCTTGCTTTTGAGGCTCTTGAAAGATCTGTTTAGCAGAATCTTCTTTGTAGAAAGTTAATCCCTGGCCACGCACATTGGCTCATGCCTGTAATCCCAGCACTTTAAGAGGCTGAGGCGGGTGGATCACAAGGTTAGGAGTTCAAGACCAGCCTGGTCAAAATAGTGAAACCCCTTCTCTACTAAAAATACAAAAATTAGCTGGGCATGGTGGTAGGCGCCTGTAATCCCAGCTACTAGAGAGGCTGAGGCAGAGAACTGCTTGAACCTGGGAGGCAGAGGTTGCAGTGAGCCAAGATTGTGCCACTGTACTCCAGCCTGGGTGACAGAGCAAGACTCTGTCTCAAAAAAAGAAAGAAAGAAAGAAATTTAAATCCTGTGTCCATCAAAACACAGACCCAGAAAGAAATATGTCAGCGTAGGAAAGAGAGTGTGATGGCAGCATATCCCAGTGCTGGGATTAGGTAACCTGGCTTGGAATCCTGATTTTGCGATTTGCCAGCTGTATGACCTTGGACAAGTTGTGTAACTTCCCTAAGCTTACTTTCTTCAACTACAAAATTAGCATTATCCAAGCAGTCATCTCACCAGACTTTTGTGAAAATGAATAGCTTATACATATGTAGCACTTGCTACAGTAGATGGCACTTACTTACAGTAGGGGGCTAAACATTATTTACTCCTCAGCCCAACTTCAAGAATCAATATTATTATGATCCCTAATTTACTGAGGGGGAAACTGAGTCACAGACTGGCAAAGTAATGTTCCCAAAGTCACACAACTAAGTTACAAAGCCAGAGTTTTAACAGGGTCACCTGGCTCCAGAGCCTGCACACTTAACCCCAGAATATAAGCAAAAGATAAAGGATCATGCCCGGCCCAGGGAAATGCTTCATAAAGTTGGTAATCGTTAGCTCTTATTATTGTAGGGGTTCAATAAACGTTTGGCTAATTGAATAAATTAATTTTGTGAGGGATTCTTGAAGTTCCAGAGTACAAATACTTCTGCAAATCAAATACTGACACTGAACAAGTACCGCCTTTCCAGCCTCCATTCATTTTAGTGGCATGGAGATGCCTGGGTGACTATTTTACTCTTATTTTGAGGGAAAAAAATGAAAAGAAAAGCAATGAGTAAACTCTTTTAATATGCAAACAAAGGAGATTAAATCCAGTAAATCAAAACCAGTGGTAATCCTAGTCAGTGATTCCTGAAACTGGATGTACAATAGAAACACCTGAGAATCATTTTTTTTGAGACTGAGTCTTGCTCTGTCACCCAGGCTGGAGGGCAGTGGCACAATCTCAGCTCACTGCAACCTCCACCTCCAGGGTTCAAGTGATTCTCTTGAATAGCCGGGACTATAGGTGTGCCCCACCATGCCCAGCTAATTTTTTGTATCTTTAGTAGAGTGGGCTTTCACCATTTTGGCCAGGCTGGTCATGAACTCCTGACCTCACGTGATCCTCACTGGCTTGGCCTCCCAAAGTGTAGGGATTACAGGCACGAGCCACTGTGCCTGGCCCGAGAATCTTGAAAAAATACAGGTAAATGGAACTCATTCCAGATCGACTGAAATTGAATATATGGGGGTAAAATTTAGGCAGATGTAGTTTTAAAAATATTTTAATGAAATAATATAACATTATACAGAAAAGTGTATAAATCATAAATACTCTGTTTGATGACTTTTCACCAAGTGAACACACTCATGCAGTCAGCACCCAGAATCCCAGAAGGCCCCCAGGGCCCCCTTTCAGTTACTATCCTTCCAAGACATAGCCACTATCCTGATTAACATATGGATTAATTTTTTTCTGATTTTTTGTATAAAACTAAAATGAAATGATGCAGGATGTGTTTTCTTGCATCTAGCTTATTTTACTCCACACTGTATTTCTAAAATTCACCTATGATGGGATGTGTTGTATTAGTTATTTCCTTTTCAGTGCTATATGCTATTCGACTGTTTGAATATACTACAATTTATTTGCTCATTCAGTTGTTGCTAGGCACTTAGGTGGTTCTTTGTAGCGCTATTATAAATAGTGCTGCCATGAAATTTTTGTATGCCTTTTGGTGAATTTTTACCTTTGTTGGGTGTTTACCTGGGAGTGCAATTGCTGAGTGCAGCATATACATAAGTTCAGCTTTAGTAGATTGGGCACGTGTGTTTTTAAAAAGCACCACCAGTGGTCCTAATGAGCTACTGGGAACAGGAGCACTGGTCTGAGCTGTAAGGCTTTATGGCTATCCAACTGCTGCTTAGAATAGAAGTGAAAGGCAGTTTTAAAACCTGATAGGAATTGAATAGGTGGCATTTCTTGAAAATCGGCCTCTGCCCTGCATCTTGCAAAGGAATCAGTTACATTAGGGTTAGAGTTGACAGCTGCAGTACCAGAGCAGCAGGAAGAGTAAGCTGGTCCACATTTCAGATATGAATTCTCAATAGCAAGTGTCTCTGCAGTATCTTATAAAATATCACAGCATGGAGCCTCTTCCACAAGCACCCAGGAAAAAAGGAAGAGCATTTTTTTCTCCAGCCTGGGCTTCTGCTTTTGTTCCATCACTCCCGGTCCCCAAGGCTCTGCCCTCTGCCCAGGATAGTTTCCATGGCCTCCCCGCCTACCCTCTCTCCTGTCCCCTGAGCTTCCTCTTCTGAGAAACCGTCCTTGTCTCTCCTGTTGGAGCACTTGATGGGAGCTCCTTGAAGGCAGAGCCTTGACTTACCTAATCTTGGTATAACCAGGCACTGCTATACATTTTCAATCAATGCCCAACAAGCTTTAAACAGTCCTTAAAACAAAAAGCAAAAAACTATTCTCAACAGGTACAAAATGTGCAGCTCCCTCGTAAAATTTCAGAGCATTAAAAAGCATTTATCATGTGCATGCTTCCAAATGGTCCTTCCTTCAGTCTTTCTTTTTATTTATTTATTTATTTTGAGACAGAGTCTCTCTCTGTCACCCAGGCTGGAGTGCAACGGCGCGATCTTGGCTCACTGCAACCTCTGCCTCCTGGATTCAAGCGATTCTTCTGCCTCAGCCTCCCAAGTAGCTGGGATTACAGGCACCTGCCACTATGCCCAGTTAAATTTTGTATCTTTAGTAGAGATAGGGTTTCGCCATGTTGGCCAGGCTGGTCACGAACTCCTGACCTCAGGTGCTCCACTCGCCTCGGCCTCCCAAAGTGCTGGGATTACAGGCATGCGCCACTACGCAGTCCCTTCAGTCTTTCATATCAACATAATGCATACGTGAGCACAGGTCCACTGACCCTGACCAGGACGCAAAGGGGACAAAAGAGGACAGGACAATCTTACAGGACTAGCTTGTTGATTAACTAATCAATTAATTATTAACATGATATATAAACAGGAGAGTCTTTTCTTGGGGATTGCAAGAAACCAGGATTTAGCTCTAGGACTGATGTGATGGGTGAGGCTAATTGGACTTTCTGTTCATTATTAACTCCTCCAGCCATGGTTGTCACAATGGCGGGAAGAGGAGCTGAGAGACACTCTTCCTTTGAAAATAATACCACTTCTAAATGGTTTACAGCAAGGAGCTTCCAAGCAGAATTGTCACACACAACTGTGCAGGGTATGCACTTCACCATTTCAGGGTACAAAAGTCATCCCCCTTGGGTGGTAAGCCTCTTTAGTTTCATCTATAAAACTTAGTTCAGAGAATTATTATGAAGATTAAAAGGGCTACCACTTCTGTGATTCATCGAAAGGCTACTTGTTAAGGATTTGTTCTTAGTGGGTACTCATAACATTTATAACCTAGAGGAATAGACATACATTAAATAAACAAATAAATACAGTAGTCCCCCTTTATCTGTGGGCGATACGTGCCAAGACCCCCAGTGGATGCCTGAAACCTCAGATAGTACCGAACCTTTTATATGCTACATATTTTTCCTACATATACATACTTACAGTGTTTATAAATTAGGCACAGTAAGTGATTCACAACAATAACCACTAATAAAATAGAACATTATAAAATATGCTATAATAAAAGTTGTGTGAATGTGGTCTCTCTCTTTCAAAGTACCTTACTGTACTGTACTCACCTATTTTCAGACTTCGATCCATCTTGGGTAACTGAAACCGCGGATAAGTGAGAACAACCGCGCTTACAAATTGTGATGAATGCTCTGAAGGAGAAGAACAATAAAACAATGAAAAAAGGTTGAATAAGCAGAATGTGATTTAGAGTGGCGGCGGGGTGTTGATAGGGCAGGCCTCTCCGGGAGGTGATATTCAGGTTGAATGCAGGGATGGGTTTGAGGTCCCTTAGCAGAGAGTCAGAGAAGTCGGGGAAGGGGAAATGCTTTTCCGGCTGAGGGGGGTCATGTGCAGGAGTGTGGCTGGAATAAAGTCAGCCAAGGGGACACAGGCATAGCTGAGGTTGGAGGCTCTTAACATGTGCTATTGCCGTTCTCTTTCCTGTTTCCCTGGTTCTGGAACTTCGGCGTCGATTCCAGCCCCTGGACTCCAGCTTGGGGAATGATGTTATCTAGTGAATGGTCTAAAATATTATGAGTCAACCACTTTAAGAGGGTTTGCATGCAGGGGTCTCCAATCTTTTAGCTTCCTTGGGCCACACCAGAAGAATAATAGTCTTGGGCCACACATAAAATACACGAACACGAAAGATAGCTGATGAGCTAAAAGAAAAAAAACTCATAACATTTTAACTAAGTTTACAACTCTGTGTTGGGCCGCATTTAGCGCTGTCCTGGACCGTACGTGGTCCGCGGGCAACGGGTTGGACATGCTTAGTGTACCGCACAGGCATAATCCTATGAACGTAGCTCCTGTGGGCCATGCTGAACTGTGGAGATGCTTTGTCCCTTTCTCCTGCCTCTTTTTCCCTTTCAGTGCCTCTTCCCACCAGTGCTCAATGCCACAAAGCTGGGCGTAACGTGTCCTCAAACTTAACCCCCTCCGTAGATCTCCTCCAGAAGTATCCATGCTTTGGAGCTTCCCCACGCTTCTTGCCTCTTCTTCCCCACCACACCTGGTGCGCTCTGTGTTCAGTTCCCTCGGGGCCTGCCTAAATGACTGACTCACACACTTGATTATTTAAATTAAGTTTATAATAGCTTAATAGGTTGACCTGTACAAAAGACAAATACTCATATGGAAATTTCAAGTGTAGTGAAAGAACCAATGGGATGGGATTTTGGATGATCGTCAAATCTCATCATAATTGGTCATAGGAAGGGTGGGCAGCAGGCAGTAAGAAAGTTTTATCACAGAGGCTAAATCCAGGCTTTGACATTATTTAACACAGAATAATACTTTTTCCTGCAAAAGGCATCTATGGCTCTCCCAACCCCACCCAAATTTCCAAAGACTTAGGTGGTAAAGGAGCAGTTGGAAGAGGCAGACATTGTGAATCTAAGTACCTTGCAATGGAGGCCAGCAGGAGAGATTCTTCTGAAGCCTTCTTCTGCATCATGGACCTCACAGTCTTCCCTTTTTGGCATGGACTCTTCTGGTGTGCACCAGTGTCCCATATTGGATCCTGTGACTTAATCATTTTGTTGTTGATTAGTATATTACTAATTGAAGTAGAAATGGATTTCTTTACAAATATCAAACAGTCAATAAGAAAAGAAAAATGGCTGCAAAACTGGATGAATTTCCTCACCTGTAAGGTGGGAAAGAAATTGTTCTTTGCCTCTTAGAGTTGTGAGGAGTAAAGAAACTAATATAGGTCAAATGCTGAGCACACAGAAGGTACTGAGGAAAGGACAGAGTCACGGCCACACACCCCAAATCCTTGGGGCCAGATTGTTTCAGAATTTAGACTTTGTCCGATTTTAGAAAGATAGTACAGCACAGATGTCATATGTTATGTAATATTCCTAGTGGAGTCTGAGGAACCACTCCTATTTCTGCAATCAAACATATTATTTCTTTTTTATTTTATTTATTTATTTATTTTAAGTATTTCTTAAGTCAAATGTATGCGTACCCACACTTGGCAAGATAAATAAAGACTATAAATAACTTCAAATCGGTTTGAGTCACGTTTTGTCACCTAACAAGTTTGCACCCAAAGTTATAAAAAACGCTTTTGTTTTCAGAACTTAATGGATTTTGGAATTGCAACTAAAGGATTTCTATTATCTTGTTTCTATAACTCAAGTAGTAAAATTTTCTCCTTTTCTCCCTCTAGTAGCCATTAAGAAACCCCTTTTCTTATTTATTTATTTATTTGAGACAGAGTCTTGCTCTGTTGCCCAAGCTAGAATGCAGTGGTGCGACCTTGGCTAACTGCAATCTCTGCCTCTTGGGTTCAAGAGATTCTCCTGCCTCAGCTTCCCAAGTAGCTGGGATTACAGGCATGTGCCACCATGCCCGGCTAATTTTTATATTTTTAGTAGAGGCAGGGTTTCACCATTATGGCCACGCTGGTCTTGAACTCCTGGCCTTAGGTGATCCTCCCCCATCAGCCTCCCAAAGTTCTGAGATTACAGGCGTGAGCCACTGTACCTGGCTGACTTTTCTTATTTATTCTGATTCTACTTTAAAGTGTAGAGACTGAAAATTCCTGATATATTAACTGAGGGCATAAGAACTGGGATGTAGACACATGAGAGAGTGGGTTGTATTATTATTCCAGGATGAGACCTAGAACCTCAGAAAAGCAGATTTTGACTCATCAGAAGAAGAAATTGATCACAACGCAATCTACTGCATGGTGAGTTGCAGAATCCTGGCTATTGGAGGTGTCCAGGCAGAGATGACAACGTGTCTATTATGGATACTGTAAAGTAGATTCCTGCAATGAGCTGAGGTTAAGATATATGATGTCCAAGTTCCCCTCCAGTCTAAAACCCTGTAATTCTATATTTTTATTAGGGATTTAGTCACAATCAAGGGAGATTTTCATCTCTATTATGCCAGGATTTAAGGAGAATCAGAAAATTGTTATTTCCATCTTAATCTTTTTATCTGCTCCCTGGGGCTGTAAGCATGCCAGCAGATACCTAAGGCAGCCTATTGCTGGACAGTGCTCTAGATGCTAATAGAGTTCTCTGATCAAATCAGTTTGCTTAGACAATTCAGTTAGACCATGTTGGGTTAAACAATTTAAAAATATTTCTTTTCCAAAGTACTTATCATTGACTTCAAAATACTATTATATATTATAAGTCTCCTGGAGGAAAGCGTGAAAGGCAGGATTTCTCAAATTTAATTGTCAACAGTTTTCAATTTAGAATGTATCTGGCAAGTTAGTCTTCCAGGGAACACACTTTGAGAAAAGAAAGTCTAACGATGTCTTGGCTTGGTAAGCTAAAGATTTATAGAGGTTACCACATGACAGGTCTAGTGCAAGGTGTAGGGAAAACAGTGATGACTGAGACCCTGTCCAGCCATAAACTCAAGGAGCCAGAATCTAGCAGCTTGATCAACTGTTTAGTTTTATTTGAATATATTCTCTGTTTTCACATTCACTTACACTTTCAGGTCTTATGTTTTCATCTAAGATATATTTACATAAGACATATTCTATTTTTATATTTGCATCTGTCATTTTCACGTTCACTTTTCTGAACTCTTCACCTTTCTACCTTTAAGTATTATGAGAAGTCATTGGCTAAAGAAGAACTGAAGGTGTAGAAGCAGAGAACAGAGGGTTGAGCAATTGCAGCCTCTGAGTTTGGAGGCTTCTTCTAGGCCCAGGACTCCACCCTGCCTTTTGTTCACCCCAGTCTCTGGCATATGGCTTCATTCTTTATTGTTTCTGGGCTCTGATGGGTGGCTTGGAGATCTCTCATAAGTGGTGGATGGAAGAGGAGTTAGGGGCTTTGGTGAAGCCAAAGGAGCTGAATATTCAAGCCATTTATTATCAGTATGATGAAAGCTGATGATGGGCCTACATTGTCAGATTACACACTTAATTTAATTAATAAAAAAATTAAGATCATCACCATTAACCTGCATTTGCTCAGAATGTCACAGGGGTGATTAGTTAGAATGGCACTGAAGCTTTTATAGTCCACTCTAGTAAGAATTACTTTGGTACCAATTAGGATTTTCCATAATATCACCCCATGTAATATCCCTATTACCTTACACATTTTCTACAAGTGATTGAGTTCAATACAAAGCAGACACAATGTCACAGGACTCTCCCTCAGAGCACGCACGGGAACCCCCACGAATGTTAACACACTCGCTAAATAGAGAGGAGACCCTGATTTTTTATATTACGCAAGCCCATTTCAAGGGTAATGATTCTCTGTTACAGTTTCTCAGAGCATTGGGAAATTAGACTCACTCATGGCTACAGAGGCTCAGGCAGATAAAGGCTCTCCTTTGAGCATCTCAGATCTAAAACCGTCCTTACTCCATGTGGGAATTTTAAGTTTTTCAAATTTATTTGACTTTAAACAGTTTACTTTTAGAGTCAAAGAAGAGCAAGGCATTCACACAATTTCTTATAACTTAAACAAAAAAATCATTACGGTCCAGGCACAGCGGCTCATGCCTATAATCCCAGCACTTTGAGAGGCCAAGATGGGAGGAATGCTTGAGTCCAGGAATTCAAGACCAGCCTGGGCCATGAAGTGAGACCCCGGTCTCTAAAAAACAAAATTAAAAATTAGCTGGGCATGGTGGTGCATGCCTGTAGTCCCACCTACTTAGGAGACTGAGATGGGAGGATCATTTGAACCCAGCAGGGGGTTGAGGCTGCAGTAAGCTGTGATCGTGACACTGTATTCCAGCCTGGATGACAGAGTGAGATCCTGTCACAAGAAAAAACATACATCAATAATTCCTGTTTGTAAAGAAATTAAGTGGAAAAATACAGATAAAAAGAACATAAAAATCAAATAAGTTCCCATCACTCTGAGAAGCCCACATGTTACTTAGTTACATACCTTTCTGGATTTTTTCTATGGAAATACAATGTTATAATTTTTTATATAAACAAGATCTATTATATATGCTGATTTATTTAACAACAACACAACACCAACATTCACATCTTGTCCAGTTGATAATTACATTAACTTCATTTTTAAAATATTACTTTGTAGGTTTTTACCTGTATTCAACTCAATTAGTTGCTTAGTGAGGATTTCCAGTTTCTTAACATTATAAACATCAACTGGGATACACATTGTATTGAAGAAATCTTTGGGCACATTTGAAATTATTTCCACAAAATAAATTCTCAGAAGTGGAGTTGCTGCATCAAAAGTTGTGTACATTGTAAGTTTTTCAAATGATTTTTGGCCAAATTGCCTTCCAAAAAGGTTTTACCAACGTTTGCTCCCATCGGTATCCCTACCAGAAATAGACTTAAAATTCTCATTCTTTTTTTTTTTTTTTTTTTTTGTCTTTGCTGAGTAGATAGAAGAAAATGGTACTGTACTGTGTCAGAGAAATCTTCATCATCTGGCTCAAAAGGATGGTGTGATCTGAGCAGGCAGAGAGTGGGGAGGACCAGGGATGTGGCATAAGATATCAAGATTTATCCAAATGTCATGAGACTCCCATTAGTCAGAAAACACATATTGAGCACTGGCTGCAACTCAGAGAGCCACCTAGAAACCTCCCTCTTCCTCTGGGAATTTCACTGTGCAGTAAGGGGTGAAGGGAGGTCTGCCATGACAACAGATAACAACATAATACAGTGTGGAAGGTGCAAGGGGACGTGTTCTAGAGAGGCAGCCTTGGACTGGGACCTGGAGGTGGGGAAGAATTGGCTAGTTGGTGAGAAGAAAGGCTCAAAGATACATCCACTGTGGTTTAGGAAAAGACTGAGTGAACTCTCCTTTCTTCATTCATTCTACAAACTTACACTGGCGGGCTGTGTGTCAGACACTGTTCTAAGAGCTGGGGACAAGGTGATGAACAAATAGCAAAAAGACTTGATCCCTACCTTGGTAGAGTTTCAGTTCCAACCTGGGGGTTGGTCGGAGGCACAGCCTTTAGGCCTCACTGGATTTCAAGCTTCTAAAGAAGAGGAGCCTCGCCTTCCCTGTTCAAGCCTGGTATCCCCTAGCACCAGTACAGAGCCTTGATGAGTATCTGTGAAGTTGTCAGAGATAAGGAGAAACCCAGCAGTATCCCAGATCAAGGGAAAGAAAAAAAAAATGAGTGAGAGGTGAATTGCTGGGGAAAAGGCAGCAGGCAGGAAAAATAAGAGCAGGTGAAGGAAGAGGGGAAAACTGGGAGAGAAGAGAAAAGAGAGGAAAGATGAGCATGCTATCTCTTGGGGAGCAGACCATGGGGCACCTGATGCTCACAGGGCTCTGTCATCCATCGAAGCCAAACTGCCAGCCGCTTCTCCTTCTCCATCCCACTCCAATCAGATCAGACAAGGTGGGAAGAGGGCCATCCCCAGAAGGCAGAACAGATCCTTTCCCTTGCTTAAATATTGATGCATGCCGCAGGCAGTTGCACCCAGGTGGCTGAGCTGAAGCCCAGGCCCTTCTATTTTTGAGGACTTCCTCATCAGGCTCACGTCTTCCTTGCCTCTGTGGCCTAACCAAATTGGACTTTTCATTTCTTGAAAGTATACCTGATCCTCTCAACATGTTTCTCCCTTACTGCTGTTCAAAAAATAAATAAGAAAAACCTACATCTCTCATTCTGCCTCATTTCCTGGACTTGGCACATCTTGCTGTGAGGGTCACATCTACTTAAGTCTCTTCTCAGAATAGACAACTTGTGTCTGGCCCTACCTGGTGTGACAACTTATAAAAGAACAGATGAGATGAGAAAGTCACACAAGAATGGAAAAAGAGACAAAGTCGTCCTGTGTTTATTTTTTTCTTCCTCATTCTTCCTTTCCTTTTCTTTTCCTTCCTTTCCTCCCTCCTTTCCTCTCTCTGTTCCTTCCTTCCCTTCTTTCCTTTCTTTCCCTTCCTTTCTTTCTTTCTCTTTCTTTCTTGTCTTTCTTCTTTCCCTCCCTCCTTCTTTTTCTTTCTTCTTTTTTTCTTTCTCTTGCTCCTTCCTTCCTCCCTCCCTCCCTCTCTCCCCCTCTTTCTTCCTTCCTTCCTTCCTCCCTCCCTCTCTCCCTCTTTCTTTCTTTTCCTTCCTTCTTTCTTCTTTTCCGTTTTTTTCTTTCTTCCTCTCTCTCTCTCTCCCTCCTTCCCTTTCCTATTGACCAGTGTCACTTTACAAATACTTTCACATTTTGTTTCATTTTTTTCTCCCTCCTAAGCTAGCTGTCCGTAAAAAATTCAGGACGAACGTCTTGGGTAATTGCATGGAATTTCTAGTAAGTGTCAAGTATTTAGGATTAAAAAAATATCTCCTGACTTCAGCAGAATAACCCAAAAACTCTCATTAATTACTCCACATTATTTAAATATATATTTTTCCTTCAATGTTTTAGGTGATGAAGAAGATTAAGAATGATTCCATAACGGTCAATACAGTATTTCACATTCACTGACCTTTTGTGTAATTTGATATGCTCCTTCAGGAAGTCGGATATGGCTGTGTTAGGGGAAAGCTTGATTTATAAACATTGCTGATGGGTGTGTGGGGAGGGAGTGAGGGGATTGTGTGGTTTGTCCCCATCCTGAGTTTTTATCTTTTGAATCAGCTTACAGCTTTTAGTTCATTAATGTATTCTTATTCTTCTGAATTACTGCCACATTTTCTCTATTAATGCTCAGTTACCCAGAAGAACTGGGCAGAGCTGAGACAGGAGGCCTTAGGGATGGGTTGACTGGAGGGGTGTGGACCAGAGGAGACTCAAGTCATCACTGAAGGGGAGACGAGGGTGACTGGGAAGACAAAGCATCAGATCTGAAGGGAAATTCTCAACAAGGACAGAGTCAATCTCTGAGACGCCTAGAACATGGTGTGGGAGTTATTCATAGATAAGACGCCCTAATTGCCAGATTGGATCAGACTCTCAGTGATGCCCCCAAATCTAATTATTCATTTGACTAGTAAATTGTTCCTTTGGTGACAAATGCTTAGTTGTCCTCGCTGAAGTACTTTACTCAAGTGTCAATAATGTTTCCCCCAAATAACCCTAAATTCCATGTTAGCTGCCATTTGCACATTCTCACAATGTTCACAAAGTACTTCAGATCCACTGTCTCTAATTCCCACAGCAACTCCATGAGATCCGTGTCATCATGTATGCAAACTATAAAGTGGAAATTTATAGGTTGTGACTTGCCCACTTAGATTAAAACTGTGTTATAAATATTGCATCTAGACACATCATAAAGAGACTACAGAAGCAAAGAATTTTTAAAAATAAAAAGCCTAATATTTACCAGACACAGGAGACTGATTACCTTCCAAGCAATGACTGCTAGCATGACAGCAGGTTTTTCTATGGCCACACAATGAAATAATGACTTCAAAGTGCTAAAGGGAGGGGGAAAAAGTGAAGCTGGAATCTTATACCCAGCTAAACCATCATTCAAGCATGAGTGTGAAATCAAGACATTTCAGTGATACAATTCTAAGAAAGTTTACCATCTGTAGACCTGTTGAAAATCCACAGAGGAGTGGGACACAAGGAACAATGGTGAGCAGGCAAGTGGGAAGTTTAGTTAATTTACCTTTCAGAAGCCTACATTATATAACAAGTGAAATAAAATCTCTGCATAATAAAAAGCAACTTAAAAATGAGGAGAAGTCCAACGAGTAGAAGTCCAAAAAGAGTCTCGCTCTGTCCTCCAGGCTGGAGTGCAGTAGTGCGATCTTGGCTCACTACAACCTCTGCCTCCTGGGTTCAAGCAATTCTCCTGTCTCAGCCTCCCGACTAGCTGGGATTACATGCATGCACCAACATGTCTGGCTAATTTTTGTATTTTTAGTAGAGATGGGGTTTCACCATGTTAGCTAGGCTGGTTTAGAACTCCTGACCTCAGATGATCCTCCTGCCTTGGCCTCCCAAAGTGCTGGGATTACAGACATGAGCAACCACCTCTGACCAACAAGTTTTTAAAGTATGCTAAATCCTTGTCTTATTCAAGAGGGGAAAAATACTGAATTAACTTTAAATTCTGTTTGAAAAATATTTCATATGTAGATTATCAACTTTTTTTTTTTTTTTTACTTAGAATAAGTGCTTGAAAATATGGCTAAATGTTAGGATTCATCCAGTCTGGGTAATAGATCCATTCTGTAGTTTTCTGTATGTTTTACATAATTACAAAAATTAAAGGCCAGGTGCAGTGGCTTATGCCCGTAATCCTAGCACTTTGGGAAGCCAAGGCCGGTGGATTGCCTGAACTCAGGAGTTTAAGACCAGCCTGGGCAACACGGTGAAACCCTATCTCTACTAAAAAAAAAAAATACAAAAAATTAGCCAGGTGTGGCAGTGTGTGCCTGCAGTCCCAGCTACTCAGGAGGCAGAGGCAGGAGAATTGCTTGAACCTGAGAGGGGGAGGTTGCAGTGAGCTGAGATTTTGCCACTGAGATCGCAGTTTAATGGTTTGTTCCCATCCTGAGTTTTTAATCTTTTGAATCAGCTTACAGGATAGTGAGGCCCCCATCTCTATAAAAAAATTTTAAAAATTACCCAGGCATGGTGGCCCATGCCTGTAGTCTCAGCTACTGTGAGACTGAGGCAGGAGGATGGCTGAAGCCCAGGAGTTGGAGGCTGCAGTGAGCTATGATTGAGTGACAGAGAGATTCTGTCTCTTAAAAAATTTTTTTTAAAATTAAAGTCTCCTTTTCTACTTGACAATCTACTATAAAAACATTTGAAGTAGATCCTCTTTCAGGAAGGAGTCCCACTTTAGAATTTTAAATAGATAGTCCAGTATGTACTCCCAAAGTTTAAACGTAAGCATGCTTCCCATTCAAAGTTTATGAAACTGAAAAATTAGAAGCTTCTTGTAAGGCAGGGGCTTTATCTACTTTCTATCTGCATTCCTGAAGAGCTAGCACAGAGCTTATTATTTAGCCCTCAATCAAGAAATGTTGAAAGAATAAGTCAATAGATATGCCAAATATCAAGTTGCAAGGAAATGTGTAATACATTTTAGAAAAATCTTCAGCAAAAATGTGTGAAATTTGTATGTGGATCCAGCTATGCCAGAATAAAGCAACTTCACTGAACTTCCCTTCCTTGCTAATTTTCCATTTTCTTTAATGTGCTGCTCAGAAGTCAAGGTTGATCAGACCTTTATTGGAGGCCTAACATTTTTTTCTTCCTCTTGTAGGTACTCCCTCCTCCATCTCTTGTGAGTTCCCCTTCCTAGTTCTAGCTGCCCTCTGCACAACCTATACCCAACTGTATTTCCTCTGCTTTGTTGCCCAATACTGCTTCCTCTCCTGTAATTCCAACTTTGATGAGTAATAATACAAATAAGATTTAATAATCCTATTGAACACCCCCCCATGCTGGTTATTCCTCATATCATCTCATTTGATCCTCAAACAGTCTTGTGAGGTGAATATTAGTGTTATCCCATTTTACAGATGTAGAGACTAAGACAGATGACTTAAAAACTTGCTTGGCCAGGCAAGGTGGCTCACGCCTGTAATCCTAGCACTTTGAGGGGAAGCCGAGGATCACCTGAGGTCAGGAGTTCGAGATCAGCCTGCTTAACATGAAGAAACTCTGTCTCTGCTAAAAATACAAAATTAGCCAGACATGAATGCACATGCCTGTAATCCCAGCTACTCAGAAGGCTGAGGCAGGAGAATCGCTTGAACCTGGGAGGCGGAGGTTGCAGTGAGCTGAGATTGTGCCAATGCACTCCAGCCTGGGCATCAAGAGCAAAACTCCATCTCAAAAAACAAAACAAAACAAAAATCAAAAAAAACTTGCTGGAGGCTAGAGAGAAAGTAGGTGAATCTCATATGAGAACTAAACTCCTGACAAGTACAGCAGCCTGCACCACCCCGGGAGCTGGAGAAGGAGGAGGAAGAGGAAGAGGAGAAGGAAGAGGAGGAGGGGAGGCAGATGATTTATAGCCACAATAGCATTGGCAGCACTGGGAAGTTGCGCTTTCCCCACTTCTAACCGGGTACCAAATCCCTGTCTGTTTTGTCTCTGTGATGGTTAATACTGAGTGTCAACTCAATTGGATTGGGGATGCAAAGTATTGTGTCTGGGTGTGTGTTTGAGGGTGTTGCCAAAGGAGATTAACATGTGAGTCGGTGGACTAGGAGAGGCAGACCCACCCTCAATCTGGGTGCCCATCCATCTAGTCCGCTGCCAGCATGGCTAGGATGAAAGCAGGCAGAGGAACGTGGAAGGACTAGACTGGTTAAGTCTCCTGGCCTCCATCTTTCTCCCATGCTGGATGCTTCCTGCCGTCGAGCATCGGACTCCAAGTTCTTCAGCTTTGGGACTCTTGGACCTTCAACCGCAGACTGAAGGCTGCACTGTCGGCTTCCCTACCTTTGAGATTTTGGGACTCAGGCTGGCTTCCTTATTCCTCAACTTGCAGATGACCTGTTGTGGGACCTCACATTGTGACTGCGTGAGTCAATACTCCTTAATAAACTCCCCTTTATATATACATCTATCCTATTAGTTCTGTCCTCTAGAGAACCCTGACTAATACAGTCTCATAATGAGAACTAACATTATGACAGTCTGTGCCAAGAACCACTTTGAAGGCTTTCAACAATCACATGAGGTGGAGTACCACTATTAACCTCCCCGTGTGTGGAGAAACTGAGTCACTGAAGAGGTGAGGAATTTGCCCAAAGCCACAGGACGGTGAACAATAAAGCCAGGACTCAACCCCAGGCAGCACAGCTCTGGAGCCACCTTCTTCATCACTAAACTGGACAACTTCTGGGAAAAACCCCCTTCAGTGCCCTCCATGCCATCCCCCTGCTGTGGCGGGGTCTTAGCATCTCTAAACTGACCTATTATGATAACTTCCTAATGGTCTTTATGTGCAGATTCTCCCCACCACTTTCTCCCAAATTTTACCCTCCTGCCACCAGAGAGTCTTTGAGAAACACACCTGTGATCATGCCCTTTTTCTGCTAGAGGAAACCTGAGATGGATCCTCAGCACCTGCAGAACAGAGTCCAAGCTCCTTAGCATAACATTCCAAGCTTCCTCCAGGCCAGCTCCAATCCCAATGGCCTGTTTCCTGGGAACCTGCCACACCACGCACCCTGTCACAATCACAAGGAACCTTGCAGCATTCCCAGAACCTGCCGCATCCTTTCCCATTCTCTGTGTCACTGCACACACTATTGCTTTGCTTGGAATGAGCTTCCTTGTCTTTGGTGAGGGAACTTCTCTTCCACTCCCCGCCCAGCCTTCTAGTCCTCCTCTTTGCCTCCCACCAGTGACCACAGTAATCACTGAGGTCATTTACATGGGGTCACATCTCATCAGAACCTCCCTGGGTGCAGAAAGGCCAAGAGCTCCCAGAAGTTGTTCCCCCAGGACTCTCACATCCAGCTCAGTGTGGATGCTACCTGTCCTCACTCAGGCAGCTGTGGAGGTGGAGCCAGGTGACCTCCTGGTCTGCAATGCAGGAGGGTAGATGAGGTTCAGGATGGTGGGGACTAAGTACCCCACCCTGAGTTTCCAGCACACACTGCTAGACAACCAATGAATGGTGCACAGTTAACTTGAAAAATGGGGTATCCTGTCCATTAAGATACATGATGAGCATCTGAGGGAAGTCCCTGCCCAATCCAAGGTGCCAGCTGGGGTGCAGGTGAGCAGGCAAGAATGAAGGACATAGTTACGCAGATGACAGCACACCCCACTGATCTTCAGCTCAACCTTGTGGGGCAGGCAGGGCAAACTTTACGATCCCATTTTACTGAGGGGAAAACTGAGACCCAGAGAAGTTATATGACTGGAAAAGTGATGTGAGTGAGTGGAAGAATTAAGACTGAAATGTAGGATTTTTTGGTTCTAGGTCACAGCTTACTCCATCCTGTGGTTTGAATATTTGTGTTCCTCCAAAATTTGTGTCGAAACCTAATCACCAATGTGGTGGTATTGGAAAGGGAAGGCTGTCCCTTATGAATGGGATTCATGCCTTTATAAAAGAGGCTTCAGAGAGCTTTCATTCCTCTGCTTTGTGAAGACACAGCAACAAGGCTCCATCTTTCATCTTGCAAAGAGACAGGAGCCCTCATAGACATCTGCTGGTGCCTTGATCTTGGACTTCCCAGCCTCCAGAACTGTGAAAAGTAAAGCTCTATTGTTGATAAAGTAACTGGTCTAAGTTATTTTGTTATAGCAGCAGGACTAAGACACCCCTCTACCCGAGGGCACCATTAACCCACAAGGTGCTTTGTGCAAATTTGAAAATGTCCCCCTCCCTTCTCCTAGCAGAAGCAGGAGACACCACTAGACCTGGCTTGGTGAGCAAAGCACTGGCTCCATCACAGGCCCCTTTACTCCCCAGGACACACCCAACAGAATCTAGGGGTGGCATTCTGCTCCATCCACATGCTCTCAGCTTCACTCCTAGATCCCATCCCTCTTCTCCCATTGAGGACCCCAGCTCACCTTGGGACCCTCTCCACTGAGGAACTCTGGTGCCTGGAGCTGTTAGGCTGGACAGTCAGAGACAGGAAGTCTGTGGTTGGGAGGCCATGCTTCCCAGGGTCGGTCTGCTGGATGTGTGAACAGGATTCATGACCAGGGTCCTGCCTGAACCAACCCCCCCACCCCCAAACTCTGTCCTCATGAAACCCCCAGTTTATTTAATGTCTCCCCTGTCACCAATGTCTTTCTGGCAGCAAAGGACATCTGATGATGCAGTGCTTCACACAATGTGCGTGCTCCATAAATACTGAATGATGACAGGATATTTTTTTCAAAAAGATGAAGGTTCCACCTCTCAGGACTCTCTTTTGTTGTACATCTTTGCCAAGAGTGGGTTAAGACAGTCCATCTTTTAGCAAGAATCAGGGTTTGGAGATCAGTGAAGTGAGAATTGGTCAGGTTTAATGGCACAGATAATATTTTATTTTTATTTCAATTTTAATACACTATCAACATGCAATGAAGTAAGATATATGGCAACACTTGAGGAAGGAACTGCCCTCCAACTTATCTTCAGTTACCAATTTGGGACCAGTTTCTGAAGTTATTTTTCTGCCAGTCTTGAGAATCTCAGAAAATTTTGGCTTCATCACAATGATATATTAGGAAGGGTAAAGGTCACCTTAAACTTTGCACAAGAAATCAGAGTAGCGTTTGATCTTGACACTTGGAATTTTTTTTTCCCCAAAGATATAAAGAAGCCAGAAAAAAAGGAAAACTTCTTTCCTCTGAACAATGAACTTTCTTCATTCTCTGGTGGCATCTAAGATATTTATTTTGACCCCAGATGCTATTGATGTACAAATTGGCTTAGCAAGCTGGGAAGACCGATCTAGCTAGAAAGAACTTGAGGACTGTAATTCTTTATTTATGCTGCGGTTCCAGTTAGACTAGGCATCCTTTGGGTCAAGGACCACATCTGATTCATCTTAGAGTTTCTTTCTTTCTTTTCTTTTTTTTTTTTTTTTCCATCTTAGAGTTTCTAACACCCAGCACACTGCCTGGCACAGGGAACGCACCCATTATAGGTTTGATGAATAATAATGATAATGATAGTTAACTTGTGGTGGGTTTTTACAGTGCGCCAGATGCTTTTTGAGTATTTTATATGCAGCATTTTATATTTATTACTCCATACAACCCTATGGATGGTGTAGTGAGCTGAGTTGTGTTCTTCTCCAAATTCATGTGTTGAAGTCCTAACCCCCAGTACTTCCAAATGTGAGATCTTAATTGGAAATGGTTGTTGCAGATGGAATTTGCTAAGATGAAGTCATACTGAGATAGGGTGGGCTTCTAATCCAATATGACCAGTGTCCTTATAAATGGGGGAAATTTGGGCACAAATACATGTGAACCCAAAATATCTGAGACAGGTCTCAGTCAATTTGGAAAGTTTTTTTTTTTTTTTTTTTTTTGCCAAGGTTAAGGATGCACCAGTGACACAGCCTCAGAAGGTCCTGACATGTGCCCAAGGTGGTCTGGGTACAGCTTGCTTTTATACGTTTTAGGAAGACATAATATGTTAATCAAAATGTAAGATTTACATTGGTTTTATCCAGATGGGTGGGATAACTTGAGGTCGCGGGGGCTTCTAGGTCATAGGTAGATTTAAACATCCTCTGGTTGGCAATTGGCTGAAAGAGTTATTGTCAGTAGAAAAGAATGTCTGGGTTATGATAAGGGGTTGTGGAGACCTAGGTTTTATCAGACAGATGAAGCCTCCAAGTGACAGGCTTTAGGGAGAACAGACTAAACGTTTCTTATCAGACTTAAGATCTATGTTGATGTTCCACTGTGGCCTGAACTAGATTTTCAGGGAATGCCTTTGGCAGAGTGGAGGGGTCGATTCAGATGGTTGGGAGCCTTAGAATTTTATTGTTGGTTTCCACACGCATCCAGGGAAAAAGCCATGTGAAGATGAAGGCAGAGGCCGGGGTGAGGCAGCAGAAGCCAAGGGATGCCAAGGGTTGCCAGCAAACCGCTGAAAGCCAAGGGAGAGGCATGGAGCAGATTTTTCTCTCATAACTTTCAGAATCAACAAATCCTATCAACACCTGGAGTTTGGACTTCTAGACTCCAAAACTAAGTTTTTGGAAAGAGGAAAGGTTTGAAATGGTGGTTGGAAAAAAAATATTTCAGCAGCTACATAGAAAGCTGTGTAGAAGTGAGGAGAAATAGGAGAACTCAAATGACTCCCCTGTCTTTCTAGAAATACTCTCCCCTCTTCAAAATGCCTGGCTGTAGTGGACGCTGGGCTGCACTGTCTAGATTCTTTCTTTCAGTGGAGAGGCCATCATGTTCCCAACTGATGAGCCCCTCTCCAGGGATTGCCCTCAGTAGAGGGGAGTCACCCCACCCAATGTCTCACCCCACTGGTGGAGGCTGGGTGTCAAGTCTCGGCCCTCTTGCCTCAAGAAGTGACAGCTTCCGAGTTGGTCATCCCAGCTGCAGAGTTCTGGTGGCATTTGCTTCCTGGGCTTCCGTTGGAGTTTAAATTTATTCTCTGTCATTTCTGCTTCCCTCACTCCCTCAAAAGTGTTGATCCCCAAGAAATTGACTACACACGAGTTCATCTGCATTTTAGAAAACCTCATCTAAGTGACTAGATAAAAATGATCAATTAAGGACTATAAGCAGCACAGAGTGTAGCAGTAAGTAGACAAACCCAGCATAATAAAACTAAATATCTGCTATTGTTACAGTCCTGCCAATGCACCACAATGTGGCAGCCTCTCCTTGGGAGGTATTACCCGGAGTTCTTAGTCTCACAACCAAGAGAACTAAGGAGCATGGACACAAAGGGTGAAGTTGAAGTGAAAGTTTAATAAGCAAAAAAAGAAAGCTCTCTGCCATGAAGAGGTGGCCCAGAAGAGGGTCATCATTTTTACAGTTGAATGCACAAAGACTTTTATAAAAAACCGATGAGGGCTGGGCGTCTTATTTGTATAAGATGTGAGTTGCCGGTAGCTACATCCTGTCCTCCTAATGTGCATTCGGGTCCTTAGTTTGAGTTACTCCATATTGCTTTGTTCCCCTTACTGCATGTGTGTCAAAGGACAAAATTTTCCATGTGGGCATATCTGGGCAAGTCATTTGTGTAGCCTTTCTTATCTGTGTGGCTGTGGGCATGTCTTAGGCAAAACCCCCTGTGCAGGTCCCCTTATCTGTACCTGCAGGCTGTTCTTTTGTTTGAAAGAAGTCAACCAAAGACTCACCCTAACTGCCTGCCTGACTGGTTTCTTCCTTTCTCTTCTCTCACTATGCTAATTTTATATTAAAAAACAAGGATGCCATAGTGATTAAGAGCTTAAGTTCCAGAGACAAACCTGAGTTTAGTTCAAATACAATCCCCAATAATTACTAGCATCTAACCTTGAAGAAATTATATAACTTATTTAAACCTCGCTTTTTAAATCTGTAGAATGAACTTGTGGTTTTCAATGAAAAGTATTTTAGACCTAAAAAAAATTGCTCTCCTTAAAAATGTACTGAAAAAACTTTGCAAAAAGGGAACATAAGTTATCTTTTGATGTTGGGGCTGTTCAGTATTTGAACTGTGTCATAACCTGCATAGGCAATAAAGTTGCATAAAACTTAAAATACACACACAAAGCAAAATGTGAAGACAGTGGATGATATCAATGGGAATTCCTGGCCGTGATGTTATAATGTTATACTACAGTTTTGTAAAATGTTACCAAATGAGGACAGTATGCCTACCTCTTGGGTTGCTGTGTTAAGAGTAAATGACATGGTGCATGTAAAACATTTAGCACAGTATTCTCTCTTTCAGAAAAAAGACTGGGAAGAAGTTGGCTACAATGCTAATGCTCAGTATCTCTGAGTATTAGGGTTATGGAAAATTTGTATTTTAAAAAAATTCTCTGTATTTCCTAAAATTCTGATTATTAAAACATATTATGTTATGTTATATCAAATAATGTATGTTATATATTATTTGATTATTAAACATATTATAAAGGACATCTAAGATTGCCTTTGCAGAATCTATGCCTCCATCCCAGCTGTGCCTGATTTCCACTTGGGAGTCCCTGTTTTCCAGAGACATTGGTTCCATGTTCCTTATAACCACTATCACTATGTGGGTGGAGTTTATACCTGAGACTGACCCAATCAGCTTGTTTCAATCCTAGTGGCCCCAGAGATTATTTCAGGGGTAGACACATGACCTAAACCATTCCAATCAGAGTGAATCTCTGGACTCCTGCTTGGAAAGCTAGGACAAAAGAGAACATTCTCACTTGCTATGAATGAGGAAGCACTTAGGAACTATTGATAGCTGTCTTGTGACCATATGATGAACCCACCTTAGGATGAAGTTGATACCTTGGAGGGCAGAGAAAGAAGGAAATCTTGCCCCTATTGATATCCCTGATTCTCTGAATCAGAACACATCTTATCTCTGGACTCTCCAATTACATGAGTAAATAATTTCTCTTTATTTTTCAAATAAATGTAAATTGAGTTTCCCATTCCTTGTAACATAAAGACTTATGAAATAACTTGCATTTTTTTTGTAATCAGAACTTAACAATAAAAAGTATATAGAAAAAATGCCACTCCTTCCATAGGGCTCAGATCAAGCCCCTCTTCCTCCAGCAGTGGTCCCAGGCCCACTGATCCAGGCTGGCTTTCCTACTGCTCTAGTCCTTGTTGCCTGGATGCCAATCTGACATTAAATAAACTCACGCCTGTGTTGTTTTCTGTCCCAGGTATGTATGTATATATATCTTCCAGTAAGTCAGAAAACTGCTTGAGAGTAGGGGGTCATTTCTTGTCATTCTCATAAATCCCACAGTGCCATTTCATAACGCTCACAGGGTTATTTTTCTCAGGTCTCACATTGATGAAAAGCCTCAATTTAGACTTTAATATTATCTCCAAAAAATGTCAGATAGTTGTATCTTGTGCATTAGACTCAATTTATCAGTAAACCCACTCATATGTCAATAAAACTATTGCAGTATACAACAATTTAATTTTAATTTTTAATTTTTAGGGATGTGGTCTCCCTCTGTCACCCAGGCTAGAGTGTAGTGGCATTATCATAGCTCACTGCAGCCTCCAACTCCTGGGATCACGAGATTTATCTGTCCCAGGCTCTGAAGTAGCTGGGACTACAGGCATATGCCACCATGTCTAGTTATCTTTTAAATTTTTTGTAGAGATGACAGTGGGGGTGTGTGGTGGGAGAGTGTTCTCACTATGTTGCCCAGGCTGGTCTTAAACCCCTAGCCTCAAGTAATCCTCCTGCCTCGACCTCCCAAAATGCTGAGATTACAGGTGTGAGCCACCACGCCCAGCTTAATTTTGTTTTAATACCTGGGGATCTCCAGTGATTGAAAACGTCCTCTGAGATGTGCTCAGTGACCAGTAGACTGGTCACTATATATATATATATATATGTGTGTGTGTGTGTGTGTGTGTGTGTGTGTATGTATATTCCCTCTGTAACTGGGAATCAATTACAGAGTTATTGTGTTCTCAGAGCTTGAAGGATTGAGGTAACGGAGGCCCACACAAGCAGGGGGACTTGTCCAGGCAGCAGTGCTCATTGGTGGCAGAGCCAGGTCTTGAACCCAGGTCTTCTAGTTGCCCAGTAAATACTCATTAAATTGATTAAAACCATACCTGTAGAATGACCTGCAAAATGTTGTGCAAATTTACCTCACAAGGTGCTTCATAGATGCTTCGACAAGAGCTTTACAGCAGGCTCAAAGTTGTTAACTCATTTTTCAACTTGTCTGTGGCCCCCTATGATATAGAGCACTAGGCTGATGTTGGAAGGGATTTTTCTCCACCGGTCAGTCAGGTGGCTTATTTCAGCCCCCGGAGTAGCTGTTAATCAGGTTTCAATAGACTTCAGCGTTTCACTCAGAACCTGTTGGCAATCCTAAACTCTACTGATCCTGTCATCTCTGCAAAATGAGCTCCGGCTATGGCCCCATCCGTTTTCAATTTTATTGAGGGATCCCTTCAGAACAGTTCCTGCTGCAGCATTAATATGGACCTCAGCAGGGACCCCCTTCCTTACCCCAAGCTGCTCTCTCTGGGTTCAGAATGATGGGCTCTGGCTCCTGGAGATTTAAGAGCATCGAGGCAAGTTTTTAATGTGCTCTTTGTCCCAGTGCCAGTCCAGTTCTTCCCCATGCACAGAGTGGTGGCTATTTGGAGCTAACAATACTCCTCTCTAGGGCTGTCAGACCCTGTACAATTTTTTTCCTACAACTTTGCAGAGGAGTCTTCTGCTCTGCTTCTTGATTTTTATCAGACCTGTTGAACTGCTTCTGTGCTCTTCCACACCCTTCTGTCCCAACCTCCTTCGCCAAGTAGATGTAACACAAATGACTTCTAACACACTGAGCAACTACTGTGTGCCTAATTCTGATCCAAGCGGCTTATCTCATTCAAACTCACAACCATTTTATGATAAGCAACATGCTCAGCCCTTCTCAGTTGGGGAAACTGAGACTTCAGGGAGCTTCAGTGGCTGCCACAAAGTCACACTATTAAGAATCGTTGGTGTTGGATTTTTGAACCCAGGCAATTCAATTCCAAGGGCTAGCACCCTTTACAGCTGTGCTATACTGTCTCTAAGTTTGTGAAATTGGTTCCCTTGGAATCTGCTCGTATTACTTCTACCCATATGCAAATGACCACCAACCCTACCTTGAGAGCAGGGCAGTTTTATCCCACAGGCACTAGAGTCACAGTGCTTACGAATTGTGGCTTTCTATGAAAAGTATATGACACCTAAAAAAATTACTCTTCTCAAAATATTAAAAGAACATTGCAAAAGGACAACATGAGGGATTCTTGTGATGTTTAACTGTTCAGTATCTTGACTATGTTGGAACCCATACAAGTGATTCAATTGTATAGAATGTACACACAGACACACATGTACAAGTAAGATGGGAAATCTGAATAAGACAGATGGTATCAATATCACTATTCTGGTTGTGACATTATACTATGGTTTTGCAAAATGTTAAAATTGGAGGAAACTGGGCCAAGTATTCCTTCTTAAAACTGCATGTGAATCTACAATTTTTTAAAACGAGGGGGAAAAAGAACATTGCACAATAAAAATTAGTATAATCAGCTTTCTGTATCATGGGTTCCACAATCATGGATTCAACCAACTGCTGATTGAAATATGTAAAAGCTGGCTGGGTGCAGTGGCTCACGTCTGTAATCCCAGCACTTTGAGGGGTGAGGCAGGAGGATTACCTGAGGCCATGAGTTCAAGACCAGGAGTGAGTGGCCAGCCTGAGCAACATAGAGAAATGCTGCCTCTACAAAAAAATTTTTAAAAATTAACCAGGCATGGTGGCACATACTGTTAATCCCAGTGTTTCAGGAAGCTAAAGCAGGAGGATCACTTAAGCCTGGGAGTTTGAAGTTACAGTGAGCTATGATTGTACCACTGCACTCTAGGCTGGGTGACAGAGCAAGACTCTGTCTCTGAAAAAAATTAAAAATTAAATAAGAGGATGGGGGTGGTGGCTCATGCCTATAATCTCAGCACTTCGAAAGGCTAAGGCAGGCGGATCACCTGAGGTCAGGAGTTTGAGACTAGCCTGGCCAACATGGCAAACCCCCGTCTCTACTAGAAGTACAAAAATTAGTCGGACTTGGTGGCAGGTGCCTGTAATCCCAGCTACAGGAGGCTGTAATCCTCGGGAGACTGAGGTAGGAGAATCAGTTGAACTTGGGAGGTGGAGGTTGCAGTGAACTGAGATCGCGCCACTGTACTGCAGCCTAGGTGACAAGAGCGAGACTCCCTCTCAAAAAAATAAAATAAAATAAGACATTTGGAAAAAAATTTTTTAAAAAACAATAGAATAAAAAAATACAAATTTTACAAAACAATATAGTATAACAACTATTGGCTGGGTGTGGTGGCTCACACCTGTAATCCCTGAACTTTGGGAGGTCGAGGCAGGCAGATAACAGGGTCAGGAGTTCAAGACCCGCCTGACCAACATGGTGAAACACCATCTCTATTAAAAATACAAAAATTTGCTGGGTGTGGTGGCTCATGCCTGTTGTCCCAGCTACTCGAGAGGCTGAGGCAGGAGAATCACCTGAACCCGGGAAGCGGAGGTTGCAGTGAGCCAAGATCACACCACTGCACTCCAGCCTGAGTGACAGAGCGAGACTCCATCTCAAAAAAAAAAAAACTATTTACAGAGCATTTACATTGTATTAGGCATTTAAACAATGTAGAGATGATTTAAAGTATATGGGAAAATGACATTTTATATCAGGGACTTGGACATTTGTGGATTTTGGTATCTTCCCTTGGTACCCATCTGGATTGGTTCCAGCAACCCTCAAAAATGCCAAAATGCTCTGTACATGTTTAATTAAATGTTTACAAAATGTAATGCTGTGTCAATTGGTTCAGTGTAACAAGCCAACAATAGAAATCACAAGGAAAATTAAATAATTCTTAGCAGACTTACTGTTTTAAAAGTCCTTTCAAATTCTGTATGGCCAGGAAAAAAAAAAAATGTGTGATTTTGCATGTGAATACATTGTAATGTATTTGGACTCTTACCTCACACCATATACAACACAAAATTTAACTCAAGGCATATTGAAGACCAAAATGAAAGAGCTAAAGCTATAAAACTTTCAGAAGGGAAACATAAGGATAAAACTTTGTGACCCCGAGCTAGACAATAGTTTCTTAAACATGGCACCAAACACACTAGCAAACAAGAATTGGATAATTGGACTTCATCAAAGTAAAAACTTTATGTGTCAAAAGACACTATCAAGTACATAAAAGGACAACTGATAGAATGGGAGAAAATATTTGCAAATCATATATCTGATAAAGACTTGGTATTCCGACTATATAAAGAATTCTTATGATTCAACAATCAGAAGACAACTCTACTAAAAGTGAGCAAAAGATTCAAATAGAGAGTTCTACAAATAAGATGCATAAATGGCTAATAGGTGCATGAAAATATGCTAAACATGAGTTATTAGGAAAATACAAATCAAAACCACAATGAGATATCATTTCACACCCACAAGAATGGCTAGAAATTGGAACCCTCATACACTGCTGGTGGAAATGTATTAATAAAATGCAGCAGCCATTGTGGAAATCAGTTTGATGGTTCTTCAAAAAGTTATACATAGAGTTACCATATAGCCCAGAAATTACACTCCTAGGTAAATATCCAAGAGAATTGAAAATATCTATTAACACCAAAACTTGTACATGAATACACGTAGCAGCATTATTCATAATAGTCAGAGTGGAAACAACCCAAATGAATGAATCAACAAAATGTGACATGTTCATACAATAAAATATTATCCAACCACATAAATGGATGAAGTACTGATGTACGCTACAACATAGATTGACGTAGAGACATTATTAGTGAAAGAAACCAGACACAAAGGGCCAGGTGGTCTATGACTCCATGTATATGAAACGTCCAGAATGGGCAAGTTCATAGGGATAGTATTCCTTTTGGGGCGTGGTGAAAATGTTCTGGAATTTGATAGTGGTGATGGTCGCACAACTTTGTGAATGTACCAGCCAATAAAATGAAGTGTTTCTCAGGAAGATCAGCACTGGATGGAGGGCTGTCACTAAATTCTACACGTTAAAATTTGGATTTAATTTTATGTAAATTATCTCTCTCTCTCAAAAAAAAAAGTTAGAGTGAATCTGGGGCAAGGTACCAATCCAAGAACTCAATTATGGTCATCTTAATGGGCAGTTTTCTGGGAAGCTGCTGTCCCAAGCCAGCCAGAGCTTAGAGCAACTGCACGGAAGGCCAAGAACAAGGCATACAGGTGAAGGGGTAGGCCTAGACCCGGCAGGCAGGGAGGGGTGTCCTCTCACACACACTTTGAGTTCTTCCACACAGAGCAATAGATTTTCTCACGTGCTCTGACCTTTCCCTCGGCGTTGTTTGACTTCTTGAATATGAGGCTCAGGCCTTGGGTCCCTCTTCATCTTCAGCACCAACCAGCCATTGCTATCTACTTACACAATGCTCCTATCCATCATTACATTTTTAACACTAATGGAAACAGAGGTTTTAAAGATTTTCTTTTTTAAATCCAGCCAATAAAATGAAGTGTTTCTCAGGAAGATCAGCACTGGATGGAGGGCTGTCATCGTCTCCTCCTCCAGAGTTTTGTCAATATTTTAACGTCATTAAAGAGGCTAAAGATTTTCATATTTCCTAAGCTGAGCCAACCTTGTGGGCACTGTCTCCCAGTTCCCTTGCCTGTGGATCCTGCTTGGTTCTTTCTCTGTGAACTCGAGGCCCAGAAGCAAGAGCTGGAGCTAGGTTTCACAGCCTTCCCTTCATGGGTTCAGGATCACCTGTGTTACTAATAATTGTTGTCTTTGGTAACCTCTTCTTGAACAGTAACAAAAGGTATAAATCACCCCCAAGGCTCTTAATTACTCCCATTAACAGTTGTTTTGTTATCCGGATGCAGAGCAGTTTCACTGCACTGTGAGTACACACAGTGAGTTCAGAGGTACAAGCCTGGCACTGAGCCAGGACTTAAAATAAGTTATGCTAAGTGGATGGCTCAATTGTTCCCCTGGACTCCCCTCGGTCTGGGGGATGTGGGCCTGAGCGAATGCTACACAAGACTGGGGTCTGTGCATCTTCTAGGAGTTCCTTGGGGTGTTAACGCTGCCTTTTGCCACGATCATTTTATTTTTCTCTTCTTTTTTAGTTTTGCTTCTAGCGTCAGTGTTTCCTTCCTCCCTCCCTCTCCTATCCTACCCTGTGCCCCTACAAATCTTTCTCCCTTTTCTTCCATGCATTCTGTAACAGGCAAAAGCTAGAGTTGCAACATTTGTCAACCTAAAGGGAAGAAGCTGAGGTAAAATTAACTAAGTAGAGAGTTTATTTGGGCCAAGCTTGAGGACTGCAACCCAAGAGCATAGATTCAAGGCGCCTGAAGACACACTCCAATTAGCAGCAGCGACAAGTGGATTTGTAAAGGCAAAGAAAAGGGGACAAGGAGGTTGATAAAGTTGTTGGTCAGAAATTCTCACTGGTTTGTAAAAATAACATTGATTAGCAAAGTTGGCTAGCCACTGTTAAGCTATAGGGTGTGGGTTATAGGGTCCCGTGTGGCTTCAGTAGGTTAATTTATAGCTATCTGTGGCAATAGCAAGCAATTTCAAGAGATAAACACATAGCTCAAAAGTGGAGGGTGGGATGTCATTCCTGTCTCTTTTTAATGCCTCTTTGATTATTAAAATGATTCCTCAGATAAAATTTCTTTTCTTTTTTCACATTTAGGAGGAAAAAAGAAAAGGCCACTCAGCTGGGCCTTTTTAGCTGGAAATTTGGAGGGTTTGGGTTTTTTTGTTTTTTTCAGCTCTCCTCTCAAAACTCTGTCCCTGTGCCCAGATCGCTCCCTTGGACTGCCTCTCGGTTTGGAGGATGTGGGCCTAAGCAAATGTTATAGGAGTCCGAGGTCTGTGCATCTTCTAAGAGTTCCTTGGGGTGCTACTGTCAGAGGCATCTGAACCAGAGAAACTCCATTTTGAATATGAACTAGGTAAAATGAGGCTAAAACCTACTGGGCTGCATTCCCGGATGGTCAGCCATTCTAAGTCACAGGATGAGATAGGAGGTCAGCACAAGATACAGGTCATAAAGACCTTGCTGATAAAACAGGTTGCAGTAAAGAAGCCGGCCAAGACCCAGCCAAACCAGATGATGACGAGCGTGACCTCTGGCTGTCCTCACTGCCACACACCCACCAGCACCATGACAGTTTACAAATGCCACGGCAATGTCAGGAAGTCACCCTATATGGTCTACAAAGGGGAGGCATGAATAATCCACCACTTGTTTCCCATATAATCAAGAAACAACCACAAAAATGGGCAACCAGGAGCCCTTGGGGCTGCTCTATGGAGTAGCCATTCTTTATTCCGCTGCTTTCCTAATCAACTTGCTTTTGCTTCGCACTGTGGACTCACCCTGAAGTCTTTCTTGTGCAACATCCAAGAATCCTCTCTTGGGGTCTGGATCTAGACCCCTTTTCTGTAACATCTTTCTAGTGACCACCGAAGGGACTGTAGTGAGGAAACCCCTGACTCAAAGGCTAACTTTGGGTAAGTGGTGGGCTCTGGTAACACTATTAGTCAAATCTCAATTCCTCAGTGAGGAACTCAAGAAGCTTTGTGATGTGGGCCCACCCTCCCTCCAAGGCCCACTGTGAATTGTGATCCTTAAGACCCCAGGCTGGGGAGATAGAAAGACCTGGGATCTGACCCCAGACTTCTATGTCCTCTCCAGGTGACCTCAACAGATGATCTATACACATGGAGTCTCAGATGTCCTACAGGTCTGACCTCACAGGTCAGGAGGACTAAATGAGCTGCTACACGACAGTGCTTAACACAATGCATGGCATAAAGTAAGTCCTTAATAAACGGGAGCTGTGACCCTAGCAGCGGCGACACTCTGAAGCTGGTGGCCTTGGGTTTCATAAACCCTGCTTCTCTTCAAGCTGGTCCCTCAGATGGGAATGCCCTATTACCCCACCCACCCTGCCTGTTAGAATCTGAATTACTCTAAGGATTTTCCCACCAAAGGCCCCAGCTGCACCCACCAGCTCCCTGCCCCCATTGGTCTGATTTCCTCTTTCTTCCCAGCCAGACCCTTAGGGTTGGGCCTTTAAGATGGATCTTGCTTCATTCTGCCTTGAATTCTGTCAACTTTTGTAACTGGGTTTCAGCTTTTTGAAGATAGGAACCATACCCTGCATGTTTGTAGAGTAAATAAAGTTCCATTTAGAAATAATGAGTCTCTTCCAGACATCCTGAAGTACAAAGAGTCTTGAAACTGCTCCCTGCAGTCTTCAGGAACTGCTATCTTCTGAATTACCTCAGAAGCTTTAAAAAATTCATTTGTTAATAAAAAATATTATAATTTTTTCCCCTTTCCCTTTGGAAGGAGTCAAAATCTCCTTGTAATTCCCTTTTCACTGAATGGGCCAAATCTGGATCCCATAGTGATATGGCTTGGCTGTGTCCCCACCAAAATCTCATCTTGAACTGTAGCTCCCATAATCCCCATGGGCCGTGGGAGGGACCAGGTGCAGATAATTGAATCATGGGGGTGGTTTCCCCTAGCCTGTTCTTGTGATAGTGAATGAATTCTCAGGAAATCTGATGGTTTTATAAGGGGGTTTTCTCCACCTTTGCTCTCTACTTCTCTTTGCTGCTGCAGGGTGAAGAAGGATATGTTTGCTTCCCCTCCCACCATGATTGTAAGTTTCCTGAGGCCTCCCCAGCCCCACAGAACTGTGAGTCAATTAAAAAAAACACCTCTTTTTAAAATACATTACCCAGGTCAGGTATTTCTTCATAGCAGCAAGAGAACAGACTAATATACATGGCCACCTCTTTCCATCAGGCGCCATCTTTCCCTGAGATCAAGGAATCATGATCCGATTCCTGAAAAAAATCGAGGTTCTATTAGCAGGGTCAAATAATTGAAAAAATAAATCTCTCACTCAGTCTCTCTTTGTCTCCAAACATACACATAGACAGATACATACAAGTCAGGTCATCAAAATCCTTCATAGTGTTTTTCTCTGGGTAATGAGCATTTGGATATTGTTAATATTCTCTGTTTTTTTTTTTCTTTCTGTAATTTCCAGGGTCTCCACAATGAGTATGTATTATCCCTGTAATTAGTAAACAATGTTAACAAAAAAGAATCCTATGGGAGGAAAATAAAGCCTCCCTCAATAGAAATACACACTGAAGTCATAAGCCCAGGTTCTCTAGGGCAGTTCTAATTTGAAATACTTGATTCCATCAACCCCAAAGTACTGTACTGTCTTGTCACCGGTGTTGCTGCAGTCTCAGTGAGAAGTTCCTTTGTAAATTTGATTCCTCTAGAAAAGCATCCAAGGGGTCCTGCCACAGTCCCAGCTCGCATAAGTTATTCTCCTATGAGCCACTACTTGCCTGTAGCAGCTCCCACCGCATTAAGGAAGAGTGCAATAAAGCTCTACCGTGGTCAAGAATCTAATATACAGTTGAAATAGCAGGACTTAAGATCCTATCTTCATCACCCTCACTATTATCATTTATAGAACTCTTGCTGCTGGCCACTTGATAATGCCTCATTATCTTACTCAACCTCACAGCAGCCCTGAGGTAGAAAGTAGTATGTTTTCCCATTTAACAGAAAAGGAAACATCAACTTAGAAAAGTTTTCACCAGAGAAAACATTCATTTCACCATATTCTATTCTGAAGCAGTTCATATGAGAAAGATACAGACAACCAGGTTAAGAATCTAATCTGTGAAAACAAACCTTGAAAATAGACAGAAAAAAAATGACAACAAGGTTGAAAATGGCAGAATGGTGTTGGGGAAAGGCTACCAAGTGAGCCAAAAGGTGTCAAAACACTTATGCCACCTGTGACCCAGAAATGAGAGCTCGGTTAGACTGACAGGGGACAGAAAACCACAGGAAACAAACAATGTTTGTACTTGGAGGCCAGTATTTACAAAATGCATAACCTGATTGGAACTTGAGACTGATTTTGCCCACACTGAGTAAAGAGAATGGGCCCCAGCTGGGTGGTGAAGACCTTGAGTTAGTATATTGTCCTAATTATTCAATAGTTATTTTCCTAATAACTCAGTTGTTATTTTTGTAAGAAGTAGCATGTGTGAGATCTCTTGTGTCCCTTTAATAGACTTTATTTTTGTTGTTATATAGTTTTATTTCCTTTCTAAGGCTGAAGTGAAACTGTAATTCACTTTAAAAGCTATACGTTACAGGCAAGCTGCTTACAATATATGGTCTCAGAAATTTTTGGAAACTTGTCTTTAGGTGTTATTGGCACAAAATAACAGCCAAAGTTTGGTCCTCTGGGAGTAAAAGACAAATAAAGCTTCCTGCGACTTGACAACTTGTGAAAGTTAACTCTGCCACAAAAGATAGGCAGGTGTGGGGAGAGGGGAAAGGCTTCGAAATCTCCTAACTCTGGAATAGGAAAACCAAAGAAGGCTGTAAGAATCTAAATAACATAAGACTATGATCAGGAAAAGTTAAAGACTTCTAATTCAAAAGAAAAATAACAAGCCACAGACTGGGAGAAAATATTTGCAAAAGACATAGCTGATAAAAGACTTTTACCCAAAATACACAATGATCTCTTAAAAACTCAGAAAATGAGCAACCCAATTAAAATATGGGCCAAAGACCTACATAGATACCTCACCAAAGAATATGTACAGATGACTTATAAGCATATGAAAAGATAGCCCACATCATATGTTATTAGAGAATTGCAAATCAAAACAATGAGATACCACTCCACCCCTATTGAATGACCAAAATCCAAAACACTGACAATACCAAATGTTGGAAGAATGTACAGCAACAGGAACTCCCATTCTTTGCTGATAGGAGTGAAAAATGGTAGAGCCATTTTATAAGACAGTGTAGCAGTTTCTTACCAAACTAAACGTACTCTTAGTATTTGACCCAGCGATTGTGCTCCGTGGCATTTACCCAGATGAGTTGAAAACTTACATCCACATAAAAACTTGCACATGATTATTTATAATTGCCAAAACTTAAAATAAACCAAGATGTCCTTTAATAGGTGAATGGATAACCTGTGGTACATCCAGTCAATGAAATATTATTTGGTGCTAAAAAGAAGTGAGCTATCAAGCCATGAAAAGATAGGGAGGAATCTAAAATGCATATTCCTAAGTCAAATAAGCCAGTCAGAAAAGGCTACATACAGACTGTGTGATTCCAACTACATGACATTCTAGGAAAGGCATAACTATGGTGATAATAGAAAGATGAGTGGTTGCCAGGGGTTGTGGAGAGGAAGGGATGAATAGGTAGAGCACAGAGGGTTTTCAGGGCAATGAAGCTACTTTATAGGAGTGGTCCCCGACTTTTTGGCACCAGGGACTGGTTTTGTGGAAGACAATTTTTCCACAGACAGGTTGTGGGGGATGGTTTTGGGATGAAACTTTCAACTCAGATCATCAGGCATTAGTTAGGTTCTCGTAAGGAGCGTGCAACCTAGATCCCTCATGTGCGCAGTTCAAAATGGAGTTTGCGCTTCTGTGAAAATCTAATGTTGTCACTAATTTGACAGGAAGGGAGCTTAGGCGGTAATGTTCACTCACCTGCTGCTCACCTCTGGCTGTGCAGCCCAGTTCCTAACAGGCCATGGATGGCCTGGGGATTGGGGACCTCTGCTCTATAGGGGGCTATAATGATGGATACATGTCATTACACATTTGTTAATACTCATAGAATGTACAAGAATTACATTGATTGTAATAAATGTAACACACTGTGTAAGATGTTGACAGTGAAGAAGTTTGCACGTGTGGTCGCAGGGCTTTGGGGGCAAGGTATATACAGGATCCCTCTGAACTTTCCACTCAATTTTGCTGTGAATCTAAAACTACTTTAAAAAATAAAGTCTATCTTAAAAAACGTATGCACATACGCGTGTGTGTATATGTAATCATTACCATCCTCTTCTTCTTTTACAAGACTAATGAGAGGCAAAATGGTGAAACTGGATCAAGTTTATCCTTAGGTTTCCCAGGATCCACTTTGAGTCCCCATTCCCTATGCCAGAGAGCTGGGCTGTCTCCACCCCGCGCTAAGCAGGGTATTGAGATGTGTAGGATGGTGGCGAACCAGTCTCGTCTCTGCCTTCATGAAGTTTATGATTCAAAGCAGAAGGGAGGCACTAAACAAGTTATTAAAAAAACTGTGCATATAATGGATTAAGTTGTGACAAGTGACCTGAAAGTACTTAACAAGGTGATCAAACCAAGTCCATGGGGTCAGGGAAGACCTCCTTGAAGAAAAAATAGTAACCTGTAACCTTAAGGTTGACTAGGAGTTAGGCAGGAACAGGTGTATTCTGAGGCTGTGAGTCTGGGTTTGACACGGGGAAGTTTGGCACAGGAAACACCACGTGTGCAGTGTCCTGGGGGAGGAGGGATGTGAGGCGTGTTGGGGAGCACTGAAAGGCCCAGATGGCTGTGATACTGAGAATGAGAGGAGAAGCAGGGAGAGCTGCAGCTGGAGCGGTGGGCAGGGGACAGACAGTTTTTAAACTGCCTAAAAGCAAGAGTCAGCCATTGAAGGATTTTAAGCAGAATGATGGTGTCTTCTCTCTCATTTTATTTCTAGAATCTAGTTCAGTGCTTAAAACATCACGAGTGGCTCAATAAACATTTGAGAAATGAAAGAAAAAAATGAGAAACAGGTGGGTATACTCATTCACTCAGTTTACTCAATTATGCATTATGTAATAAATGCAACTCCAGTGGTCTGAAATTGGTTATGTCTTCCTTCAAATCATTCATTTTCAGGATGAAATCATCACTGTGATCATCACTGCTATCATCTGTTATTAGTCAAAGAATCCTTTCTCCTAAAACGTAAGAAATTATATGTTATTGGAAATTTTCATTATAATTTCAAATGAGAATATTCTCAATTTTCTGTGCCCAAGATTTGGGAGTCACTTTACTTTCCATGCTTGCCATACTTGAAAATTTATGAGTGTCTCCTGATGAGAGAAATAAAACTCAATGGCAACTTTACTACTAATGATGGGAGATATTGGTTTTTATTTGTAGTCATTGCTCTTTAATGACCTAAGTAGCTTTAGCACTTTTCCTAGCCTAGACAAAGGAATATTGATTTTCCTTGTTTCTTTTCACGCTAGTGAAATCTTCCCGTTAAAGGAGTGATTCAGCTAACCTGAGTATTTTGGCATCTTTGTCCCAGTGGCTCAGCTGGGATTCTATATGAGTATATAGAAATTCTAGGAATGAAGTGTTCTCTTTGTTGGCAATCTACTTCCATTCAGAGTCTAGGAGGAGTCCTTCACAGCTGTTTTGTGCAACATTCTCTTGGGCAGATAGAGAAGCTGATCAACTCTCATTTAACTAAGCAGAAAATAGCTCCTCAGATTAAAAGAATGGGAGAGAGGTAGAGGGAGTGACCATACTTAAAAACTGAATGAAGAGATGCAATAAGAATGCAAATGTTTCTTAGGGTCCTGGGAAAATATTGAAAATGGAGAAAAAGAAACAGGACAGCAACCTGACCCGGCCTTGGACATCTTTCTCCAGATACCCAGGTTCCCCAGCAGCACTGAGCTGAGCTCCCCACTAGATGTGGACAGCGTTTCCTCCTGTATTCCCGGAACTCAGGGGTGTCTGTGCTATGGTAGATGATTAGTAAACGTATGTTAAATAAAATGGATGGAAGAAGGATGGGTAGATAAAAGGGTAAGTAAACAAAACAAAACCAATACCTTTGGCTGCTACGCATTGGAAGGGGAGAAATAAGCACTATCTTGAAACTACTTGATTATTACACTAGAGCGCAGTCAGCAGGGCTGGTCAGAATACACCCGGACCTGTGTGTACGGAGGTTGGGGACGGGGACGTCAGATAGAGATCAGAAGTCGGCAAACTACAGCCAGCAGGCCAGCCGCCTGTTTTTGTAAATGAAATTGTATTACAGCACAGCCACGGTTATTTATTTATGTGTTGTCTATGGTTGCTTTCTGCTACAATAGCAGAGTTAGTAATTGCACAAGAGACCTGATGACCATAAGCCTGAAATATTTACTTTCTGGACCTTTACCAAAAAGCCTGCCCACCCCTATTTTAGGTCAAAGGCAGAAAGAAGATCAAATCCAAGATCAAAGCAGGAATAATCTGGAGTCATGGTGGTCTCAAGAGAATCAGAGGTGTGATGCTGAAATGTTAGAATCCAAAGGGGCCTCAGAGTTCACTGGGCAACCTCCTTTGCTGCAGAAGAAAAGACTTTGGTCCAGAGTGAAAACAAGTTGCTCAAGGTCGCCTGTCAGTTGACAGAGGCTCCAGGAATGGTGGAGACCACATGGGCCAATAGGCATGGACTGTAGCCAAATGCTCGGAGGTCTAGGTTGAATCTGTTCCCTGACTGTGGCAGAGATAGAAGTCCTGGGATGACCTTGTTGGGGTTTTGGGGCTCAGGGGAGCCCTCAGCTCCCCTGAGAGGACGTTTCTCCAGATTCTTGGTCTATCACTCTCTCAAGAATGGGAGAGGAGACCATGGCACAGTGGGCTCATAAATACCAGACTCAAAAAGTGTTTGCAGAAAGTGATTTATTTAGGCAGAGAGAGAAAAAGGAGAAGGAGAAAGAAACAGCTAGCTTTCACACTGAGTGAGAGAAAGAAAAGCCGCTCTCACAGTGAGTGAGAAGGGCTCCCAGAGGGGGAAAACCAGAGAAGGAAAGCTCCTCTCACACTGAGTGAGAGAATCCAGAAAGATGGAATCCAGGAGAGGAAAGCAGCTTCTACACTGAGTGGAAGGGAATTGAGGGAGAGATGGAGTTTAGTAGAGGAAAAGCAGCTTCTACGAGGGTGGAAGGGGACCCCGGAGGGGGAAAATCTGCCCGGATGAGGGAGACAGGGACTTTTAACCTGGGAGGAATTCCATCCTTCTCCAAGTCCCCTGCCCAATGAAAAGAGTTCCTTTAAACTTTCGCTGGAGTGATTGACCTTTGGTTCTTTCGGAGCATGCGAAAATTTAAACAAAGACAGTTAAATCTCCCAGATGGAGAGAGATGGGAGGGGGGCAGGGAGCCGGGAAGTTCTTGCACTTAAAACGACGCCCCCTTGTGGACCCGGAAAGAGAACACATTCCCTCAACCTCACGTCAAAGGGGCTCAGGGGCAAATGTATTTCTCTTTCAGAAAAACACAACATCTGGGAGAAGAAGGGAATGAATGAATTCTATTCCTTTTTTGCCTTTTGCATTTATAGTTGATTTTTTTCATCAAATATGTGAGAGCTAATGCCACCCAAATTAACTATGCAGGAAACTTGGGGAGGTTTAGAAATACTTACTAAGTGGGGGTCATATTTTTTTTAACTTATTCAAGAAACCTCATGGAGGAATAGTGTTGACAGGCTTTCATTAAGCATTCTATCAATTGGTCATGACTACTCCCAAGGCAATTCCAAAACCTAACATTCTGGATAAATAATTAAATAAAGACAAACGCCTACTGGGCCTTGGAGTCACTCCAATGTAGCACATATTGAAGAAAAACAACAGTTTCTCAAACCCCAGAGAGGCTTGAAGTTCTGAAAGGTTAAATAAATCCCTGAAGCGTACGGCAAAGCTTTGCTAGTCATGGTCTAGAAAGCATCGCCCCGTGGCGTGAACTCACCAAACAGCGTCGGCTAAACTAACAGCCTCCTTGCCACCACACTCGCAGGCCAAGGGTTCGCTGAAGAATCGGATCGCTTTCCTACGACCATGGAGAGCCAAGCTCTATCCTCAGGAAAATGGTGGTCATGGAGGACACAGAGGAGCTCATGTGGGCCATTCCTTGTTCTGTAGGTAAAGGAGGTGAGGCCAAGAGAGGGGAGTCAATTGCTGGGAGGCATGAAGCCAGGGCAGTTTTGGAACCCTGGCCTCTACAACACACCACACCAAAGTGCCTAGCATATAATAAGCGCTCCGATGTTTGCAAAACGCGTAAGTGGATGACTGAATAAATTCAATGACTACACTCTCTGAATGCCTATATCCTCCTGGCACAGTCTTAGATTCTGGGGATACAGTGTTGAACAGGACTGACAATATCTCTGCTTTCACAGAGCTCACATTCCTGTGTGTGTGTGTGTTTGTGTGTGTGTGTGTGTGTGTGTGTGTGTGGTGGGGAGGGAGGTAGGGTGATGGGGGATGTATAATGGGAAGTAGAGAAATAATCATAATAACTAGTATTTAGTGAGCACTCACTGTGTGCCAGGTACTTTTCTAAGCACTGTATATAAGCCAACTCCTTTAGACCTCTCCAATAACATACACGAGAGGTACTCTCATGCCCCCTGTCTTACAGATAAGGAAACTGAAGCACAGGGAGGTTAAATTGCTCTTCCAAGGTCACACAGCCGGAAGTGGTAGGCCCAGGTTCAAACACAGGCAGTCTGGATCCGGAGCCTAGACCCTTTTTTTTTTATCCAAAGACCAAGGGGGCAAATGAATGATTTTGAGTAAGTGAGTAAATGGATGAGCGAATGAATGTATGAGCACAATTCTTCATTTGTGAAATATTCCATAGGAAAGCAAACACCTTTCATAAAATTGATTTTGGTAATTACTTGTTTATAAGTAAATTATAAGAAATTCTGCTCGTGGAACTCTTTATCACAACATCACAACAATCTCTACCCTCCCAATTACATAGTTCCTGTGATTTTCAGTGGCAGTCCCTAGCCCACGATGGCAATGCTGGCCTCCTTCTAACAGTCTATGGGGTCCTGGAGCCTTTGATTTTTCTAAACTACTGAGACCTCTTAGCACCACCACCTTTAGGGAGAAACAAGCAGAAGCAAGTCTGTTACACAGCAGATCACTCTTAGTTGACAACAGATCTCTATTGTGGCAGGAACTGTACAAGGTGCTTACCATACATTGTCATTAGTCTTCATATTTGGGGTTTTGGAAAGTCAAATCAATATGATCCCTCCTTTCCCTGAATTCTAAGCCAGTTGGGAAAGGCAGAGGAGTCAGGCAGATGGAGATGAAAACATTAGCTTTATTACAGATCAAAGTTATTAGACAATGCAGGTGTGAGGCATCAGTGAGCCTCTGTACACTACACCCCAGAATTAGATGCTGAGCATAACTTTAGCCAGTGGACAGACGTATGGGAATCTGGAAGAGAGACGCTGCTGGTGCTCTAATGCATGTTCATAAGCACTGTATAATGTAAGGTAATTTTACCATTCAGTGCCAGCACCACGCCTGATTATTATTAAGGCTACTGCACTACGACTAACTATGTGCAAAGTCATTTACAAATTTCTCTCAATTTACATGAATCCACTCTTTGCAACATTTCCCCACACCTATCCCCCAGAAAAGTGAAAGTGAAGAGATTTTATTGTATTTCCATCTTTTATACTGTACTTATGGGCGCCATATGCAAGACACATATGAAAGGCATAGCTACAGCACACCCCACATGGGCATTGCAAGCCATTTACATTAGGTTTTCCCGTTACTGTAGCTGCAGGCACGTAAAATGTTTATTACTGTTAAATTGCCATTGCTTTCCTTCTACATATACCTGCCGCTGAGCATCTGGTCTTGTGCTGAAAAGAGTAGGAACATGTTGATGTTTTCTCTGGAACTCCAGTTTTTTGACTTTAATAGTCCCTGGCTGTCCTTGGCCTTTTATCCTGGCCAGTTCCAGCGTCTAGACAGAGTAACTTTGGTATTAGTTGAACAAAAAAAAAGTCATAGCAAAGACTGCCTTTGGTTTAAACAATCAAACAAAATCAGGCCTTTCCAATACCTAGGTAATCACTTTTCAAAGGGAAGTCCACAAAGTTTCCCAAGGTTTACTAAAGAGATGGTAATTGCACCCCATGTCCGTCCATCACCTCCCACCCTGAGCTACTGCACAGGTCATCAGCCCCACTGCTGATGCCTACACTGTTGGTCATTTGTCTGATGCCCAACCTCTCAGTTACCTAATTATTGTCTTCAAAGACTTTAAACTGACACTCCGTGCGTTAGGTTAAATAAAATAAAAGTTAAACATGTTAATGGGTGATCATATATTTAGCATATTAAAAAGCTGCCTGGACTTAGACTGAGCTGGGTGGGAGGACTGGCTGTCACTTATCAGCTTTGGTCACATCATCTAACCTCTTGGTCCTTTTCTACAGAATGCAGACAGTTCATATGGCAGTTAAGAGGTTGGGCCCTGAAGTCAATCAGACCTGGATGTGAACCTCAACTCTGCCATTTATCAGCTCTGTGACCTCGGGTAACTTAAAAATCCATTTTATGCCTTCAATTACTCATCTACAAAAGAGGGACCTCCTACATAGGGTGACTATGAGGATCAAGAATGATGTTCATAAAGCACCCAGCAGAGTGCCCAGCCCACAGAAGGTGCTCCATGCGAAGTACTGATCATTATTGTAAAGTGAGAATGCCTTGAGAAGACACCGGTCATCTACCAGGATTGAGAAATCAGTTGCCAATGAGTGGTGCTGCCCACTGGTAATTTCAGAGGTGAGGGGCCAGAATGATCTCTGTGGCAAGGGACACAGTGAGCTTGTCTGTGAAGCAGGCCTACAGTTGGAAAGTCGTGGTGTGAGAGGAATGGCTTCATCAAGGGCAAGGAAGCAGAAATGTGCATGGGGTAATTTATGAACAGTCATTGTAGCATCTTGGGGTGGGATGAAGAAGAGAAAAATGGGTAGCAGGAAATGGGGCTGGGAAGGAATACTGGGAAAGTTTGTGAAAGCCCTTCCAGAATAACGAGTTTGCATAATCCCAAGGCAATGGAATATAGCTGAATGTTTCTGAGTAATGAGAAGGCATGATTAAAGACAGATTATTCTCATAGTGATGGCAAGATGGAATGCATATCGGAGGTTCATCTTTTTTATATCATCTGTGAACAAGACTATTGAAATTTCATTGGAGTTTGGACCTTAATAGTGATTTGTAAAAAAATTGTTTTTCCCAGGTTTTTGTCCATAATTTAAATCTTTAAATACTACTGTGGCTAACATTTATATAGCTTTTCATAGTTAATATGATATTGAGTAGCCCATAAATAGTGGTCATAAAAAAATAAAATCCCAGGATGCTTTTGCCATGGGGGGCTGCCTAATAGGATCTAAAAAAATAACTGAGAGGTGACAACTTTGAGGCAGTGAGTCATATTCTTTTGGATTAGTATTTTACTCTAGTTTTCCCTCACTGACAAAAATCAGACAGTAATAAATTGGGAACTGTAAGAATTAGAATTACAGAACATATCTGATAAAAATTTATACTCAGAACTTGGAAAAATTTCAGATAGCTTGAAAATTATCTCAAATAATTTTATAGATCTGCCACCTAGGAGACAACATTTTCAACTCTTGCCTACATAAAACAGAAAAAGACAATTAGAAGAGACTATGTAACTACCAAGACCCTCTTGGCTGTAGAGACCCCCACCCCAGGTGGCGCGGAAGGCATTAAGAAACAGACACTCGCCCAAAGTAATTTATAGATTCGATGAAAAAAAAGAAACAGACACCCAGATAGAACAGCAAAGTGGGACCCTCCCGGGGCCAACAGCCTTCGAAGCTGAGAGCCTCAGGGGGCTGACAGCATTCCAGGCTGAGGGCCCCAAGGAGTTCTGACCCACATACTTATTCTCTCAACAGGTGTTATTATTAATAACAAACAGGTGTTCTGTGTTTTCTCATAGAACCAAGATAAACTAGGTAGGCAGCTGGTGTCTGCTTACTACCAATCAAGGACAAACTAGAAAGTGTTCTTCACGAGGGAGCCACGGGGGCAGGGTCACATATCCCATGCTTAAAGAATTGTTTTAACCAGTATATGATATACATATACTGTTTTGCTACTTTAGAATGCCCCAAGCAGTTTTCCACTTGGGGGTGGGAGGGTGGTGGCAAGGTTTTCCTTGCCATAGTTCTTCTTAGCAAACAATGTAATTTTATCATACACTCAGCATTTCTCAGCATGTAACCACAGTTACAAAAGAGAGGATCTAGGCAGGATAGTGTTCTGTTGAGGAGAGATCAGAGTCAATACCAGAACCAGAATGTGTATTGTTTGTAGATAGTAATAGTGACCATTGCAACAGCTACTATTTACTGAGCACTTCTATAAGCTAGGGTCATGCTAAAAGCTTTTAGTCTTATTTCACTCTCATAGGAACCCATTTTCTGAATCTTACAGATGAGGAAATTAAGATTTAGTGTGACTTAATAATGTGTCCAAAGTCACACAGCTAATGAATGGAGGACCGAGCTGGGATTTAAAGGCAGTTCCCCCATCAAGTTAATAAGCCTCTGCACAGCAAAAGAAACAATCAACAAAGTGAAGAGACAACCCATGGAATGGGAGAAAATACTTGCAAACTAAACTACCCATCTGACAAGGGATTAAAAACCAGAATATATAAGGAACTCAAACAACTCTATAGGAAAACATCTAATAACCTGGTCAAAAATGGGCAAAAGATTTGAATAGACATTTCTCAAAAGAAGACATACAAATGGAAAATGGGAATATGAAAACATGCTCAACTTTTTCAAGTTGAAAAAGAAATGAAAATCAAAACTACAATGAGATATCATCTCACCCCAGTTAAAATGACTTATATTCAAAAGACAGGCAATAACAAATGCTGGCAAGGATGTGAAGAAAAGGAAACCCTTGTACACTGTTGGTAGGAATTTAAATTATAGAGAACAGTTTAAACTATAGAGAACAGTTTAGAGGTTCTTAAAAAACTAAAATTTGAACGATAATATGATCCTGCAATCCCACTGCTGAGTATATACCCAAAATAAAGGAAATCAGTACATCAAAGAGATACCTGCACTCCCATGTTTGTTGCAGCACTGTTCACAATAGCCGAGATTTGGAAGCAACCTAAGTGTCCATCAGCAGATGAATGGGTAAAAAAAATGTAGTACATATATGCGATGGAGTATTATTCAGCCATAACAAAGAATGAGATCCTGTCATTTGCAACAACATGGATGGATTGTTATGTGAAATAAGCCAGGGACTGAAAGGCAAACACCACATGTTCTCACTTATTTGTGGGGTCTAAAAATTAAAACAATTAAACTTACATAGACAGAAAGTAAAAGGATGGTTATCAAAGGCTGGGAAGGGTTGTGGAGGAGGGTGGGTAGAGGTGGGGATGGTTAATGAGTGCCAAAAAAATAGATATGAATAATACCTAGTATTTGATAGCAAAACAGGGTGACTGTAGTTAGTAATAATTTAACTGTACATTTTAAAATAACTATAAGAGTATAGTCGGATTGTTTATAACACAAAAGATGAACACTTGAGGAGATGGACACTCCATTTTACACGTGATTATTTCTCATTACAGGCCTGTATCAAGAGGTCTCATGTACCCTGTAAATATATACACCTACTGTGTACCCACAAATATTAAAATACTAAAGAAAAAAGCAGTGAGAAGTAAAACGAAGTAACCAAATCTATCCTAGAGGGATAGGAGTTGGTTCAGCTTGCTTGTTCCCTAGCTTGTTCACGAATTGAAGAGAAATTGTTCTGATAATGATAATGATAATGATAATGATAAGCAGGCAATATGGAGAAATGGGGAGTTTGAGGGAAATTGAACACTATTTCATTTGAATGATAAATAAAAATAAATAAATAAATAAAGGCTGTTCCATCCGGCCTCCAAACTCATGCTCTTTCTACTGCACCCATGGGAATGCGAAAGCGCTCACAAACACCCACACACTTCCTAAAGTTGGGTAAATGAAACTATAATTACCATGTTCTAATGAGTCATCAATAATTACCTACTGATTTTTGTTATTTCCCTTATAAGGTCTTAAGTTTACAGAATCAGTCATTGTTAAGAAGATTTAAACTGGATGGATCCAGGTATTAGTTAGCAGACACTGTCCTGGTATTCAGGAGGGGAGGCCAGGTGAGATGCACCTCCATGAGAAGGAAGCCAGAGTCGACGCCCTGACTTAATTCTTCTTGTATGCTTACTCACTTGGTCTCCACAATAACCCTGCATGGTCATTAGTGTAGGTACTACTATTCTCATTTTTCATGGAGAACATTGAGTCCTAGGGAGATTAATGACTTTTCCAAGGCCATACAGCTGGTATGTTGCAGGGTTGGAAGTCACATCCGGTTTTCTTACTCCAGATCTGGTCTCCTCCCATGACAACATGGCTGCTTCTAAAAGGCACATCGACTTGGTATTTAAAATAGGCAACCTGGGTTTAAATTCAAGCAGTACTCTGGCAGTGGTATTAAATCCCACAGTGGTATTAGATCCTCAGTTTTCCCATTCGTTTTCCCATTCCCAAAAGTAATCATCACAGAGCATGTGATTCAGACATGGATATAAATAATCACAATGCAGTCTGAACTCTTTATAATAGAAGTATGAATAAATAATCACAGCAAAAAGAGGTGCAACTGATCAGCTTTGCCATGAAAAGTACGGAAGCTTTTATAGAGGAGGTGACATCTGAAAGGGCCTTGATGTAAGAATAGAAGTTGACCAGATAGTAGAGGGAGAAGGACATCCCAGAGACAGAAAACAGCACATGTAGAGAGAAAGAGAATATGAAGAGAGAGAGGGAAGGCAGGTGCTCACAGCATGTATGAAAAGTGAATATGGATAACAGATTGATGTGAAGATTAGATGAACAAAAGGCAAACACAGTTCAATATTACTTGAGTCACATCTACTAGATCCTGAGCTTTCTGCAGATAATTCTTTATGCAAAAGGATTTGTTAAGCACCCACTATGTGGCAGGCACCAGAGGCAAAAAGATAGCAGTGCCTTATTCATCTTTGAATTTGTAGTGCCGAGCACAGGGTCAGGCAATTGCAGGAACACAGTCAATTTGATATAAATGGAATGGATAAAAGTAAATGGATAAATAAATTAAAGATAGATGAGAAAAAGAAATTTTTAGGTTCGCATATAAAAATTCCTTCACTCAACAAAAATTGAGTCTCTACTACGTGCACTATTCTGGGTGCTGTGGAAGACACAAGAATAAACAAATATATACTATACCCGCAAAGAACAGCATAATGTACTGATAGGAACGTGAGATTTGGAGTCAGAAGAGCTGTATCTTCGATTTGTTTCTGCTACTTACTAGCTCAGTGAGTTTGAACAAATATCTGAGCCTCAGCTTTCCCATCTGTAACATGAGGATAATAATACTGACCTTTCGTAATTTGCAAAAGTGCTTTGAGAATTGCTATATAATGCTTTTATTATTGTGTAAATATCCCCAAAACATTTGCTATTAGTGATATCAAGTCCAACTTTATTGGGAGTACCTAGAGAATTACTTTAATTCCCTGCTTTGCTTTGGCGGTGAAATTTGGCTGAAGGTTAGCAGTGATAGGATGGACGTGATTGTTATTATCATCAATTGCTTTTCTCTTCCCTGGAATCCACTCAAGGTAATCATAGAAGCAGTTGCTTTAAAGGGTTTGTTAAGTAAAAGGAGAAGCGCTCACTAATCAAACGTGAAGAAACGGTAACAAGTTTGAGTCCTGGTATCTAGTGGTAACTAGTAAGTTGTAAGTTGGTTTCGGCTTTAAATGACATTGGGCTACAGCATTTCTGTGTCTTTTTGCTTTTCAGATTTGGGGTTAAGCCAACCAATATTTGCCAGCCAGCCTCCATGTACTAGACTAGGGACTACTCATGTGATCACTACTCATGATTCCTACCCTCAAGGAGCATGCATGCATTAGGGGTCTCTGGAGAAACAGAACTAATATTATACTTATATTTATACACATATATATATATATATATATATATGTAAGGAGATTTATTTTGGGAATTGGCACTCAATTATGGAGGCCCATAAATCCTACAATCTGCCATCTGTGAGCTGGAGAACCAGGAAAGCTATTGATATAATTCAGTCCACGTCCAAAGGTCTGAAAGCTAGGGGACCTGATGGTATAAGTCCTGATCTGAGTCTGAAGACTGAGAAGCAGGAATGCTGATGATGTCCTAGGGCAGGAGAAGATGGACGTCCCAGCTCAAAGAGACAGGAGATTCAGGCTTCCTCCAACTCTTGTTCTATTCAGGCTACCAATGCATTGAATGATGCCCATGCACACTGGGGACGGCGATGTAGTGAGTCTACCAATCCAAATGCTAATCTCTTCCAGGACCACCCTCACAGATGCACCCAGAAATCATGTTTTACCATCTATCTGGGTATCCCCTAGCCCAGTCAAGTTGACATATAAAAGTAATCATCACAGAGCATGTGATTCAGACATGGATATAAATAATCACAATGCAGTCTGAACTCTTTATAATAGAAGTATGAATAAATAATCACAGCAAAAAGAGGTGCAACTGATCAGCTTTGCCATGAAAAGTACGGAAGCTTTTATAGAGGAGGTGACATCTGAAAGGGCCTTGATGTAAGAATAGAAGTTGACCAGATAGTAGAGGGAGAAGGACATCCCAGAGACAGAAAACAGCACATATAGAGAGAAAGAGAATATGAAGAGAGAGAGGGAAGGCAGGTGCTCACAGCATGTATGAAAAGTGAACATTATTTTAGTACTGTTGAAGTGTAGGTTGTAGGACAAGCAGTGGCTCAAGATGAGGCTGGAAAGGTAAGTTAGGACCAAATTATGATGGGCTTTAAAGTCATGCTGAGGATTTGGGGCTCCAGCTTACAGATCATGCATCCTTAGCACCCAGCAGAGTTGGAACGTAGTAGATCCTCAATAAGTATTTGTTGAGTTTGTTGTAGTAATTGAAATGGTTTTCCACTTCTCCAAATATCCAACTCCCCAGCCCTTTAGCCTTTGAAAGAAGGAAAAATGTTTAGGGAAAAAGAAGTGGCATAAGGAAAGAAAGAGAAAAGCCAGCCAAGTGAGGAGACAGGGACCAGAGGGCACAGAATAAAGCCACCAAGAAGAAATGGCATGGGATTTGTTGCTGGACTCCCAGGTTTGAAACCTTGCCTTGGTGAAAACTTTGACAAGTCAAGCAACTGCCTGAGTTTCAGTTTCCACATTGGTAAATGGGAGTGATAATAGTATTTGCTAAACTACAGCATTGCGTGAAGGACCAATCTGGATTTCAATGAAAGCTCTTTAGACCTGGCAAAAGTTATTCACATTTAGGGCAAACCTGAGGCCATTCAAAGGAAAGGAAGGGTCTCGGGGTGGAGGGGAGGAGGGTGGAGAATTACACATGGAGACAGGGACCCTGACAACCCAGGATGACTGATTTCCGTTTTCCAGAGCAGCGAGAGCCTTGCTAACACTAGCAAATGATTGCCATTTCCCTTGTCAGGCAGTGACAGGAGTTAGTTGACCTGAAAATTCACTAATAGTTCCATTAGAGAGGCCTTGGAAGTAGCCATCTTTTTACTCATCCTGGTCAATTAACAATGAATTAATGCCAGATGTATTTTCAATTGAGCTGAATGCTGATTTCCCCCCCATTTTACTAAAAATAGCCCCTTATAGAGGGACACCTAACCAGGAAATATCCTGCTTTTTTCCCCAAATCTGTTCTGGAGCATTTCTGAACCAATGTTGGCTCTAGGCAATGAGGTCGCACATCAAACCCTGAGTCCGAGACAGGAGAACCAGGTTTAAGCACCAGCTTCCCCAGATACCAGCTTCATGTTCTTTGACAAATAACTGAAACTTTCTGAAGCTCAGTGTTTTCACATGTAGATTGAAAAGGCAGGGATGACTCTAAGACCCTTTCAGTGATAAAATATTAGGAGACCATTTTAAAGTGGTTTTGTGCATGTTGGTGCAATGGCAGGTTCGACCTGGGGGTGGTGAAGGGGCACTGAATTTCTTCCATGCACTCTGAAGTAGGGGTCCGGACACTGGGGTCCAGTCCTGGCCCTTGTCCTTGTTCAATGGTTCCCTACTGGGGGAGGAGGGTGGATGCAGGTACGAGGTGTGGTATTTGGCCATGTCTAGAGACATTTTTGGTTGTCACCACTTGGGGGTGCTACTGGTATCTAGTGGGTAGAGGCCAGGGATGCTGCCCAACATCCCATAATGCACAGGACATGTTCCCACGACAAACAATTGTCAGGCCCCAAGTGTCAGTAGTGCCAAGACAGAGAACCTGCTTCAGTGTCTTCGTTTGTAAAATAGGGATAATAATAAAACCTGCCTCTTTCTATCATCTCACAAGGTTGACAACCGAGTCAGGTAACAGATCAAAAGTGCCTTGAAACTTAAAGTGCTTTAAAATGGGGGATTATTACCTTCATTATTAACCCACTTTCGCCACTTCATGAGCCACTTCATTGGTGTCTATTCTCTTATTCCTCTCTTGGACATAGGGTCTAATTTGCTTCTCCAGCCTGTGGCAATGACTTCTTTATTTGACCTCTAGGAGATATGAATCATAGCCTCCAAACTCAAACATGCATGATATATCCTTTATGTTTTTATTAATAAGGTGTATTTCTATTACAATCCTCCATCTGTCAGAGGACAGACTCTTAATCTTGGACAGCACGGGATTCCTCTTTGTGTTTCCTTGAGGTTGCATTCTTGTTCCAGGTATTTATGTAGGGGTAAGGCCCTGTAGCTGGAGAGGGGACTGTCATATCCTCAGTAGTCACCTATCTGTACTAGCATTCACTGAAATGCCATTACTTGTTGGGTCATTTACCCATCCGGATCACTGCAGGGTCCTCCTGCAGGACCACTGTATCTCAGAGCACGAAGCGAGCATTTTGCTGCTGTCCACTGCTCTCTTGTAGCGCCCTTTATATGGTTGTCTCCCATCTATCTGCCAGACGCCCATTCAGCCGTGTCTACCTACTGTTCCATGTCATCTGAGGTCTGAACTCTCCACTACTGGCAAATTGAGCACAGGTTGTCTCTGCTCTTGAATTCCCCCAAACTTATCTGGGGTTCCCATTCCCCCTCCCTCCAGAGTTTCTGCCTTGGGGAAGTGGGTGGCAGGGCAGAAGCCCATTCTCTAGGGCACACATCCCTTTTGAATGCTCTTGCCTGTCCGTGGAATCTCTCTTTTCTAGTCCATCCAGTTTGCCTAACTTAGCTGTATTCTAATTACTTTTACCACATCCCCCCTTTTGCAACCCCCAAGAATTTTGCTACCACAAAGACTAAACTTTTGAAATTCAAACAAAGTTTTTTTCTCCAGAGAAGATATACAAGTGGCCAATAAACACATGAAAAGATGCTTAACACCCTAGCAATGAGGAAAATGCAAATCGAAACCACAATGAGATGCCACATCACATGTCTCTGGATGGCTATAACCAAAACAACGGTACCAACAAAACAAAAACAGGAAATAAAAAGTGCTGGCAATAATGTGGAGGAATTGGAATGCTTATGCACTGCTGGTGGGAATGTAAAATGTTGAAAGCACTGTGAAGACTAGTATGGTGATTCCTGGCCAGGCATGGTGGCTCACGCCGGTAATCCCAGCACTTTGGGAGGCCATGGCGGGAGGATCACTTAAAGCCAGGAGTTCAAGACCAGCCTTGAACATAGTGCAACTCTGTCTCTACTAAACTATAAAAATTAGCCAGGTGTGGTGGTGCATGCCTATAGTCCCAGCAACTTGGGAGGCTGAGGCAGGAGAATCTCCTGAACCCAGGAAGTGGAGGTTTCAGTGAGCCAAGATTGTGCCATTGCACTCCAGCCTGGGTGATAAAGTGAGACTCCATCTCAAAAATCGAACAAACAAACAAAAAACTACTATGGTGATTCCTTAAAAAATTACACCATATAGTCCAGCAATGCCATTTCTGGGTGTATACCCAAAAGAAGTGAACACACGGACTCAAACAGGTATTTGTACACTCATGTTCACAATAGCATTATTCACAATAGCCAAAAGGTAGAAGCAACTCAGATGTTCATTGATGGATTAATGGATCAACAAAATATGGTCCAAACACACAATGGATTTATTTAGCTTTAAAAAGAAAGAAGATTCTTACAGATGCTAAAACATGGACGACTCTTGAAAACATTATGCTAAGTTAAATGAGCCAGATACAAAAGGACAAATATTGCATGATTCCACTTGCATGAAGTACCTAGAGTGGTCAAATGCATAAGGCAGTAAGTAGAATGTGGCTGCCAGTTGGGGAGACGAATGGGGAATTCATCTTTAATGCTTACACAGTTTCGGTTTGGGAAGATGAAAACGTTCTGGAGAACTTTTACACAACAATGTGAAAGGACTCAATGCCATAGAGATGTACACTTAAAAATGGGTAAAATGGTATATTTTATATTATGAATATTTTACCACAACTGAAAAAACCTTTTTTCTTTTCTTCTGCAGCCAACCTTACTTCACAATCTAGTTGGATGAGGGAGAGGTATCACAGAAAAAAATGAAGTAGCTGAAAAAAAATACACTTAACATGTAAAAATATTGTCCCGTCCCAAACCCACCAAATAGGTTTTTCTTTTTTTGTCTTTTCCCCAGAAAAGTGGAATCACCACCGAGATGTAGAATGTAATTGTCAAAGGAGAGGGTCAATCAGGATCATTCACTGCAAGTTTATTGTATCTTTTATTCCAGTTTTTCTAAGCTGAAGTTGGAACCCTGGCCAAATCTGTTTTTCTCTCTCTTTCTCTCTCCCTCCCTCCCTGCCCCACCTCCCTCTTTCTCTCTTTTTAGATTTACGCAATAAGGAGCAACTAATAGTGGTCACCATTTTTCCAGTTTTTGAGTACACCATTAGTAGGGTAATATACATGGGTTCCAGATAGTTTAACAAATGGTGTTGGGACAGTTGGTTTTCCAAAATAAGTATGATTCATTTGTACATCTTGTACTAAAATAAATTCCAAATAGCTTGAAGACTGTTTTTAGTGGTTCACAAAAGTTGTAGAATAAATGTGAGAGAATTTATTTCCGTATAATCTTGCAGTGGAAAGGATTCTCTAAGTATGACATAAAATTCAGAAGCCAGACAAAAAAATGTTGATATATTTAAACTCACAAAAATGTTAAAAAAAAGTTATTTGTAGAAAAAGACACTTTAAACAAAGTCAAAAAGGAAAGAAACTGGGCAAACATTCCCACCTTACATGCTGCAATCAAGGGGCTAACTTATTTACTATATAAAGTGCATCAGCAATAGTGTAAAAAAAAAATGAAAGAGTCAATAGTAAAATGAGCAAATGATATAACCAATTTAAGGAAAGGGGAAAATGAAAAGCTCTTAAGTATATAAAAAAGTATCCAACCTCCTTGTAATAAAAGAAATACAAATGAAAACTATATGCGAGATTGGCAAAAAGACAAAAATTTGGATGAAACATTGGCTGGTTGAGAATGTGGGAAACGATCACTTTCAAAGGTTGTTGGAGGGAATGTGAATTAGTACAACCTTATTGATCAAAATCTTAAATGCATTATCCTTCGACCCAGCAATTCTGCTTCTGAAAATGTATACCATAGATACACATCACAGAAAGAGAAACAGAATACATGCAAACAACCTGCCTTCCACAAATAGGGGACTGGTTAAATATTAATACATCCATAAAATGGAATACTGTGTAACTAAAAGGAAGAGACAGCTCTATAGGTACTGCTATGAAACAATACCGTTTGTATCTTTTGATTTGCAGCTGTGTAGTCTATTACACAGTAACATCCACACTAACTCTAGCCCCTATGCCCTGGGCCCCCATCTGGGCCTCATATCTACCTACAGCTATCCTGGCATCTGCTTGGGAGTTTCCCACTCATACTTGCAGCTATCTCTGTACCCGGAATTGGGACATCTCCTTCTTTCTTGCAAGCTGAGCTCTATGTTCACAATTTCTCATGTACGTAACATCCAGAATTCTATGTATTTTCAAGAGGGGGCACTGCACTAGGCAGGACCAGTCTCCAGCAGAGCTGCTCCAAACCCTAATATGCTCACACATGGGTGCGTGAAGTCAGGTTCTGGGGTTGGAGAGCCATCCTGCTGGGTTACTTTCGGCCAATCACTTCCTCTCTCTGGCCTCAGTCTTTTTATTTGTAAAATTAGTTTAGATGATGTTCAAGAGCTGTAGCAGTTTTAGGATTCTGTGAGTAACTTGCCCTGTTCCTAGTAAAGGCAGGGTTGAATAATGGTTAAAGGCAGGGACTGTGGAACCAGAATATCTCGGTTCATAATCCTAGGCCTGCTAATCATTAGCTACGTCCTTAGGCAAATTTTGAAACTTCTCTGCACTTTGGTTTCCTCATCCGTAAAATGAAATTTGGGTATGAAGATATTGGGAAGATTGAATGAATTACTATGTTTAAAAGACTAAGAAGAGAGCCTAGTACCTACCCCTTTCCCCTTTGTCCTCCCCCTTCCCCCTTTCTCTCCTCCTCCCTCTCTCTTTTTGGAAGGCTCAATGGATTATGGGAGGTCTCCCCTGGGTAGGCTGAGCCTGAAAAGAGAATAAGCTTTTTCTATGTTGTCAGATGTAGGTGAAGCATGAACAGAAAAGGATCTGAAGGTCTCAGGACATTCTGCCTCTGCCAGTTTCAGTCAATGGATCATTTTCAAATACTTTAATATTTCAGGGCCTGCAGAGGAAATATGCCGCCTGGTGTTTACGATTGAGTTGTTAGTATTTAGGTGGGGAGGAGACGTTTCTGATAGATGAGGCAACTAAAAAAAGAAAAGATGGTGAGAAATTTTTATTTGCTGAGACTTACTCTGTGTTAAATCCTTTGCAAAAACATAGTCGTTATTATGTTGCCCCTCAGCAATATACTATTATATCGATTCCTAAATTGCATCAAGCAGCCTGCAAGTGCAGAAGAAATTCTTTTAAATTTTTTTTTAGTTTTGTAGATTCAGGGAGTACAGGTGCAGATTTGTTAATGGACAGATTGCGTAATAGTGAAGTTTGACTTCTAATGTGCCTGTCACCTGAATAGTGAATATTGTACCCAACAGGTAGTGCAGAAAACATTCTGAGTTGAGACACCAAGAGACATGAATCCTAGTGTCTGTAAACTCTCCTAATGAATCCATGTGAACTACTCATTGAACATACATATTCTCAGGCCCTACTACAGACCCACTGAATCTGAATCTCCAGGGATGAGAATCTTGGGATGGGGGGCATATTAACAGGGCTTTGGGCAATACTTTTCACCAGAACAATTTTAAACATGTTGGATTGGAGGCCTTCTTGAGGGGCTGATAGGAGAGGGTTCTATTTTCCACATCTCAGAGTTTTACTTGCCTGCCACAAAATGAAGCAAGGAGCAAACAGTGCAGGAGCCAGCAGCAGGCTCTGTGCTAGTTTCTCTAGTTTCTAACCTAGGGGCACAGGAGACCTTGACCCAGGAGATTATTCCCCCTGGTGCTTTTCTCCTTGAAACCTACTCAGGGAAGACTGCCATGTGTGTCCTGTCCAAACCTGAGGACAAGGATTACCTGGGTTTAAAAAATTATTTCTTTGAACTGTGTTCTCACGCACGATGACGTCAGCAGAACCCCAAGACTGAATTATAGCTTTGCATTCAATCAGGAATCATGAATTATTCTCCATGTTATCCATCACTGCTTTCCCACTGCTCGGAAGACAGAGTGACAGCAATACACACAATGGGCAAGCACCTGAGGGGCTTTAAACCTATCAATAATAAGCATTGTTCTCAGAAAGATTTTGCTCTGTGGAAAAAGCAGAATGGAACGGCCTTTCCAATGACTGGCAAAGGCTTTGAAATTGTTTCCCATTAAATGTGCAAATTCTGAAGTCATAGAATTCAGTCACTACCTCGTTTATGTCTCAGGGATTTGGCTTAGCCTGAATCAAAAAAATATATCTGTTTATATTAAATACAAAATGATTATTGGATGTCCTGTTTCTCACATTTAACTGCATAACAAACACTAAAATTCAATCTATGTAAAATTAATGAGTTGGTGGTGTCTTGTGTCTGTGTTTAATCAGAAAATTATATTCGGAGTACTTGGAAGCATATTAATTGAAGTTTATCAAGAAGGCAGTAGGCATTTAGACACAAACACAAATGCAAAATATATCAACTCATGCCTGTAATTATCTATCACCATTGCCTTGCAATTCTAGTGCCTTTAAATAAAAATAAAATATAATACATGCTTGAGCCATTTTAGACCTTAGAAATGTTTGATATATTTTTCCTTTTAAGCTTGATTGAGTTATACAGTTAAACACAGAAAATATGCACTTACTGTTGTGTTGATAAATGGAAGAACTAGTAATTGGCATATAGTGCTTCCCCTGATATTATTAGCTACAAATTTCTGAGGTTAGAATGAATGTAAAACCTTTCTACCCAGATTGATTCTTTGCATAAATAATTACAAAAAACAAGCTCTTGACACAATGGCCTCCATAAATGCTATCAAAATAATAGAACATACTTACAAATCAAATATAGCAATGACCAACTTTGGCTTAAAACTTGTTTTCTCAAATTTGGCCCCCCAGGGAAATATAATAGACTCAGCTGATACATGTGGCATCTTACTGTATCACTATAGCCGATAGACCTGTTAACTCACTGGATAGGCAAATATTGGTACAGCTTTCTCAAATATGGAGATTGGGATTCCTTTTTTGGATTTTTAAAATTTCCTTAGCTGCGTCTCTATGATTTCTTTCTCTCTTGAGCCTTCTCTCAGATTTAAGAATCTCCGCCCATACCAACCCAACATGAAGCCTGAAATAAGTCAGTGAAAACCTTGGCAATCTCTAAATATCTAAAGGTTTATCTTTCTGGAGATTTCAACACCCAGAAGTTTAACTGCTTTTTTTTTTTTTTTTCTATTTTTTTGAGACAGGATCTCACTCTGTCGCCCAGGCTGGAGTGCAGTGGCACAAGCATGGCTCACTGCAGCCTCAACCTCCTGGGCTTAAGTGATCCTCCTACATCAGCCTCCCAAGTAGCTGGGATCACAGGCACACACCTCCATGCCAAGCTAATTTTTAAATTTTTTTTAGAGATCGGGTCTGACTATATCACCCAATCTGGTCTTGAACTCCTGAGCTCAAGCGATCCGTCTGTGTCGGCCTCCGTAAGTACTAGGATTACAGGTATGAGCCACCACATCCAGCTTTAACTGCATTTTTATGTATTCAGTAGATGTTGGGCAGAGAATGGACAAGGCCACTCCATTCAGCATCTCTGAGATCAGCACCCTCACTGAGGTCAGCCCTTTCTATGATCCTGCACAAGGAATGAGTGGGGGCTGTTTCAGAGAGTTCCTCTCAGCTCTCCGAGACTGGGGGCCCACCAAGTGCTTACAGTTCTTCAGGAACTCTGCTGAGTCCTTAACATTCAACATGTCTTTTAATCTTCATAACCAACTTGTGAGGTGGAAGTTTTTTCCTTAGTTAGCAAGTGAGGAAACTGAGGCCTGGAGTAGTTATGTAACTTGTTCAAGATTCAGAAATACAAGAAACTAAACTAAGAAAGAGAGGAAATTGCTTGGGCTAGAAACAACAGAGTTGGTATTGGAACCCAGGGCCATAGACTTCCAAACACACTCTGTACTATGCTGTACTATCTTTCTTACGATACTCATGCTATGTATCTTCCTATAGCCTTTACATTTTTTTTTAAATCATGGAATTGCACATCTAATCCCTGGTCATCTGGTTTTCTAATCCTTTCTTTGGGAGGGAAGCAGAGTATTTTATTTATTTATATCAGGGATCTGGATAATAAAATCTCATGCTTTTCCCTTAGCCTCCAACTTTTCACCCCTTATGTGTATATGTTACCATGTGTATTTTTCTTATTACATTTTATTTGTTTGCACAAGGTTTCTCACAAGAAATACAGATCTTTGCCTAACAATATAGCACAGTGATTATGAGCATAAGCTCTCGAGGGAGACTGACTGGGTTAAAAAACAAGCTCTCTCATTTATTGTTCAATCTTGGGCAAATTGCTGAAGTTCTTTAAGTCTCAGTATCAAGTCTCAGTATCTTTGTCAGTAAAATGGGGATAAGCATGACAGTAGCTATCTGTGGATTAAATGAGAATGCAGAGCAATGCCTGGCATGGGGTAAGAACCTAAAAGCATGAGATACTGTTGTCTGTATAAGTGGCAGGCTTTACCTCAAGACTATGCAAAGAAGGCTCACTAACCATGGGACCCCATTCTCTCTTGCTCCCTTTCCAGCTAACTGGAAGATAATCAAAATCTTTAGATTCATGGGCAGAACAAGATCATCTCCAAGGATTAGGGCAAATTACGGAGTCATAATGAACTGGAAGCAGACAGGTCATCTCAGTTCTGCCTTCAACCCTACCATTAGTGACTCTGGGCAAGGTATTCTCCTCATTTGGCCTTCGGCGTCCCCTTCTCTCAAACAAGGGGAGGTCAACCTGTTCCCTGAGGTTCCTGCCAGTGTTAACATTCCGTGAAGTATCCAAGCCATCATCAGTGAGTCCTCACTTCTAAGAGCTTGTGATTTCCCTGCCCCACCACCACCCAGTCCAGGAAGCCAGGAACCCAGGCTATTCCTGAACTTTTCACTTAAATTCCCAGGACTTCTAAGACCTTGCAATTTCCCTGCCCCACCACCACCAAGTCTAGGAACCCAGGCTATTCCTGAACTTCTCACTTGAATGCCCAGAGCAGCTGCTAACACCCCCAGCCGAGCCCCACACCTCCTTAATCTAAAATCCTCATTAGTTCCAACTGCAGGCCATCTATTACCTTGTGCTCATAATGGGAGTTAATTTCTGTTGGGATCAGATGGTCTTCCCCCTGGAAATTTTTATTCATATTTCTTTCCTGTTTTGTGATTCTCAATCGGAGTTTTCTAATAACAGATCATTTCTTTTTGTCTAACTTTAATCTGGTCCTGCTTGACAAGCCCCATCCTTTTCATTGAAGGGTAAGACCACTTAAAGGAAGGCCAATAAGCCCTTGCGCTGCTCGGCCGGCTGGGGTGATTTGTCACCCGGTGCAGTGGTGGTCACACCAATGGATTTATCTCAAGGTAAATGGAGATGCTGAGACCCGGGACCCAGAGCTTTGATTAAGGCGCCCTTTTTGTAGTGTTGATAGATGTTGCTTGTGTTTATCTATTTGAAATGCCACTAAATCTGTGAATACAATGGAAAAAGAGAGTACTTTGCCGCTGAAAACATATTAGTGATTTATGTTTCAGTAAGAAGCACAATAAAGAGACAGAGGCTATTAAGAGCAGCTATTTTCATGAGAAATAGTTCTGCTTTAAAACATTATTAACCCCACCTTGATAAAGACTTAGATGCATGCATAATCATGTTTACTTACCCCTTTAGTTTGGTGCAATATGCATTTGAAGCACACATTCTCCAAATATTCATAAGTTAGTCAGCAGAATATTTACGGCAAAAGACACCTCGCCAGGACCGTTCTGCATGTAAATTTCCCTCTCTCAAGATAGAGACACATAATAAACTTATCTAGGAAGCTTTGGAGTTTATATGGACTTCATATTGCTCAAAGCACTCTCAAATCCTTCTCACCATCATTTGCTGTGTCCCCCACCCCACTTGCATTGTAGTAGAAATAACCAGTAAGGTGACACATAAAGATTATAATGCATGGATATAACTTATAACATGAATCAATGTCATCAAGACGCACCCATTTAAATGAATAGGGTCAGATGAGAGTGCTGTATCACCCTGACTTGTGTGACAGTTACAAATGCATCACCTCGTATGCATAATAGGAGTGTACAAACCAGAAGAGATTTGTAAACTTGGTTCATTTCAAGCAGAACTGACCCACAGGAATGGAAACAAGAGAAAAGGCAACTGGGTTGGAGCTGTCTGGAAATAAGTGATTCTGGTTTGGCTGTTTCACAAAACCCTAACGAGGATTTTGTGTCCTCCAGTCCTCTAGGGAACGGAGAGCCGACCAAATCAGGCGCACCATGCTGGCTGCTTCCTTACCACGTTCACTTCTAAAGGGGTACAGTGCTTGCACGGGGTCGGGGTGGGGAAACAACGCGGAGGGGTTGATTTGAGGTGTATAATTCTTACCACGTCTGGGGGAAAGACCAAAAACAAAGCCAAGCGAAGTGGGCCTGCCAGAGTTCACGGCGTTCACAGAGTGCAATTAAGTGTTCGGAAGGTTCTGTGCCGTGTGCTCTGATTTACGGCTGCGTTCCTGGGACGCCCCTTCAGCCGGGCGAACGTGGAGGGGGCCGGGTCGTGCGCACCCCGGGAGCAGAGCCGGGCCTCGGGCGCTCGGTGTCTGGGACTTGGTACTGCGGCGCACCGGGTGGCGAGCGCAGCGCTTAGCGGAGGCCACACCTGCACCTCATTTGCTTCTGAGCAGCGCCATGACCCGCCTGCTGATGGGGCGCCTTCCCGTTCATCCTCGGGATTATGACAAGTTATTAATTGCCACCATTAGCCGCAGCAGCCTGCCCGAGATCTCTGCTGCTCTCTGGAGGTGAGAAACCGCGCATCTGAATGCCGAGGGAAGAGGCGCTGAGCAGCGCAGGGCAAACGGAGCAACAATCTGCCCAAAAGGGATTGTGAGATGGTGAATAATTTATTAGAAAACATTTTTCTTTGTCCTTCCCACAGACCCACAAATCCTCCCCAAGCGCTCTTTACCAGCCTTGCAGATAATGTACTTACACATCTCAGAGCCTGCTAAATAGACTGAAGAGGCCATGGGGTTCACCTCCACACTGAGGCTGCCAGGACCACGCTACCAACCCGTGCTGCCTCTGCCAAGGGCCCGCTGATGGAGGCGAGGCAGTTAGCTGGTTTTGCAGAAGCAGATAGGAAAATCCGCTGCCATCGCTACCCTGCCTTCTTCCTGGGCTCCTGCCTCCCATATAGAGCCCGGTTACCTGCACACATACTTTATATTGGTCTAGAACCCTACAGTTTGACTGAGTTTCTACCGTGATAGAGAGTTGTTCGATCCTTCCTTCTGCACACCTGGACAGAGGTAAGGCCCACCATGTCAACAGCCACACGTGCGTTCCTTCCACAGAACTGTGAGCCTACTCTACTAGAGATCCAGACCCAGGCCTTGACCTCAAAGAGCTGGAAGTTAAATAAGGATACACTCACGTAGACAAGTAATGGCACTATAGAGCACCAGAGAGCCGGGTGCTGGGTGCCATGATGACACACAGGAAAAAGTGGTATATTCAGGGAACAAGCAGAGCATTATGGAGGAGGGAACGTTGAGATTGGATCTGATGGAGGGAGTAAAATTCGTCTCCTCCTGCCCCCTCCAACAATAGAGCATGTATTTTGCTAACATTTTCACCAGGCTTTTCACAAGGAAGGCATAAGCTGAGTTATCATTGTCAGTACAACCAAAATTCCAAGAGTTATTTCTTCTGCTTAGTGATTCCAAATCAGAATTTCCTTTAGGCTCTCAATGAGTGAAGATCAGCCCATATACACAGATAATTCTGGGACAGCTCAATGGTTGAACTCAGAGTCCTTTTTCGCAGTGACCAAAGAGGCTTCTGCCTTGAGGGCCAGAGAGGTAGAGGAAGGGGGTCATGGACAGTGAAGCTCCGTGGAGACAGAGACAGAGGCCACACTAGCAATCCTAAGGAGTTCAGCCCACAGGAACTAGAACTCTCCCAGGGGCATGGTGAGGTGGTGGAGCACTGGGACATTTCTCTGCACTGCAGCCAGAGCCATCTGCCCAAAGTTACAAGCGTCACTGGCACACTCTCCTGACCAGACGCCTTCTATGGCCCTAACTGCCTTCAAGATAAACACAAAGATGTGATTGAATCTCTGCTTGCTTCTCTAGCCTCATTTATTTCCCTCCTCCCTCCCCATCTTCAACACACATGGCATCTGAGTACATTCACCAACATGTGCACACAACATACATATACTCTAGCCAGATTGACCTATTCGGAGGGCCATATGAAAAATCACCATTTGGATAGGTCAAAACCAGCTGAATATCAGCTATTTTATTTGAGTCAACTGAAAATAACATACTTGTCATCCTTGGCTCTTCATCTTGCCTCTCTACCCAGAGCACCATTTTTTTGTTGTTGTTTGCTTTTTTTTTTTTTTTGCCTGCCAAAACCATACTCACCCTTTAAAACCCAGTGTATTTAGACACTCCTTCCTAGAAAAGTCCTCTTGGACATTCCCCCCATCTCCTCCACTTTCCACCTGGGCTTTGCTTTAATATACACTTCTACATTCCCAATGTAACCTCCACCTGCCTTCTTTTTAATACTTATTGCATTATATTATAATGGTTGCCTTACCTTTTATCCTCTCTAGTCTGTATGCCCCTTGAGGGCACACAGGGTCTTATTTGAATGAGTGTTCCTAGGACCTTGCCCAATATTGGCATATTGTGATTATCAATAAGTTTGATGAATGAATAAATGAGATGAATGAGAAGATGGGTGCACAGGATAACAGGGGAAGGGAAAAGAATCATAGACAGGGTGGATCACGAGGTCAAGAGATCGAGACCATCCTGGTCAACATGGTGAAACCCCATCTCTACTAATACAAAAAATTAGCTGGGCATGGTGGCGCGTGCCTGTAATCCCAGCTACTCAAGAGGCTGAGGAAGGAGAATTGCCTGAACCCAGGAGGCGGAGGTTGCGGTGAGCCGAGATCGTGCCATTGCACTCCAGCCTGGGTAATGAGCGAAACTCCGTCTCAAAAAAAAAGAATCATAGACAGGGGAGCTGGGGCCAAGATTTCTACAGTAGCCAAGAAAGAAGGAGTTTTCATTTTAATAGGAGGTGCATAGGCAAGATCTTGGGAAGTACTTCAGGGATTCTATGAGATGCTGTATTGAACAAAGACATTCTCAGTCTCTGTTATTAAAAACAAAACAACTTTTTCCCTAGAATATATTTTTGTGGCATAGAGTAGACTCTCAATAAATAGTTATTGAATTTTAAAAGTGAATATGGAAAAACTATTTGAGATTAGTTTTACCTAAGGGTAAAGCAATTAACTAATAAGAATAGTTGTTTTTTACTATTTAGTTTTATTTTACATTATTTTATTCCTACAACTGTGAAATTTGAAAATGAGGAAATTTACGCTCAGAGAGTTGTGTCCTATTCGGGATCACCCAGCTAATGAGAAAGAAATTCAAACCCAAGTCTCTCTCACCCCAAAGCCTATGTTCATGCCAACGATACTACTGCAGGCTCTCTATTCTCAGAGATCTTCATGAGTTGGAGAAATAACCATATATTCTCAAAGATTTTGAAATAACGTAGTTTAGAATCAGGGCCAATCATATGTGACATGAGTATCTTCCAAGTCAAGGCTTCTATGATACCATGATCTCTTCCTTTTTAAAGTCCTAGAGTCTTTTAAAATGGTGCTCGGTGATATATATTTGTAGGGTCACGGTAGATTAATTCAGTCATTCAACAAATCTTTAGTAATAACTTACTGTGTGCCACATCTCACGCCAAGCTCTGGAGATACAGTGGCAAATAGGCGTGTTCCCTGCCAACCTGGAGGACTGCTCAGATTCTGAAGAGACAACATCAAGCCTGCAGGTGCCAGATGGGCATCTTAGCTGAGAATGAATCAAGCAAAGATGAGAGAACAAGACCCGCTGCCTCCATGTTTTGAGTTTGAACGCACTTTAATGACAAGCATAATGAGTGTTCCAATCCTCCTGCTGTTACTGACAGCTCGAGTCTTATAGGTAAATTGAATATCAAATATAGGAGCACACACACATGCGCATACACAGAAGACTAACGTGTCAAAAAGAGATACAATCCTGAAGACCTGTTAATCCATTTATTTATTTGATCTTAGCATTTTGAACACCTACATGAGTCAGGCCCCATGCTGGTCCCAGCTACTGCACAACTAACAGTCTCTGCTCTTTAGGGGCTCACAGAACAATGTGGGAGATGGTCTAGTGTGTAAAAAATTATGCTTATTTATGATCAGTACACTAACCGAGGGAGGAATCAAGTGTTCCAGAAGAGAAGAGGGAGCAACTAGTTCAGGCTTTGGAGGGTACAGGAGAGTGTGTAGATGAGAAAGGGTTTCCCCAAGACAGCATTGTATTATCTGGATCCTAAAGGATGCATGGGCCTTACAACTGGAGAAGGGGTGCACGAGAGCCTCACCCACGGGGAAAGGAAGATGAAAAAAAAGGGCAAGTGCTCAGTGACTAGTTGCTAAAGGAAGACTAAGTGGAATCATTCATTCATCCATTCATTCAGAAAACATTGAAGCCTACCATGCAGTTATGGACTGAATGTTTATGTCCTTCCCTGCCCCCTCTCAATTACTATGTTGAAACCCTAACCTCTGTGTGGCTGTTTCTGGAAGGAAGTAATTAAAGGTAAACGAGGTGGGGTGCTCATTTAAAGTTAAAGGGTGGGGTCCTCATGCAACAGAATTAGTGTCCTTTCAAGAAGAGCCACCAGACAGCTCACACTCACTTTCTCTCTGTGCACAGGCGCTGAGGAAAAGTCGTGTGAGGACACAGCAAGAAGGTGGCCATCTGCAAGCCAGGAAGAGAGCCCTCACCCAAAACTGACCTTGTAGGCACCTTGATGTTGGGCTACTAGCCTCTAGAACAGTGGAAAAATAAACTTCTGTTGTTTAAGCCATCCAGTCTATGGTATTTTGTTATGACAGCTCAAGAAGACTAATATCCATGTTCCTAGCACTGTACCAGGTTTGGAGTAATCAAAGACAAATAAGACCACTCACTTCTCTCAAAAGCTCATGGATATAAAGATAATATGTTGATCATGTTCTCTAAGATCAACAGAGAAACAATGGCTAAGGTAAAACTTCCGGTAGATTAATTGATCACCTGCTTGAAATAATCATGATTTATTTTAACTGAAATATTTTATCTGGTCTTAGTTAACCATGTGAGTATAATTTAAGGATGTGATGTGGGAGCCATTCATGATGTTTACCAATATTTCAATTTCTTTTCATTCTCAGCAAATTCTACCCCCATTCCCTGGCACTTAAAGTTAGTTGGGGCTATATGATTTGCTTTAAAAAATGAATTGTGAACAAAAGTGACAGGTATCACTTGCAGGCAGGAGCCTTTAAGAACCAGTGAGTGATCTGCCAAGTTTTCTTCCCCTACATAGCAAACATCAACATTCCAGGTGAGGGACACTCTATCAGTCCAAATCTGAGTGAGAAAATCAGGAGCAGAAGCCCTAAGATGAACAAACAGCACGAGTAAGAAATGAAGCTTTTGTGTTTTAAGCTACTGAGATTTGAGATTTATTCATTACTGCAGCACAATACAGCCTAACACGACTGATATAAGTAAAGAACAAGATGTTACTCATTCTGACCCCGGTAGACATTTTGGGATATTAGTTTTGCCACTTGAAGCCCTAAGAGTGACCTACTGTCAGGGGGGTCAAGAGACTGGACTTCCAGTTTCTGCTCTGTGTGGGCGCTGCATTCATCCACCATCAGGTTATAAAATACATTAATGGATTTCCTTATAAGCAATGAGCAGTTAGGATTTTACTTCCTCATCTACCTTTTCAGTGTTATCTCCTTCAACCTTCATCCTTCATATAAAACCTGTTAGCAAAGAGGCTTCTGTGTGAAGCTCTGTCTTTTAGAGACTCAAACTATAAAAGGGCATGGCTTTCTAATCTTCAGAGGATTTTTGCCCTTTCACGTCCTTTTTTGTAGCCCCAAGAGCAATGGACTCTGGAATTGAGTGTTTGGCTTTCAATCCCGGCTGCGCTACTTTCTAGCCATGTGGCCTTGGATAAGTTACTTTATCTCATGAAGCCTTTGTTTTCTCACTTGTAGAATGCAAATAACAATAGTACCTATCTCATGGGGATGCTTTGTGGATTGAGGTAATGCACATATAGCTTAATAAATAGTCATTATTATTATTGTTGGTGTTATTATTTCACCATCAGGATAGGCTTAAAAATCAAATGTCAAAAATCTTTATCACAAAAGCCATGCCTATTCTTAGAGAGTTTACTTATGGATTAGCTGGGAGATAGGGCTTTGGAGTAAAGGAACTTCCAGCTCATGCTCAAAGTTTTCAGTCCTCCAGCCACACAGAGCTTCTTAAGGAGAGCAGAACCTCTCAGAAAGGTTCCATTCCAATAGGATTCCTGCCACCTGAGGACCCGAGTTAAAGCAGGTGGGGATGCAGGGTGTGCGGCTTCTGGGCACTCTGGGAACCACCCTGCTTGTATGGCTTCTCCTCTGGATATTTAGCAACTGACTCTTTGGATAAAGATGATCTCCTTTTTGAAAGTAACCTAACCACCTGTCAAAACTGGACTTGTGAGAGGAATCAGGTGGCTAGCCCTGGGCGGTCTGGCTACAGTCTCATTTGGGTCATGACACTGGCAGTGGCTGCTTTACTCCACATCAGCTTGGCTTCTGGCCCCAACCCTCTTCTGAGGCTCTGATGATGTGACCGAAAGAGCTTCTGGGATTCACCCGGGACAGCCTAAGAAACAAGAAGTGTGATTGATGATTGACACAGAAGCTCTGTGATGGTCACTGTGATTAGGGAAAGGATCTTCTATTCGAGGAAGAGTGGCAGCCAAGAAGATTAGAAAAATGGCAAGGGTACTACAAATCTGCCCTAAGTCCTTTCTGTCACTGACAATCTTCTTGATCACTGGAACTTGAAATAAAATGATCTGATAAACTTCTAAAGGTGTTTACCAAGTGCCAGGCCATGTAATGGCCAGTGATACAATGATTTCTAAGGCCTTATCTTTCTCTACAAGGAGGTCATAGTCTTTTAATCATTCAACGATCCATATTCATTCAGTACATTTACTGATGCCCATTAGATACATTTCTAATCTTTCTAAGATTAGAAAGCCATACCTTTTACAGTTTGAGTCTCTAAAGGACAGCACAGGCCAGGCGCCATTGTACCAGGTATATGATGGTGAACAAAACAGAAAGCTTTCTGCCCTTATGGAGTGTAAAGTTTAGTGGCATATCTAGAAACAGTAAGAACAAACAAGGAAACAACAATGTCTTAATATTATTTTTATGTCAACAAAGGAAAACAATGGGTAGCATAACAAAGGACATGTGATGGGATTGGGGTGCAACATACAAACCAACACCAGCAGCGCCCTGGGAAAGGCACACATACAGAAGGCTTTCAGTATACCCACACTCCTGACTGCAGGCACAGACTGTATGTGGGGAGATGCCCATATAGAAACCCAGGTGCTCAGGAATGACATACACCAACACGCATACCTCCTAGAAGTGTTTTCTCAGACTACAAGCCATTAGGGATCTACATTTCTGACAGTGAAAATTTTATTCTTTTAGTGTTTCTGTAATGATACAGATACATGAATTATTTTGTAGTTCAGTTATTCTACAAATATTAAACTACTTTATAGCATGGTACTTATTGAAGTGAGCAATTAACACGTCGTGCCTCTTCTCGCAAGCTCTCTCTGACCACCTGCCTACACCCACCACGAATCTTCTGTGATTCTCTTCTATATTCCATTATTCCTTATGCATACCTTTATCATCACAATTTTCACACTTTTATAATTGCTGATTTGCTTTGCTTTTTTAATCTTCTGGATTGTGAACATCTCGAAGCCAGAGACTGTCTTAATTGTCTCAGTATGCCTAGTGCTTAGCTGTCTTAGTTTGGGTTTCACGAATAGCAGACCCTAATATCAGGATTCAAGTGCAAGCAATTTATTTGGAAGATGGTCCCAGGGAACACTAGGAAGGGAGTGTGGAGGGGAACAAGGAAGGGAACAAAGCTCATAAGGAGTGTTTTATTAAGCAAGTTACCAAGTTCCCTCCGGAGAACTTCGGGAAGCCACATGGACCACATCCCAGCGTTATCCCTTGGATGGGTGAGGAAGCCCAGGGTATTTATCCACTTTCCCATCTGTTGTTAGTTGAGGGCTGCTCCAAAGGGAATGAACCCTCCAGCATGTCTGGTTTGTTCTCCCCACAGGCCAGGTATGCTTGTGGAACCTGAAAAATCCCTCTGGCAGAGGCACAGGTGCTTTCTATAAGCAACATTTAGACCATGGAAGCGAGTGCCAAGGAATATGAATGGAGTGTCAACAGCATCAGATGCATCCAAAGGTAGGCTTTGGTGTCTCAAAGCTTTGCCCATGGAGCCCACACTAAAATGTAAAATGTATTCCTTAACAAGTTGCTCTGCTTGGCTATTTTGTTTGTTTCTTTTCTTTCTTTTTTTTTTTTTGAGATGGAGTCTTGCTCTGTCACCCAGGCTAGAGTGCAGTGGCGTGATCTCAACTCACTGGAACCTCTGCCCCCTGGGCTCAAGCGATTCTCTTGCCTCAGCCTCCGGAGTAGCTGGGATGACAGGTGTGTGCCACCATGCCTGGCTAAATTTTTTTTTGTATATTTAGTAGAGAAGGGTTTCGCCACATTGGCCATGCTGGTCTCAAACTCCTGACCTCAGATGATCTACCTGCCTCAACCTCCCAAAGTGCTGGGATTACAGACGTGAGTCACCCACCAGCTGGGATATTTGTTTCTGCAGCCATCATGATCAGAACTACGTTGAGAGCAGAGTGTTATTTTAATCCCTCCACTCTCCTTGGACTAGTTCACATGTAACGAAATCTCCTGTTAGTGGAGTGAATCCATCTGTGTTTTCTCACCTGCAGGTGTTGGGGACTCAATTACTATGCTTGCTAATATGTTGTTACTTTCTGAAGATGTAAATTATAGCAGGTGCTGCTTATGAATTATATTTAATAGCAATGCATCCAACTCATTTGTTAACTTACACACAGTCAGATGAGGCCTCTTCATTTGATCCTCCAGAGAGAGGACGACCAGCCTCCTTGGGACTTCCATATTTTTGGAAGTCTCTTCTGGTTACCCTTTGTGTTTAAAAGTGGTAGTGATGATATCACTCCAGGACTTCACCTGAACTTGAGCTTCTTGTGGCAAAGTGTACATGCACAACCCCAATCAGGACCTAAACCAATAAAATATTACTCAATATTAGGATATTGAGTAATAGGATTGCTTTCAAGAAATAGGACTCCAGAAAAATAATGTGGTAATTCCCATGTGTCTAATGTCTTCATGCCTGTGACTTCGCTGGAGCAGTACAGTGTAGTGGATTAGAGTACAAACTGCCTGGGTTCCGTGTCTCTGTTTCTTCCTCTGTGAAATGGGGATGATAATAGTTCCCATCTCTTAGGGAAGATTAAATGAGTTAACACATGTAGCACATGTAGAGAATTTTGAACAAAGCACAGCTCTTTAAGTAGTTCCCAGCACTATTTTAAACACTGAGAGATCCAAGAATGATTGATTCATTCAACGATTTTGGGTTTGTTTTTTTTTTGAGACAAGGTCTTGCTCTATTGTTCAGAATGGAGTGCAGTGACATGATCATGGCTCACTCCAGCCTTGACCTCCTGGGCTCAATCCTTCCACCTCAGCTTCCGAGTGGCTGGGACTACTGTTATATGCCACCATGCCCCCAATTTTCTGTTTTTGTTTTTTGTGGGGGGGGGGGCTGTCTCACTACGTTGCCCGGGCTGGTCTCAAACTCTTCAGTTCAAGTGATCCATCCCCAATCTCGGCCTCCCAAAGTGCTAGGATTACAAGTGTGAGCCACCACACCTGTCCCAAACAAATACTTTTGTGTGCCACCTCTGTGCCAGTCACTGTATCAGGTGTGGTGATACAACAGGGATCTAAATATAAACCTGGCCTTAGAGAATTTACATTTTACCTGGGAAACACAGACTACTAGGATGGACAGAGACCCCCAGGTGACAGGGAAGATTCCTGGAACTGAGGACTACACCAAGACCCTGGAGACTGGTCATAGCTAGGCAAAGGTTGTGCCAGGCAGGAGATCGCATGCGCCAAGTTCTGGAAGTCCAAGATGGCATAAGAGAGACAGAGTAGTTCACTGTGACTGTGAGATGGAGGGAAAGGGATGGTGAGGGAGGAGGTAGGTCATGAAGGGCTTCTTAGCACCATTAAAGTGCAGCCGTGTCTCCTGGGAGCAATTGGGTTGGAAGGAGGGAGGAAACGCCCATGCTTAGGCTGGATTACTCTTTTGACACTTCTCCCACAGGGCCTTACATTGTAATCTCTTACAGCACAAAGTGCATGTGTACCTTTTTCCATTTATATTGTGAATTCCTTGAAGGCAGAAGCCACAGGTCTTTTATTTCCTCCAAACCACCCTAGCCACTGGCAGCTTTGTTGGTATTTGAGCCCTCACTAAACATCTCTTAGCACCTCTGTCATAATTTGATTCCAGCCTCATTCTCCATTACCTGCTGTGGACCCCAAAACCCTGTCTTGCTCTTGTGAGACCTCCTCTGCACTCTGTCCTGAGGTTACAACCGAAGCTCCTGATGGTCTTCTCCTGGGACTACTGCTCCTGATCCCCCATCCTCATTCCCTGCAGCGATTTTGTTCCCACTCACCAGACTTTCCGTCTCCCCCCGCAGTGTGAATGTCTTGCCTAGCCCAGCTGTTGTGATTTTTTACTCTCTGGATACAGTGCAGTGGACCAGCAATGGCTTTGGAGTCACCCAGATCTGAGCCTGAATCCCACCTCCTAGATGTGTGGTCTTTAGCAAGCTGTTTAATCTTTCTGGGCTTCATTTCTCTCACTTATAAAATGAGGCTAATACTACTTAGCTGCAGGGTTGTTGTTGTAAGAATGAAGTAGTGGTTATGTAACTAAGATGTCCTTTAAATGATGATACCCACATCCCTGCCAATACAGATACAGTTGGCATCCCTGTACCTGTATTGGTAGGGATGCGGGTATCATCATTTAATGAGCTATACAACTGTACCATCCCTGGTACAGTTTCCTAAACTCTCCACGTCTGTACTTTCTTGTTGTCGTAACTGATTCAGTTCCCAGAAATCTTGTAAAATAGTCAATTAGGGTCAATGAAAGATAATTTCTTGGCACAAAGTGCTTCCTTTTCAAGAACATCCTGCATGTAAGTTACTTTCATTCTAGGCTGCGAAGGCATTTTTCAAACTTACCTGTAGATCGTAATCTCAGACCTGGGAGACACATCAGCAGTGATAACGAAAAGAGAGGAAGTGATCCTGAAGTTGTTTTTCTCTAGAGTAACATGTGTACTGCATCCAGAACAATTAGATCCCGATTGCCAGGCCAAATTTCCATCAAGACACTGATGAGTTATAAACCCCGGGAGCATTACATCCAAGAAACGGCAGCAGCATCCAAGCCCTTTGATGGAATCATAACCTTATAACTCACGGGCCTGGGTGTGTGCATACGAGGGGTGAAGAGTGAGGGACAAGGAAACAAACTAGAAAGCATAAACTGAGAAAGGAAAAGAAATTAAAACCACCTAAAACTGATGAGTATAATTACAGGATTTTCTCAACTACAGGAGTTTGGTAAATGCAAACTGATTTCAGGGAGACACTGAATATAGATCCTAGCTGCAGGATCTATAGAACTTATGAACACTTCATCTTAGAACTATGAAGTGTGCCATATCTCTCTTCCTGCCCTTTGCCAACTGGTTGTCTCTCCCATTTCTGTGTTCTCATAACCTGGGCATTTAAGAGTGAAGACGAGGGCTGGGCGCGGTGGCTCACGCCTGTAATCCCAGCACTTTGGGAGGCCGAGGCGGGTGGATCACGAGGCCAGGAGTTCAAGACCATCCTGACTAACACAGTGAAACCCCGTCTCTACTAAAAATACAAAAAATTAGCCAGGCATGGTGATGTGCACCTGTAATTCCAGCTACTCGGGAGGCTGAGTCAGGAGAATTGCTTGAACCTGGGAGGCAGAGGTTGCAGTGAGCTGAGGTTGCACCACTGCATTCCAGCCGTGGTGACAGAGACTCCGTCTCAAAAAAAAAAAGAGTCAGGATGAGAAGGCACGAAGGAATGGAAGGAGGAGGGAAGAAGGGGGAAAAAAGAGAGGGAGACTAACAATTATCAGAGTTTGTGTTATGTCCCCAGCACTTTGCCAGCTGTTCCCTATCCATTAGTACAGTGTCAGGAACACAGGCATTGGCAGCAGACAGACCTGGTTAGAGTCGTGACCTTCTTGGGCAAATGGTCTCAGTTTCTTTTTATGTAAAACGATGTTGAAGTGATTGGGGTATGAAATAAGATAATGTATATGAAGGCCTTAATACACAAAAGAAAATATTTCATTTTTCTCTGTTAAATGGTGAAGTGGGCTATTATCCTCATTTTATGAATAAAGACACTGGCAGCAAGGGACACCAAGTGGATCAGGAGCTCCATGAATGTGAGGCCCATGCCCACCTGTGTCGCTGCTACACCCAGCACGAGGCAGTTAGGCCAGGAAGGCTTCACTAAGTGTCTGTGGCTAGGAGGGAGTTCAAGTTTCACCCGTCTGGATCCAAGGCCAGGATCCTTCCCAATGCCGTGTTGCTGGCCCCAAGTAATCCCCTGTCTTTGTGGGTAGATGTAGAGTAGAAGGCACAGGTTTGAGGACCAAACACCCAGGGTTCATGTCCCAAGTTATATAACTTGCTGTGTGAGCCAACTAGTTATATGTTTCTGATCCTCTTCATGTCCTCCCCATCATGAAAGAGTCCCTTAGTCTTTTTGATAGAAAACTCTCAGAGGGAGCCAGAAGAAAAGTATTATGTTAGGGCCAGATCCTTCAAGAAGAGTTCCATCCCTAAAGGTCAGTATAATGGCGACAGAAAAGAAAAACCTCAGGGAAAGGGTTAGGATGTTTTGTGTAGGGTTTGTTTTATTAGATGGGAATGGAAAAAAACAAAAGAAGAAACATGGAGAAGGAGCTAATAATTGTTGAGCAACTATTGTGCACTCATTGTGCTTGGTGTTTTATACCTAATATCTCATTTAACCCCCATAAAAGTTCTGTAAGAAAGATTCCCATTTTACAGATAAGAAAACCGAGGCTTAGAAAGGTTAAGCACTTTGTCCAGTTTAACTGATCTTGTTAAATAACAAAGCTTGTTTCCAGGTTGGTTTTGCTCCAAAACCCATGTTCAGCTACCTCTCTTTAAGGTAAAAGAAAATAAAAACAGATTTGTCAGGCTCTTACTTTTACCAAAAAGTTTCATCTTCTATTGAGTGTCCATTGGGAAGTGATTTATCTTTGTTTGGAAACAACACCCACACCCATGCTCTGCTCTCTTTTCACCTGACCTGTTTTTAATGCTACCCACCTATCAATGCAATGTGGAGTCTGCAGGTGCCTGGTCTCTGGATTTTTATTTCATGGTCAGGCTACAAGTCTGTGACTACTTTTAAAAACAATGATTTGTGTTCAACATGAGTTTTTGTAGCAGATATATAAATAAACATATTCTTTCTATTTTAAAATATAATATTGATTCTGTTTCTTATAACACAAGAGAAAAGTAAGTGAGAAGTCAGAGTGCTGGCGTAAAAATTGAACCCTGTAAAGTTTACAGGCAATCTACAGTGAAGCTAAATCTAACAGCCATGAAACAAAAAATAGCACAATCACTTTACAGGGCTTTTCTGGGCAACTCTGGAATTCAAGTGTTCAAGTTCAGCCTGTGTAATAAAAGGGAGTTTATGATGGTTTTGCAATTGAGGCAGAAGATGGAGAAAAGAACACTTGTATTAGGGAGCATCCTAAAACCAAAAACCTCACCAGGAAAGTTTACTAGGTGTGAAAATTTGTTTTAAAGAGGAGGGATATGAAACCATAAAGGCGAACAAAATATCTCATTAACCCAGGCAGTCCTAGAAACATTTTGCATGCATGCATTCATTACTACAGCAAATTTTTATTGGACACCTACTATAGGGACAAGTAGTATGTCCAGCACAGGGGATGCAGAGCAAACAGCCATGCTGCCTGCCCTCAAGAATCTTATCATCTGAGGGGTGGGGCAAACATATGAATAGTGATTAAGGCACAAATGCTATACTTGAGATCATATAAGGGCAATCATAGCTAATGTTCGTTAGGTGCTTATAACAATGCCATACTCGGTTTTAAGCCCTTTCTCTATTAACTCAGTAACCCTCACAAGGGCTCTATGAAGTAGGTAATGTTATTAACACCATTTTACAGACAACGGTAGGTAAGGTAAAGGACTTGCTCAAGGTGAGACAATAACCAATGCAGAAAGGCCCCTGAGAGTATGTTGGAGGGATGGACGGACTCTCCCTGGAGGCAGAAAAGATGCATGCAACGTGGATCTTAAGGAAGGAGGAGGAGTTTTCTGGATGCAAAGTGAAACAAGGAAGCATGTTCTAGACACGGGGAACAGCACGTGTCAAAGCAGGAAGGAGCTCACGAGTGTGGTGTATCTGGGAACTGAGAACTTCCGTGCGTGACAAGCTCAGGACCCACGATGCTTGGAAGTCAGAGATGGAACAGACTGTGAGGGGCTTTATGTGTCATGGTAAGCGGTTTGGGCAATAAGGGTCCAAACGAGGATTTTAAATAAGGGACTTAAGATAGCTTTGCAGTTAACTTTGTCAGAGTGTACTACAGGTGAGAAGATTAGAAGTAGGGACTAGATAGGAGGCTAAGCTAATATCCAGATGAGCGGTGGTAGGCTGAATGAGGCCGGTGACTGGGAGGATTCCTGAAAGAGAATTTGAGAGATTCAAGAACAAGGCGCTTATATTTCCATAATGATTTTTCTGCTTGTATTTCTTCATACTATGTGGGAAGTATCAAGATACCAATTCTTGGATTGGTAAGTATTAAAGAAACTTGTCAAATGACTTTATTGAATGTATCTGGACTCAAGCATTCATTCTTACCTAATAACAGTAGTACATATTTTTAAAGGGTTTTCTGTAGTACCTGGTACGTAGTAGATGCTCAAAATTAGACACATACACTCTCTCTCTCTCTCTCTCTCTCTCTCCCCCCCCCTATTTAAAAAGCCTAATAATTTGGGAGCCACCCTGAAACTTCAAAGCTAAAAGTCATTTATGTAATTGAGCACAATTTTTACTAATCTGTAAGGTGCCATTTTCATTTAGTTGTAAAGTAAGAGTTGGTTGTGTTCCGTTTTAAGGAAAATGAGAGTTAACTCTTTCCTTGGCATAAAACATTACATCTCACCCTCTCATTATGCTTAATAAATTATCTCTGTCATCCCCTTTTATTGACAGGAAAACTGGGCACCAGAGGACATAAGCCACCCGCCCAAAGCCACACAGCAAGATGATGTAGAAAAAGTAAAATATTTACGTATCCACCTTGCGGCCCCCCTCTTATGTTGCTTCTCCTCCACTTTAAGAGAAAATTAGAAAATTGTGGATAGAAAGGGAAAACAAATTCTGCATAAAAGAAAACATTTAAAAAATATATAAATGTGGCCTAATTTAATTTCCAATACATGTCTCCACCTTCAGCTTTGAAAAAAAGGTTAAAATGCAATTCTCCAAAACGAAGTTATTCGATAGAGGAATATTAACCTCCTCGCCCCTTGTACTTCAACTCGTTTTATCTCCTTTTCATTTTTGTTTGTGGGTCTATTCATTTTGGTGAGGCCAGGCACGTTGCTAGGTAACCGGCCCATCACGGGCCAGCATGTTAGTTTGCCTGGGTGGCAGACTTCCCTAGCGCTAGCTGCCGGCAATGCAGTCTCTCACAAAAAGCATTTATCACTGGGCAGGCACAGTAATGGCCACTCAGTGGAGGGGAAATTGAGCTGACCCGAAGGCCAAAGCTGTTAGGGAGACTGGTGGGAAGGGTAAGAGGGTCACAACACCCTTTTCCCACCCACTTAGTGGGCAGTAAGCGGTAGAACAGCCCAGCCACTGTTTTCACTAACATATCCTGAGGCTTTGCACCTGAAATAAATGTTTGCTTGACATTAACGATAAAAAAAGAAGAGGCAAAAAAATAAAATCGGTTTGTTCCAAGAACAATGAACAGTGTGATTTAAAGTTAGCCAGAGTCCTCTGAAGATTTGATTTTGGTAGTTATGCTGAAAGGGAGATTTGCAGAGAAGGAGGTAGGGGGGGCGTCCTAAATAATGAATACATTCTGATAGTGGTCATCTGAACCTTTATTTATCTAGCTCCTTGAATTTAAAAGGAGAGATGTATATGTGTGCTTTTTAATTTTTTCCCCATAAATGGCATCAGTTTTACAAGTATGAATGTTGGTCATCACCAAATTGATATTATTTTATAAATACCCGTTTCAAATTTCTGTGTAATTAAACAATGACACTCAGCTTCCATATTTATTTATGTTAGCATGAGATAAAGTTTAAAATGCAAACCGGACATTTAAAAACTCTACTTAAATATACTTTTGCAACGTTGAGTAACAAACGTATTTGAACGTGATGCTTTCCTATACAATTTTACGGATTTTTCTGGAAACATTATTCAGATTTTATTGCCTTTTTTTCAGAATTATTTTACATGAATGAATACAGAACAAAGAAAGGTGTCATTACAAAAACAAGAAAAACATAAGTAATTCATGGAAGGATGAAGATCACAGTAAACTGTACAAAGGTTATACACAAAAATTTTTATTTTAACAATGTAGTAATCTTGGCAAGATTCAGTTGTGGGAGAAAGGAGAAGTTCCTTCCATAGACCATTTATTTTTTGCAATCAACTGTAAGTCATGCCATTTTGTGTTAAAACTTAAAAACTTATATGAGGGGTCTAAATACCCTTGTATTAAAAAGTAGGACTAAATACTGTTTAGCATTTCATTTAAAATTATCTGTATTATTAAATGTTATGCAGTTCCAATATTCTACTTTACTTGAGTGCAAACTCTTATTTTCCAAATGAAGAACACATAACCCTCAGAAATCCTCATTTCAAATATTATATTAATATTTTGACCAAATATTTTTCTCTCTCTGAGACCCAGTTTTCCCCCAGAGGGGAAGGTAAAATCCACCCCAACTACCTCCCTGAGTAATGGTGACGATCAGATGAGATGTTCGCTGTGAAATGCCGTACAGGTGTGAAAACACAATTTTATTATTGTGAAAAATAAAAATGTTTGGAGAAACTGAAAGGAGGAAAGGTAGATTTTCAATAGCACTCAATATTCTCTCATTTTTGATAGAATTAGGCTTCTTGCCTCTGTGCAATGCCAAAGTTGTAAGCGCATTAGAGCCAGTGTGATGTTTTTGACCAATTAGCCTCACTTTGTACCTAGACAAGAGAATTGCTGCAGCTTTTCTTCAGAAATGGAACAGAGTTAACAGTACAAGAGGAAGGCCTTTTCTTCACTCTGGCTCCACTGCTTTCAAACAACAATATTTAACCAACAAAAGAAGAGACCAAGTCAATCTCAGTTTTAGTGATTCCCCTGAAAGTCATCAAGTAAAAATGTGAACTTTAAAATTGATCAGGATTAATTTCACTGACACTGTATCATAACATATACCTCTTTAGAGACTCATTTGTTGGGCTGCAGATGCAAAGAAAGTAAGGAAAGAAATAAATCAGAACACAATAAGGCAATTAGACTTTTGCCATTGATAGAATACTAAAAATGACTGATTTATCAAAGCATTAACAAACAGAAGTAAACACAAGTCTTATATTTTCTTACAAAATACCTAGAGAGAGGAAGATTAAAATAATAACCAAGACCATGTGTATCAATAAATTTAATTTATAAATATTGCCCCATTGCCAGATGATGCTATTTCATTTGCTAATTTGAAGAGTGCAACAGCAAGGGATGATTTATCAACGTAAGTGCCACCCTGATATGTAACTGCTGTTCTCAACTCTGTGGATACCTTCTCACACAGATGAGTGAGTTTTAGTGAATCGGAAGTACAGTTTAATAAGAAAAGTTATTTAAGCTTTCCCTGTAGTCATTACCTTCAATCTCATATTAAACAAATATTTTTATAGTATTTTTCTTCACAGTGAACTCAATCTCAGTGTGGTTATAATAAGAAAAATAGTTACCAGCCCATGTCATCGCTTTAAGTGCTTATACACATTATCTCATTTAATCCTGACAATAGCTCCATTAAGTGGATAGAATCATCTCCATTCACAGAAGAGAAAAGTGACTCTGAGAAAGGTATGTCAACTTGGTGATTTTGTTTGTTTGTTTTAAAGAGACAGAGTTTCACTCTGTTCCCAAGGCTGGAGTGCAGTGGTGCAATCATAGCCCATTGCAGCCTCAAATTCCTAAGCTCAAATGATCCTCCTGCCTCAGCCTCTCAGGTAGCTAGGAATACAAGTGCATGCCACAGTGCCTGGCTAATTAAAAAAAAAAAAAAATTGTAGAGACAGGGTCTTGCTGTGTTACCCAGGCTGGTCTCGAACTCCAGCCCTCAAGTGATTCTCCTACCTCACATTGAGGTTACAGGTGTGAATTAGCATACCTGGCCTCAGCTTGGTTTTAGTAATTGCCAGAGTCAGCATTTGAATCTTTTCAGCTCCAAAATATGTGGTCATAATCACTATCATTTAATTACTTCAAAACACGTGCTTGAAAGTCTTGGGAATCAAAGTTCTTTTAAGACAAACTGTGATGTTAATTACAGAAGCTGTATAATTTAACATGTGCTAATATATGAAAAGTTAAATTTTGATCAAAGAATTCTAGCATGACAGAACCTCCACAGCCATCAAAATCAAACCTTCATCTCTGAGATAAAGAAGCTGAGATGACAGAGGATATGATGTACTTAGAGACACATCTAAGGTTACCAAATAGACACGATTGACTGATTGTTCCACCAGATAAGTCACTGTAAACTTGCCTCAAATGGCTAGTATATTTAAAATATCATTCACTACACAACATTTCCACCTACACAAAAATATCAAGGAAACACTGCTGCAAGATGAGATAGAGCTGTTCGTGCTTACCTCAGAGACATTGAAGGCTTGGCTCCAGAACACCATATAAGGCAAATATGGAAATAAAGCAAGTCACAGGATTTTTTTGGTTTCCCAATGCATACAAAAGTCATGTTTATATTATGCTGTGGTCTCTTAAGTGTGCAATAACATGATGTCTAAAAAAAAAGTACTTACCATAATTTTAAAATAATTTCTTGCTTAAAAAATACTAACAAACATTTGAGCCTTCAGTGAGCTGTAATCTTTTTGCTGTGGAGGGCCTTGCCTTGATGTTGATGGCTACCGACTGATCAGGGTGGTAGTTGCTGAAGGCTGGGGTGGCTGTGGCAATTTCTTAAAATAAGACAACAATTCAATTTGCTACATGGGTGAACTCTTTCATGAAAAATTTGTCTGTAGCATGTGATGCTGTTTAATAGCATTTTACCCACAGCAGAACTTCTTTACCCTGCTGCTGCTCCATCAACTAAGTTTATGAAATATTCTAAATTTTTTGTTGTCTTCTCAACAATGGTATAGCATCTTCACCAGAAGTAGATTCCACCTCAGAAACCACTTTCTTTGCTCATCCATAAGAAGCAATGCCTAGTTTGTTCAGGCTTTATCATGCGATTGCAGCAATTCAGTCATACCTTCAGGCTCTACTTCTAATTCTACTTCTCTTGCTATTTCTACCACATCCTCAGTTCCTTCCTTTACTGAAGTCTTGAATCCCTCAAATTCATCCAAGAGGGCTAGAATCAACTTCTTCCAGACTCTTATTAATCTTGATATTGTGATCACCTTTTGTAAATCACAAATGTTCTAATAGCATCTAGAATGGTGAATTCTTTCCTGAAGGTTTTCAATTCACTTTGCCCAGATCCATCACGTGATTCACTATCCATGGTAGCTATAGCCTTATGAAATGTGTTTCTGAAATCATAAGACTTGAAGGCAGAAATCACTACTTGATCCATGGGCTGCAGAATGGATGTAGTGTTAGCAGGCATGAACACATTTATCTCTTTGTACATCTCCATCAGAGCTCTTAGGTGACTAGGTGCATTGTCAATGAGCAGGAATCTTTTGAAAGCAATCTTTGTTTCTGAGCAGTAGGTCTGAACAGTGGGCTTAAAATATTCGATAAACCATGCTGTAAACAGACGTATTATCATCCAGTATTTGTTGTTCCATTTCTAAGAGCACAGGCAGAGTAGATTTAGTGTAATTCTTAAAGGTCCTAGGATTTTTGGAATGGTAAATGAGCTACATTAGTCCCTACCAAGAGAGTCAGTCTGTTCTTTGAAGCTTTGAACCTGGGTATTGACTTCTCTCTAGCTATAATGGTCCTAATGGCATCTTCTTCTATTAGAAGGCTGCTTCATCTACACTGAAAATCTGTTGTTTAGTGTAGATCATCAATGACCTTAGTGAGATCTTCTGGACAGAGTGCTCCAGCTTCTACATCAGCACTTGCTGCTTCACCTTATACTTTATGTTACAGAGATGGCTTCTTTCCTTAAACCTCATGAACCAACCTCTGCTAGCTTCCAATTTTCTTCTACAGCTTCCTCACCTCTCTCAGCCTTCACAGAACGGAAAAAAATTAGGATCTTGCTCTGGATTAGGATTTGGCTTAAGGGGAGATTGTGGCTGGTTTGATCTTCTTTCCAGACCACTCAAACTTTCTGCATATCAACAATAAGGTTATTTTGCTTTCTTATCACCCTTATGTTCACTAGAGTGGCACTTTTAATTTCTTGAAGGAAATTAAAAGTGCCATTAAATTCAGAACTTGGCTAACTGTTTAACTTAAGAGGCCTAGCTTTTGGGATCTCAGCATTTGACACGCCTACCTCACTAAGCTTATTCAAATCTACCTTTTGATTTAACATGAGAGATGCAGGACTCTTCCTTTCACTTGAATGCTTAGAGGCCATTGTAGAGGCCATTACTTGGCCTAATTTCAGTATTGTTGTGTCTTAGGGAATAGGAAGGCCTGAGGAGAGGGAGAGAGATGGGGGGAATGGCCAAGTCAGTGGAGCAGTCAGAACACACACTACACTTACAGATTAAGTGCTCTGTCTTATATGAACACAGTTTGTGTGTCCCAAAACAATGACAATAATGACATCAAAGATCACAGCTAACAGACCACCACAACAAATATAATAATGGTAAATAAGTTTGATATGCTATGAGAATTAGCAAATGTGACACAGACATGAAGTGAGCACATGCTGTTGAAAAAATGGAGCCATAGATGAGCATGTTGCCACATGCCTGTAATCCCAACTACTCAGGAGGCTGAGGTAAAAGAACTGCAGTAGGAGAAGTGAGGTAGGAGAATCCCGGGAGGCAGAGGTTGCAGTGAGCCAAGATTGTGCTACTGCCCTCCAGCCTGGGGGACAGAGCGAAACTCCATCTCAAAAAAAAAAAAAAAAAGGAAAGAAAGAGAGAGAGAAGGAAGGAAGGAAGGAAGGAAATGGAGCCAATAGGCCTGCTTGATGCAAGGTTACCACAAACGTTCAATCTGTACAGCCACAATGTCTGCAAAGTACAATAAACTGAAGTGCAATAAAACAAGGAGGTATGCCCGTATTAGAAATCAGGGGAAATCCATCAGTTTCATTCTACACTGGCCTCCCATATGCCAGCCCCTATGCTGGACACTATGACACAGAGATGAAGAGTTCTTAGTCTAGACTTTGCATGGTAATAAAAATAACACAAAATCTTATGCATTTTAAGTAATACACTCAGAATTTAATTTTGAAAACCTACAGGAAGCCTGAGGTTAATCTAAGTAATTTTTATGTGCACTAAAACAGATACCATTCTGAGTGTGGCAATGGTCAGCCCAATAAGCAAAAGGAGACCGTGTCTGAGCCATTTTCCTCTTGGAGGTAGGGATGGAAGTAAAAATATTTAGACTGTAATGTCCATTCCAAGAAACAATCTACCAAAGAAAATATGGAGCCACCTTTTGGTTCTGTCCCCAAATAGCCAATTAAGCAGGATTCCCTAAAGACCCTTTCTAATCACATGAGGCAGGCATCAGAAAATCATGAAATCAACTGTATTTCTATATAAATTTAAAAAATAGAAAATGGAGTAATTCAACAAATCTATAAGAGATGGAAAGAGAACTTCTTATCCTATCAATATAAATATGAATAGACTCAACCAGTGCAATTTCCTGGTGAGCAAATCTAGATAATTTCATGGTTTTACCAAATTTCACACGGCTTGGTAGGGGCAGACTCAGGTCTAGGACCAAGAGCTCTTGACCTTGGGCCTGTGCTATTCCCACCACATCAGATTACTTGGGCAAATGTCAATGCATAGGACACACATGAGAAAGATAGGAAATGGTAGAAAATTGGCATACTCACTTGATTATTTGTATCTCCAACATGGAATAATATCTATAGTGCAATTTCAGACCACTTTTGATAACAAAGTTACTTTGAAAGTGTTAACAAAAATATTTTTATATCCACATAATGAGACATACAGTCAGAACAGCCATTTGCACAAACCTGTAATCATTTATATGTGTGTCAGAAACTGTTCAGTGTACCGTCTCCAGTATCTGTTACTCCACACAATGTGGGATGCCCCAAATTTGACATTAGTTTTATAGGTTGCTCATCGTAAATGCCCTCAGACTTTCAAATTGCCCTGCCCTAACTACGGAAAGTCAAAAGAAGAAAACACAAAGACTGAAAATATTACGATAGTTTGAAAGTGACAGTTTCTTTGGGGTTTGACTCTCTGTACTATAAATTCCTCAGGATGGAGATTTGCTTCTTAATTTGGCGCATTTATCAGCTGACACTTATAACATGACTATGTATACGGTAAGAAGGAAATCCTAAGCACATGGGACAGATACTGACATATAGTAAGAAATTCAATAAAACATTTGTTAAATTAATGAATAATTCTTTCTTTGATCACTTTCTGAATGATATTAGGTAAACTACATTTACAAAAAAAATGACAATGTCATTTTAAACAGGTAAACTTTGAACTTTTTTTGAGGAGAGGAAGTTCTCCATTTCTCTTGCACATTCTCAAGTCTATTTTGAAATACTAGATCTATGTTATAATAACATAGCTATTACTATTATATAAAAGTGTTCTGTCATACTTTTTTTTTAGTAGGACTCCGTTTTCTTTTCTTTTTTTTTTTTCCTTAGGACTCCATTTTCTTTATGCTACTTAATGAAAAAAAAAATCCCTTAAAGGAGCACAAACTAGAATTTAAAACAGTGCTGGAAATAGTTCTGTGTTTTAGAAGAGCCTAATATTTCCATAGACTGAAATGGAATTATCCTACACCTTCTTAAAATATCAACTATTAGGACTCCAATTACAGTCATGCATGCCATAATAATCAGTGACAAATTGCACATGAAACAGGGGAGCTGTCCTTTGCATGTATACCATTTAAAATCTTTTATACCATATTTTACTGTCTTTTCTATGTTGAGACATATTTAGATACACAAACATTTACCATTGTGTATTCAGTACAGTAACATGCTGTGCTGTCTAGGTTTGCAGCCCAGGAGCAATAGGCTATGTCATACAGTCTAGATGTGTAGTGGGTTACTCCATCTAGCTTTGTGTAAGTACACTCTGTGGCATTTACAAAATGGTGAAATTGCCTAACAAGCCATTTCTCAGAAGATATCCCTGTTGTTAAGTGATGTTTGACTGTACTTTTAAAATCTTCACTATAGGCATGAAGTAGAGATTTAAGGAATTAATTCTTTAAAAAACTGTTTTTTTTATTTTTTTTATTGCATTTTAGGTTTGGGGTACATGTGAAGAACATGCAAGATTGTTACATAGGTACACACACGGCAGTGTGATATGCTGCCTTCCTCCCCATCACCTATATCTGGCATTTCTCCCCATGCTATCTCTCCCCAATTCCCCACCCCCCCGTCCCTCCCCTATTTCCCCCTGACAGACCCCAATGTGTGATGCTCCCCTCCCTGTGTCCATGTGTTCTCATTGTTCAACACCCGCCTATGAGTGAGAACATGCGGTGTTTGATTTTCTGTTCTTGTGTCAGTTTGCTGAGAATGATGGGGGTCTTGCTATGTTGCCCAGGCTGGTTTTGAACTCCTCATCTCAAGCAATCCTTCTGCCTTGGCCTCCCAAAGTACTAGGCTTACAGAAGCCAACCCACTGTGCCCAGTCTAATTCTTACAATTCTGGCAAAGAAATAGTCATTAAAGTTTATTGTACTTAAATATGGCATTCCTTGGTCAATAATTCAGTCAACAAAAACTTCTTGGGTAGCCACAATATCCGATGGCAAATTTAAAAATAAATAGTACCTGCCCTCAGAAATAAATTCTGTACTATTCCAGTAAAAATAAAATGAGTATGATGGCGTATATTATAAGACTTCTTAAGGCAATGCTATACCAAGGGATTGGGGTAGACAGTGAGAATGGCCCATCCCAGATACAAGCATCATCTGTAGAACATGTAAAAACCTGACCACATCCTGGTCTACTTCTTATTATCACCATGCAGTAGCAATTCTAAGTGACGACTATACTGGGTTGAATAGTGTCCCCCTCAAAATGTATGTCCTTCCCCGAACTTTGGAATGTGGGCCTATTTGGAGATAGGATTGTTGCTAATGTAATTAGTTAAGATTGGGTCATTCTGGTATAGGGAGGGTCCTTAACCCGATAACTGGTGTCTTTACTTTTTAATGGTGTCTTATTTCTCTGAATGAAGATGAGGAAAAGAGACAGAGATAGACACAAACAAGGAGAGAACACCATGTGACGACAGGGACAGAGACTGGAATAAGGTATCTATAAGCCAAGAAATATCAAAGATTGGCAGCAACCATTGGAAGCTAAGAGAGGGGCATGGAACAGATTCTCCCTCAGTGCCTTCCAAAGGAGCCAACCCTGGAAACACCTTGATTTCAAACTCCTAGTCTCCAGAACTATGAGACGATGGAGTTTCTATTGTTTCAAGGCATCCAGTTTGTTGTGCTTTGTTATGGCAGCCCTTGGATATGAAGACAATGACTTTTCCCAACACCCCACCTTCTTGCTACACCACTGATAGTAAAAATATAACACGGTCGTTATTAAAGTATGTATTGTAGCTTATAGTTAGTAGGCTAACAGTCTGGAAGTGGAGAGAGACGTGTGAATAGGGATTTCAACACAGAGTGGTAAGTGCCATGATGGAGGTGCACACAGGTATCTGTGGCTCACAGAGAAGGTCAGGGTTCAGGTACAGCGTCCAGAGCAGCACAGAGGGTGCATTCAGGAAAACACAGGTGAGTCCAGTTTGGCTGGAACAGATGATGGTGTGAAGGAGAAGAAAAGAGTAGAAAGAAAGGTGAGGCTCTGCTCATCGAAGGACTTTGAAAAATGGACATTGATATGGTGCTTTAGACTCTCACTCACCAAAATGTAGTCTGTGGACCAGTAGAACTAGTGTTACTGGAAGCTTGTTAGAAATGCTGGCACCACTCTGGGAAACACTGTGTAGCATCTCACTGCTTCAGGTGTGGTCCTGTGACCAGCAGCAGCAGCAGCTGGAGGCTTGTGAGAAAGCCAGCCTCACCCCAGACCTGCCAAATCAGAATCTGCATCACAACAGGATGCCCAGATGATTTGCTTATACACTGAAGTTGAAAAGCACCATTCCAGGGTATATTAGGCCTCTGCTGAGCCATGATGAGGAAGTAAGTGGGTGAGAAGATGGCTGAGGTGGGAGGTTGGGGAACGCGGTGATACACTACGGCATGAGGGAACAGTGTGAGCAAAGACATCGAGGTATAAAACATCAACTCACTTTTATTGCACCAGGCGCTGTGCTACATGCTTTCTATGCTCTCGTCTTTTGATCTCCATCATCACCCTCTGTTTTTATCCTAACAGATGGAGGGGCAGAAAGGTGGGTAACTGTCAGGTGCAGTTGCTCATGCCTGTAATCCCAGCACTTTGGGAAGCCGAGGCAGGTGGATCACTTGAGCCAAGGAGTTCGAGACCAGCCTGGGCAACATGAGGAAACCCCATCTCTCCAAAAAATACAAAAATTAGCTGGATGTGGTGAAGTGCACCTGCAATTCCAGCTACTTAGGAGACTGAGGTGGGAGGATCCCTGAACCTGGGAGTTTGAGGCTGCAGGGAGCCACAATTACACCACTTCCCTTCAGCCTGAGTGACAGAGTGAGGAAAGAAAGAGAGAAAGAAAGAAAGAGAAAAAAGAAAGGAAGGAAGGAATGAAGGAAAGAAGGAAGGAAGGAAAGAAAGAGAGAGGGAAAGAGAGAGAGGAAGGAAGAAAGGGAAGAAAGGAAGGGAGAGAAAGAGAGAAAGAAGCAAAGGAAGGAAGAGAAAGAAGAAATAGCGAGAGAGCAAGAGAGCAAGAAAGAAAGAAAGAAAGAGAGAGAGAAAGAGAAAGAGAAACCTGCCCAGTGTCACTGGGCACGAGGTGGGGATGCAAATCCAGGATTCCTCAGCATCCTTCACCTACCCCAAGCCTTCATGCCTGTGTAGCAGATTCCCTCTACAAGGAATAGCCTTATTTATCTGTTCAAGTCTCATTCATTCTTCCGGACCCAGCTCTAAAAGTTACCTGTATGTTTCGCCTGTCATTAGCTGCATACTCTGTGACACTTCTGAACATCTCTTTCATACCACAATGATAGAATTCGTCATGGTCTGGCTCACCTGGAGCTCACCTCTCCCCTGTTCAACCCCAAATAGAACATGATATTTTGGGAAGTGGAGGCACATCTCATTAATCTGTTTCCCCAGTGCCTAGTTTGGTGCTTCATGCCTAGAAAACACGATTATGGATTTATTAAAGGTGGACGTGGGTGTCAACTCTGGCTGCATTCCTTACCAGCTATATGACCTTGAGCACATTCCTTAACCTTTCCAGCTTCAGTGTTCTCATCTATGAAATGGGGATAATGAAACCTACTCCTACAGTAGAGATGAGATATGTAAATGCCATGCACACTGCAGGGCACCGAAGAAGTGCGTGATAGATATCTTTTAAAGGGATAGAATAAATGAGTAAGGTGACCTGGTGTACAAGCAGATGGCTACGATAAACTACTACTAATTGAGTCAGTGCCAGGCACTATTTAGGGTAGATTATATACATTACTTCCCCATTCTCCAGATACCACCTATTGTTATTATCATCATTTTATTTTAATAAGTAATTAAACTGAGGCCTGTATAGGTTAAGAAATTTCCTTAAGGTCAAAGAGAGAGCCAGACTGAGACTCTGATCCAAGTGGGTTCAAAGTCTAAGCTTCTAGAAAGAAAGAAAAACCCAAAAAGCATGACAAAAGTACCTCCCCAATGTATAGCAGCCCATCCAAATATCACACCTTTAACCTCCAGAGATAGAACTGTTTTATCAAATTTGCACCAAAACCTCAAAAAATATGAGCACTTTTACAATTCTATTCCTCAATACTAGAAAAATACAGCTGTTGGCAGTCACATGAGACTTGGCGGTTCTTCATGAAATACAAGCTGTGTTAATGGGAGGTATGTTAAAGCTGTTTGTTGCTGTACAGCACTGTGTGTATAACTAAAACAGTCAGGAGCAAGCTTCCTACGTTCAATGAAATGTTTAGACAGCCAAGTTAATAGGCAGAAGAGCTGTACCCAAAGCATGAGTGATATTCTTTTGATGTCAGCTACATGGAATCCTTTCTGTTACAGTAGCTAGATTTTTTTTTAGGAGATGATATTATAAAATTAGAAAGTGCTTTTCCTTACTGTATGCCATTCCTGTTTCTCAGTTATAAGGGAAATTAATTTAGAATTAAAAAAATCAAATTATTTATCTTAGTGTTCCCTGAAGTTTGCAAACTGCTGAGCAATGTGATGCTTTGCCCTGCATTCTCCTCATTGAGTCTATCTGGGTAAATTAATTACAAGACAATCCTTAGGAATTAAGTGTATTTTAAGTTCAGAGGCATCTGCTTAGAGACTTCTAATACTGCTAAATAGTCCCTTTGGAAATGCACTCGTTAGTATGAGTGGTATAATTTTCATTTCCGCTGGCACCATGGCATATGACTTCTTCAGTTTCAGCTACCCTCTGATTGACCTGTCAAGGGCATAAACCACTCTGAAGATGTTCCAGCACCATTTGTGCTTCTCGGTAGGTATAAAGAACTGGATTGATTTGCTCTACATTAAGGAATAATTTAGAAGATAATTTTTCATGGTTTTAATGTGAAACATTCTCTGTATAAACACACACACACACACACACACACACACACGCACACACACACACGAAAGCCTGAACTTACAATAAGCTTATTGGGCAATAGAACAAAACAAATAAACATTTTCTTAGATAACGGATATTCTATATGTCCTAAGGACGTGAATTAGGAAAAAATCCATGGTGTGATTAATCCATTGTGTAAAATGAAAATGTATTTTTAAGTTGAATGCCAATAAGATGTTGGTAAAGGATGGTGGGGCGGTGGGTACTTGGAACACAAAGAATTGATATTTACATTTGGGATTTTCTTTCCTCCCCTCTGAAATGAGAATATGGTGAGTTTTATCACCTGATTCTTCTGAAGCTGCTGTAGTCTTGTTTGGAAGAATTCTGAATCGGGGTGATTTTAGGACAGCTGCTATTTCCCAGGCTAAAAACAAATAGAAGCAGAGTGTGGCCAGCTCTCCATAATTCCCTCAGTTATCATCAGCATGGCTCTGCGGGGGCATCCCCAGAAAGACACAGAAGAGCCACTAACCATTCAGCCACCCTGTCAACAGATCTAATTTGGAATGATCAGGTGTAGAGAAAATAGATCTTTGAATAAAATGGAAGCAAAAAGAAATGCTTTAAAAATTAGAATCTTCACATGCACATACAGCTGGCATTCAGTTACCTCCAGAAGCACAGTTGACCCTGTGGAATGTCATCAGGTCAATCACTTTCTGATAATGATAGTAAAAGGACATTTATACAGTGCTTTAGTGTTTATAAAAACATGTTTATATATGGTGCATATCATTTGGACCCAATAACAATCCACTGATGAAGGCTATTATTAGAACTATTAAGAACACAGGATTTGGAGTCCCGAAAATTAGGTTAAAATCCTAGCCCTCAACATACTAACTGGATCACCTTGGGAACTTACTTACCTTCTCTGATGCTGTAATCGGAACAAATGAGATCACATAGGGAAAACATTTTCCCAGTGCTTGGTATACCCACAATAACTGGTAGTGGTGGTTGTTATTATCTACTATATTACATTCCCTGTTTCAGTGATTTCAACAGCTCACTCTTTTCCAATCCAAAAATATATTTCCCAAAACGTGGCTTGGAAACTAGTTTCTGAACCTTCTTAAGCAAATATATGTATATATTGAATGAATGCATGAAAAGAACTCTAGCTCAGGATCAATCAGAAAAAGAATAATGCATTGGGAAGTATTCTATTCATTCAGCAAACATTTATGTCTGAACTTAGTATGAACCAGGAACTGTTATAGGCCAGCACACTTAATCTTCTTAGCAATTCTATGAATTAGGCATTGTCTTCTTTTACAGATTACAAAACCAATTAGTCCAATAACTTAGTTAACTTGTATAGAGACACACAGCCACTACATAACAAAGTCTGGAGTTGAAACTGGGTCTTTGGACCCTTGGTCCAGTGCTTATTCTCAGCACCTTGGCCTCTTGATCCATCACAGGGATGACACAGCCTGTTCATTTCCACATGAGCAGGCTCCACAATGAGACACAATGTTTTTTCTAAGTCTAATTCACTTGGCTATTTAGCATGACTCTAAGATGTATACAGCAGTGTCATATCTGATAACATAGTAAAAATGTTGATACAATTAATAAACCTTTATCTACAATGGAGCCTGAATCACAGCCTACAATAGAAAAAAATGAAATAAAGAACTGACATGAACTCCCTCCATGATCCCCATTCTCATGGTTTCATACTAACCACTCCTCACACATTGCTTACTGATTTAGAGGAAAAGGAGGAAAGAAGATTGAGAAGAATAAAGGAGAAAAGGTTAGAAAAAGAAATGCCTAACACACACTCAGAACTGAGAACAGGTCATTAAAGCCTTCAAGAAAAGAATGGGGCCGGGTGCGGTGGCTCACGGCTATAATCCCAGCACTTTGGGAGGCTGAGGCGGGTGGATTATGAAGTCAAGAGTTCGAGACCATCCTGGTCAACAAGGTGAAACTCCGTCTCTACTAAAAACACAAAAAAATTAGCTGGGCATGGTGGCACGTGCCTGTAGTCCCAGCTACTCGGGAGGCTGAGGCAGGAGAATTTCTTGAACCCAGGAGGCGGAGGTTGCGGTGAGCCGAGACCGCGCCATTGCACTCTAGCCTGGGTAACAACAGCGAAACTCCGCCTCAAAAAAAAAAAAAAAAGAAAAGAAAAGAATGGAACCACTGCTCACCAACTCCAGCTCTGAATAGGACACATTCTCTCATTGGCCATCTTATGGGACCTTCCACAACCTTATGGGCAAAGTGGGCTGCTGCAGTGGGCAATGGATTAAACAACTAATTAACATATAGTTGTTTTAACCATTGCCTCCTAGTCACTTGCTTTAGCCGTGTTAATTCATTCTTTCATTAATTAATTCATTCTTTCATTCCATCAATATATTTACGGAGCATCTACTCCATACCTGGCATATAGTAAAAGTTAGCAAATGAGTGTTTGCCGAATGAGTTTAACTATTCCCATTAGCCAGACAAAACAATCTCTACCCCAAGGGACTTACGGCCTACTTTGGATAACAAGTATCAAACAAATAACTACACTAATAATTACTTTCAATTGTAATAGGTGCTTCAAAAAAGAAGTACAGTACGTTAAGAGAGCAAATAATAGAGGACATTAATCTAGACAGGGAATAAAGGAAGACTTCCATGAGCAGTTAACATATAAGCAAAGGAAGGGAACCCTACTCTCTGCTCAGCTTTAAGCAGAGAGTAGGGGCCAGGTCATTCATTCCAGGCATAGGAGCAGAAAACTCTATCATAGCCTGCAAGGCTCTGTGACCTGGTCCTTGCTTCCTTATGACCTCGTCTCTTTCCAGTCTCCCTCAGTCACTCTTCTCAGTTCCACTAGTATTCTATTTTTAAAATATGTCCAATTTGTTCCTGTCTTATGAGGCTTTTGCATTTGTTATTTCCTCTGCTTGGAATGCTTTTATCCCAGCTCTTCACATAACTGGTTCCATCATCTAGCTATCAGTTTGACAGGTCCTGCTCCGAGAAGCCTACCCCATCCACCATATGAGATGCAACCCCACTCCTACTCCACCAGTCACCATCTACTATGTCTCAATCTAACAGGCACTCAGAGCATTTCTCAGTGCCTGATGACTTGCTTACTTGTTTATGTCTCTTTTTGCCAAATAGAAAATAAGTTCCATGGGAATCAGAACCTTGTATGCCCGACACAAAGTAATCATGCAATACAAATTGAATAAATGAATGAAGATTGGTATTTATGAAGATTCTGTGTTGGAAAGGGATGTGACATCTTCTGTGACAGAAAGGCCAATGTGGTTAGGATATAGTTTAATGTTCAATAGTAATTGTTTTTCGAATGTATATGTCTGTGTGTACAACATATATATAGAGACGATGGCTCCTCAACCATATTTTAATCAGCTTGACAGTAATCACAGGGGTCTTCTTAGACATAGTACACATCTTGTATATTGTAGCCAATCAACAAACTTTGACTAATTGAAAAATAATTCTAGTCTGTTAAGGGGCCACCATATTATCTTTGTATATCAAATGTCAGCTTAGAAAGTGGCTTCCCATCATTATCTCAATGATCATTCACTAATTTAGCCTTGCCAATGAACAGAAAGTTGATTGTACCAGCCCTAAAGAAGTGTACTTATTTCTTTACAATTTGGTTCTGGGATTTAGACAAGCCAGGGGAAAATATCCCTTGGTAACCCTAGTTTTACACAGTGTGCCCTAAAGACTCATAATAGAACTAGAATAAGCTCAGTAAATAAGAATATGTTTTGTTGGCTCACTAAATTCTCAGGTAGGAAATACTGCTTTTCAGCACTAAGAGACATTTTCCAACCTTCCTCCTTCAGCTGTTTGCCCCAGAAAGTAAGTGCTAGTGGGAAGACTGACAGTTGAATAATTAGGAATAGCAAAGTGTGGAAAAGATATTTCATTTGCATGAAACCTTCTCCCCTCCAGGAGCAATCCCAGAGCTCCCTAACATTGTGGCTTTGAAGCCCATATGGTTTGAAAACAGAGCCTCCTAGGGGAGTTTTACTGTAAACATCTCCCTGGGTTCCTCTGTCAGCTCTTTCCTGTTGGGCCCTCCAAAGCAAGGCAGAGCACTAAGAGAGAATGGTCAGGTGGTTCTCATCCTTGCACATTCTACACGGCCAAAAACACTCCACATATTTATGATGGCTGTCCAGGGTCAATTATCGGATCAATTTTGGGAGGAGAGACTGACGATCCACACAATTCCAGGACCTACAAATTCAGGTCCAGAAAACAAAATTGTTCTCTTTCTTAATTATGAAAAAACTGTCCCTGGTAGACCTAGACTAGTTTGGCTAGAAATCCCTTGAAGTCAGGGACTATGTTTAAGTTTTCTTTGCATTAATCAATTAGCACAGGTCCTGGAAAGTCATACTTAGATAAATATTAATGAATGGTCATCAAAAATCTATCTATCAATTTCTGCAAGATTATGGTTTAAAAACAATCCAATCACATTAATTCAATGTCCTCCTAAACAGGTCTATTATAGTGAGGAAAAATTACAGTGGTAATAGATCTTGTCTTTATCAAGCTTTTGCAATTAGTACCTTTTGACATTGTTGTCAGAATAAAAAAATTAATCACCATGAAGATGAGTAAGTTTGTTGGGTTCTTTGGTTGTAAGCAAAGGAAACTCTTTCTGATTAATTTCAGCAGAAAAGGAATATATTGGAAAGGTACAATGTACAGAGAATCTACTGCATGTCTAAGGAAGCAGGTTTGGAACAGAAAGGCAGCTCCAAGAGTCTCTGTAGCAGCCTGTCTCCTAAATGAATGAAAGTCAACCATTTTTTTTTTCTGTTCATTCTTACAACCCTCTGTTCAAGATTCAGAGTCCTAGGAGAAAGAAACTGACTGCCCTAGTCTAGGTCATGGGTCTACCAAGGGATAAAAGGGAATCTTGATTTACCCTCCCCATCAACATTCTACGCAATGAGAGAAAGGTAATAGACATGGGGGAGACTTTATTCAAAAAGAGAATGCCGTGAGGCTGAAACCCCACAAATGTCCACCATAGTGAATGAAGAAAGGAAGAAAGTAATTAACATTTCTCGGGCACTTGTATATACCAAGCACATCATGTGGGAATTACTTTATACATGTATCTTATTTCATCCTCAACTGTCCTGAAAGATAGGCATTTTATCCCCATTTTACAGATGAATGAATTGAGGCTCAGAGAGATCAAGTGACTTGCCCAGCACCACCCATTTAATAAGCATTGGACTGAACAGTTGAACCCAGGTTTATCTGATACCCGCAGTATCCTGTATGTCTCAAGCTTAAATAATAATATGTATGGGTTATTTTCAGTCCTGAGGGTATAATAATTTTGACATTGTTGTCAAGAATAAAAAAAAAAATTAATGGGATTCTAGAACGGGATTCCAGAAAGGCTGATTCTTACCAGAGAAAATTTAATGCTTTATTTACTGACTTGGTTGGAGAAATAAAATATATTTGCAAGGTGTAATTAAAGACAGAACACAGGACTGAGAATGGAAACATAGAGTTCATGTCCTGGCTTTGCTACTTTATAGTCGTGTAACTCCGGGGGTCTGAAGGTGTGAGTTCCTCAGCTGGAAGTGGAGATAATATTATCTAATGAATACCCCACAGGCGATGGCAAAAGCTTAGGCTTTAGCATTTCTGCCAAGTTTCTTAATGTTTCTCGGTCTCTTTTTTATGCAAAATAAGGATAATATATCATAGGAATTAAATGAGACAGTTTGGATAGATCTCGAGCACAAGTTACAAGTACACAGTAAGTGTCATTTCCTTTTCACCCTAAATAGTTCTCATGAGGCTCAGAAAGGATAATGCATACACAAATGTTTTAAAAGCTGTGACATGCTATACGAATGTTAGTAAACATAACCAAAATGCTAATAACATCAAGTTAGGTAGGACAATTTAAAAACCAAACCACAATTTCTCAATGGCTTGAAAGTGACAGCATAGATATTCATTTGACTAGAAATTAACATTTGGTAGAGACAAATGCTAAGTGTAGCAGAGCATGGCTAACTGTTCGCTAAACTCAATTCCTCTTCTTCTTGAGTACATAGCTAAACAAAAATTTCCAGGTCTCCTGTAGCTTGGTATAGCCATGCGACTGAGCTCAGCAAATGAATATGGGCATAAACTTAGTCCATACAAATTTCCCAAGTGCAATTCTTTATAGGCTTTTTCCCAGCACATTTGGAAACCATGTATTCAGATTGCAGAGGCTCAAGGTGGAAGAAGCCTGAGTCTCTAAATCCCTGCTTGGAGGAAAGTATTGATCAAAGACATATGCTTTGACTTTACACAAGCAAAAAAACAAGCACTTACTGCAATAAACTACTGAGTGTTAGCACTTATATATTCAACACATGCATAATGTAGCTTTTCACATATGTTAAATATATATGTAATGTTACAGCCAACATTACATTAACTTTGGATTTCCCAACCCGCAGCACTATTGACATTCTGGACTGGGTACTAATCTGCTTGGGGTGCTGTTCTGTGCATTGTAGGATGTTAGGCAGAAACCCCTGGCCTCGACACACCGGATAACAGCAGCATTACCTTTCTCTGTGGCAATCAAAAATATCTCCTGAGGAGAAAAATTGCCTATGGTTGAGAACCACTACCTTAATTATACTTAGAAATTAATTTACTTAATTAAAAAAAAATCTCCACAAGACCATGAGATTAAAGTAGAGGAATGATTGTCCCCCAAAGTAATAGTAAAATTGCTAAGGACCCTAGCCTAGCAGACTAGTGGTTAAAACTGTGTGTCCCTGAGCAAATCTGTTGAATTGAATTCTAAGGCTCAAAATTTCTAAATAAAATGACTTTCCAAACCTGCCAGTGCTTTGCAACCAGATTTGAAACACCATCATCAAAGACAACAAAGATCCGCAACTTCTGCAACACTATTTCTCCAGGTGCTTGTATTCCTGTTTTTGGCAACGGCCCTGGAAGAGAAGTGTCTTGGTCTTTTATCAAAGTTATATTCTCCTGCTTGTCCTCAGTGTATAGGAATATAATGATCTCATAGTGTAGATGATTTAACATAAAAATCCTCCCACTGCACAGCTTTCAGAAATCATTTTGGCGGAGTAAAAGCCAAGTAGCAATATATGAGCACTTTCTCTTAAACATTTTATTCATCATTCTAAAAAAACTCATAATGCAAAATTTTTCAACTTATAAAATGTCCACAAGATAAAAATTTGTTTCATTTTCTTTCCTTTTTTTTTTCCTCTTTCAAAACGTTTCCTTTCTGAATCACTATGCTAAAAACATATTAGGCAATCCACGAAGGCCTGCTAACCCGATTTAATCTTGGCATTATTCTATTGCAAATGAGCACAGCACACAAAAAGATGTGCTAATTTATTTGAAGAGGCATTTCCTTCTCAACTTTGATAAGTACCACACATTCAAATAAAAATATGAAAACATAAAATAACAAACTTTAAGAAGGGATATTCCTTTTCCCTCCTTTTTCTTGGTTTTCACAGCAATATCTATCAATCATACCCAACTGTAATATACATATGCTGAAAGCTGCAAGGACAGAAAAAGTCATGCTAACAATGAACAAAATCACTAACTTGATGGAAGCTTGGAGTTTTCTGTGAAATTTAAGCTTTCAGATTTTCCTTTTAAAAACCCTGAAATTCATAAAGGTTATTCATAATGATTCATGTTGATTATTATTTTCATCTTTATATATTTTAACACTTTTTGAAAGTGTATAATAAATTAAAAACTGGGATAGGAGGCAGATATGTGTGAAATTTTGGAATTTATTGTTAAGATGTGAATACTGATAACTCAATTTTTATTTCTAAAAAGTACCACATAAGACATAATTAAAAATCTCAAAACCAAATATGTATGTATCTAAGTGTTATGTCTCTCTACTGCCAGTAACTATTCATTTGTTACTTGGAGCCACTGGCCTCTTAACAGGATAGGCAGCTATAAGCTGGCTCTCCTTAATTGCTACTTCTCAAGGGACAATATGCCAAGCTGGGAAGAAAAGCTACTATTTTGTATGTGTTTTGATCTAAAAAGAATTACTAGTATTAACCAGTTAAAGCCCCTGGGAAATCAAAGTATCATCACTAACTATGAGCAGAAACCCCTAAACTTCCCATACAAATGTTGCCTGCCACTGCCAGTAACCTTACAGTAGATAAATGGAGCTGCTCTTGAGTCCCCTTAGTTATCATTACATTGTATTATGATTTTAGTTAGGTGATTCTGTGCATACACTGGAAATACATATGTACAGTAAATCTCTTTCTATAGCTGCATTAATATTCAGCATGTATATGATAAGCTAGTGATAGCACATCATTCATTTTCAAATCTGTGCTAATTCTTGTCATGCGTTTGCACAGAAAGTCCATGAGTAATCCTTCAAGGAAAAGTTAGCAGAAGCTGGGTTGACTATGTGAATAGGAGGAGGAAATATCTCTAAGAACTCAAATTACCTCTTTGTTGTGTTCATTGGAATCCAGAGAAAAATGCACATCAGCTTGCCAGGCTGCACATTTTGCTGAAGCCCTGATGTAAGCAATAAGTCCAGAGCCTGCTGCCTGGGAAGAGTTTTTCTAGCTGGAATTTGGGAATTGACTAAAAAAGTTCTTCCCCTGAAAGATGGATTAAATTGATCATTTTTTCCTAGACATAGTGCACTTCAGGCTCATTTTGCTTTGTAATTAAGAAGAAAGCCAGAAACATCATTTACACATTAAGAATTTAATAGATATATTTTTCTAGCTTTATGCATTAGCTCAGGACAGCCCATTAATGAAATAAGTCTTCCTTCAGGGTCAATTTAGATGGCTGTAATCTTCTGCAAATATATTGCAAATGAGGATCATTTAATGATCTTAAAACTAACTGCCAGGAGAGGATTGTTATAACTCTCCAGACAACAAAAAGAGACTTGGCATGGCATGCATATCCTTTCTTTAATTTAACAAATGTTTAATTTCTGGCCACTACATTTTTAAAAATTGCAAATATTATCTTCTATTTAGGTCAGTCTCTGGCTTGCTGACCTGGGAGGCTAATTCTGATTATAAAAAGCTCAAGCCTGCATTAAATGATCAATTAAAGGATAACAGTGTTGCACTGAAAAAATATATCTCTTGCCTTGCTGATAGGCACATGATTGTCAACCTCTGGTAAGCTTGCCTTTGTCTGATCCAGCTCATCTTTTTCTGCAGAACTTCTTTGCCTGACTTCACCAATTCCTATATATTGATAACCACTGTTACAACAATACTTAGCATGTGTGCAGCATTCAAAAAATTCATTCACATGAGTGATCTTCTTTGCTCCTGAAAACAGTATCACATTCAATATCACATACAATATCACATCCACCAACGATTGCCCAGGTCTATATCCCATGACTCATCTTTGCCTCTGGTATGGAGCGTGTCATTTTCCCTTTTATAACAATGAAGGAATCTGTGGTTTGAAGGGACTGAAATGCGGGCTCAAGTCCACTCTCTCATTCTATTTCCTCTACCCCCAGCAAGTAAGACCTAAAATTCAGGTCCTCTGATTCCTGATCCAGTATTCATTCATATCAACCTGTAACCGGTGGCATTTGGAAAAGCACTGACCTAAAAGCTGTGGAAGCCTGGAGGGAAGATTTGGTACAACACCAACACCTCTATGCCTTCAGAAAATGTGGTTGGAGAAATAAAATACAGCATATACATGTGTGTATGTGGTGATTATCTAAAGGATGAAGTACCTAGTAAGTGTTAAGAAGTTCATGGAAAGAAGAAATACCATGGGATATAGAAGTCAGAGAAGGTTTTTTTGGAAAAGGTACACTTGAAAGAAGGGCAATAAATATATAGGAGAAGTGAGAACCATCTGGCAAGAGGCAGCACATACTGGGCTCACATACTGGATCTGCCATTTATCAACTGTGCAGCTCTGATCGCATTATTCAATTTCTCTAAGCCTCAATTCCTTATCTGTAAAATGGGAATGATCATTAGCACCTACTTCTTAGAGTTGTTAATAACATAGATGAAAAATGCATGCAAAGAACTTGGTATGAGTAGCTGATACAAAATCAGTGTTCATTACTAGAACTGCTTGAGCAAAGGAATAGAGATGAGATATAAGAAGTACTACAGCTAATGCATGCTGGGCTTAATACCTAGGTGACAGGTTGATAGGTACAGCAAACCACCATGACACGTTTACCTCTGTAACAAACCTGCACACACTGCACATGTATCCTAGAACTTAAAATTAAGTTAAATTACATTTTTTTAAAAAGAAGGACTGCCCAAAATAATGATTAAACTAGTCAGGTCTGAGTAAACTTTGCTAAAAAAGAGTAATGAGAAAATATTAGAAAATATTCAGACTAGATTATGGATATCTCTAAGTGCCAATACAACAAATTTTGCCTGGTAGCTTTGTATTTCTCTCTGCATTTCAGCATACTTTATAGAAAAAAAAATTATAGTCAATATGTAAGAAGATACAAGCAGAACTGCCCTCGTTGGAGCTGGTGTGAAGATTCCAAAGCCCTATCTGCTAAGCACTCTCCCCACTGACCACAGCATCCCCTGAAAGACAGGTTGGAAACCAAATCTTTTGATGACAGGACGCTGTTGAAGTCTTCTGCTCAGGGAAGTGGCATTAAGAATGTTTACCTGAAAGCAGTAAGCAGATTGCAATAGCTGACAGAGACACCAATGACTACTTAACATCCTGTTATAGTTGTTAGGCGATGAGGGTTTGGAACGAAATAGAGCTGTGGCAGTGAGAACAGACAGAGAGGGACAGGTGCCAAAGACCTTACAAAAGACAACTCGATAGGTCCTGGTGAGTTGTCTAGGTGGGGTAAAATGGCGAAAGGGAGCAAAGATGAGTCATGGGATATAGACCTGGGCAATCATTGGTGGCTTCCTCAGTGCTACTCTTCAATTTTCCAAAGACATCTTTTTGTTGTTGTTGTGTACTTGAGGAACAGCCTGTCCAAAGGCACCTTGTTAAACTCTATTATGAAGTAATGATGGTTAAAGCCACTATTTATGACTTCACAAAGTTCTGAGTAGTTCAGAATGACAATACCTAAATTTATTGATTGAGATTATAATGAACATTAATTAATAGGGAGCTAGAGTGAGAAGTGAGGTTCCTGGTCAAGAAATTTAGAAAACACTGAGTTGAATTAAATAGGTTTTGTTTTTTTGTTTTTTTTTGTTTTTTTGAGATGGTATCTGGCTCTGTCACCCAGGCTGGAGTGCAGTGGCGCAATCTGTGGCTCACTGCAACCTCTGCCTTCTGGGCTTAAATATTCTCCTGCCTCAGCCTCCTGAATGGCTGAGATTACAGGCATCCACCACCATGCCCAGCTAGTTTTTTGTATTTTTAATAGAGACAGGGTTTCACCATGTTGGCCAGGCTGGTTTCGAACTCCTGACCTCAAGTGATCCACCTGCCTCAGCCTCCCAAAGTGCTGAAATTGCAAGTGTGAGCCACTGCGCCTGGCCACAAACTCCTGATTCTTTGATATACTAATGGGAAGTTTGAACTCTTATGCAAAAGATGGAATCAGAGGCTTTCCCCAAACTTATTTGACCAAGAACCCCTTTTTAAGAAACATGTTTATGGGATTCGTGTTTCTTGGAATGCATTTTGGGATATGCTGCTCTGTGAAGCCAACAAAGGACACCTGAACTAAGATTCATCTCAATGATCACTCACTGGAAATATACTATGTGTCAGGTAGAAGACTTCAGGCCTCAAGGAACTCAAAGTCGAGTGAGGGAGGCTCACATATACCCCATATTATATACCCACAATATATACAAAATGCATGATGTGTTTTGGGAACAGCAAGTGGTTCACAAGGCTACAAATAAGAATGTAGATTGGGTAATGAGAGTGTCAGGCAATAAGGCTGGCAAGGCGCACAATAGTCATTATTACTGATGTTATTAGCTACCATCTACTGAATGCATGCTATTTGTTAAGCAGCATACTAAGTATCTGACATGTATTACATCAATAAGTCCTCTCTACAATCTTATAAGGTTGGTACAAGTATCATCCACATTTTGCAGATGCAAAAACAGAGGCTTAGAAAGGTTAGATAACTCACCCAAGGTCTCATGCTATCTAAATGGCAAAGCCCAAACAACCCCAGACCTACCAGAGCCCAGGTCTATGTGCTTAACCATTATGCTACATGGGCTTCTTAAACCTTGTGAGCTGTTTTAAGAATGTGGACTCCACCGTGAAAGCTTTGAGGAGGCTTGGAAGGTTCTACATCTTTTCCTATCCTATGACAAATCTTTGAAAACACTTTGAGTCAGACCCCTACACAAAACAGAAGAAAATGACACTTGCTAAACTACCAAACCACAACCGCCTTGCACAGATGCTTATGAGTCAGAGCCTCCAAATTGCCCTGGGGATTTTCAAATGAAAGGCTCTTATGTGTCTGCAAGGAACTATCCTGCTGGGTTATCTTCTTCAATCACTGTTTCTTAGCATTGCCTTGCTGCACCATGAAAATCTTGCTTTATTTTACCTTCTTCAGAGAATCCGCAGCTCCACATTCTGTCTGTCATGTGGGTTTACTGAGAGCTAACTTTCAAAGTCATGCATTCTATGGTAAGTGTATTTTAAACTATGCAGCATCACATTAAAAAGAAATGGCAGTCATTCTGCCCTGGAAACTGTTCCCTAGCATGACATTACTTTAATTCACTGGCTCCTTGTAATCAAGATCTAATAAACAGCACCTTTAAATAAGTCCTACACACAGCCTGCATTGTTACAATCAATTGAACTACTTAAAAAAGAAAACCTCTGAGGCTATCTGGAGGCATTCTGTGCTTCCCTCTGTTTTATGGCACAACCTTAGACACGATGTGTAAAAAGGTCAAGACAGCATGTAGGCTTTTGCATTAAACAGCAGAACACTAATTAGTTTTAGTGACAAAGGGGTTCTGTTAGTGTGTTCTAATATTTTGACGCTTAGTTTTGTTTGAAACCTCCAACCATAATACACAAAAGCTCTTCTGTCTTCCGGTTTTTCATATATCTTGACTTTTCAACCCCATCATCTGTTTGAACTAAGCATGTATATTTTCCATTTCTGTATTTTCATTAGCAGCCTGTTCTAAAATTTCATTTCAAAACAGTTCACTTAAAAGGAGAAATCAAAAGCCAATTAATGTGGAACCTAATATTCATGTAGAACCTAATATTTCTGTTAGTTTCAACCATGTTTTCAAATCTCAAATGTAAATTGTGTTAAAACCTACTGTCAGTGGGCTTTAATAATTATGTTAACTGTCTAGAGAAGGTATACTATGCTATAAAATATTAAACATTAATTGCTGAGTGTTAAAATTTTTAAAAAATAGATTTCCACATTCCTGAATTCTATTTTAAATTAGTAGAAAAAATAATATAGTCCTTCAAAACCAAAATATTATTATTTTTATTTTTTCATTACTACATTTGTATCTGTAGTCTTATCCTTTTTCTAAATATAAGTGAATACTGAAAACATTCTCCAGGAGAAAGAATGCTACTGAAGAAAATAACACTATTTGACACTTTATTAACAGATTGATATCTCTTCAAAATACCAATGACTATAAGTAATTTTAGGATAGTGTATCTTTCTATTAAATAAATGACAAACTGAATGAATTTTCCTCAGCTAACTTAGGAATCACCAGTTCCTTAAAAGACAGATTTATGCCACATTTGGTGTCATTTACTGTTTTTTAAAAACCAGTTTGAGGTCATAAGCTTACGTTGGTCATCTTCTTTTCAAGAGGTTATTGGGCTAATGCTTTAATAATATCTTCTGATGCTGTTCTCCTTTGGGATTAAAAGCAATCAAATCTGTAGGTGGAAAAAAATTCACATTTTTCTTTGTTCCTCTTAGCCGACTTGGCTATGGTCTACAGAAGCTGAACTTTCATTAAAAGAAAATAAAGTTTCTAGCCCTTCATCTTGTAAAGATAGCGTCTTTATACCATAAATCAATACACTGCTGTTTGGTTTGCTCTCTGGCTAAACAGACCAAAACAATATAGCATTAAGGGAAGTGGGAGCATCCCCTCCAAGCCATTTGTCTTAATGGAGTGCCCACTTCAAAACTGACTTCTTACTGCTTCCATGATACCAATTTAATTGTTATCAGCCAGACCAAAAGAATCAAATCCAACTATAACGCCAATTCTTTATAACCAAAATGGGAGCTATGTGAGTGTGCTGTAGACTGCTTACCATGTGCCAGGTACTGTACTAAACACATAAATACATTCATTTATTCATAAATGAATAGTTGCCTTATTTCATCCTATTAGGTAGCCATTATTAATAATTTCCATTTTATACAGGAGAAATCTGAGACTCAGACAGGTTAAGTAACTTGCTAAGGTCATACAGCTCATGAAGTGGAGCAGCGGGGATGCGAACCCAAATCTATCCAACCTCAGATTTTAGCCTCTTAACCACAATATTAGGGTGTCTCACAAAAGCAATAAACTAATTCTTTTCTCTATATTCTGTGCTATTTCTAAACAAATATTTCCAAGAATTTTCCCCACAATAACTATCACTGGAACAGAATAAAATGGTATTTTTGGCCCATATATTTCCTGTATGCAACAAAAGTGAGACTCAAATCTTGAAGCATCTTTACTTTGAGGAGTAGGGAAAAGCACACAAAACGTAGGATCAAACTAGCTGTGTAACTTGGGCAAGCAACCTCACCGAGATTTACTTTCTCATCTGTAAAACAGAGGTAGTAACCACTATCTACCAGGATTATCATTAGGATTAGTGCTAATAATTGATCAAACACTAACTCCATGCCAGGCACTGTGTAGGAAGTTTGCTCAGATTGTCTCCTTTCTAAACTTTTGTCAATTAAATATCTTTTTAAGAGAGTAAACTATATTGTCTCATTTAATCCTCACAATGACCTTCTGTGGATTTACTTATCCTGACACGTATTTGTCCACTCATTCAAAAAATATTCACCGTCTGCTGGGTGTTAAGAATGCAACATTATTCACGAGAATCATCGCCACTGCCACCTCAATTGGCCATAATTAATAATGACAATAATACAACTTGGGGGCTTCAGCTTTTCCTAGGTTTTTGATAGGCGTGGGATCCTCAGTTTACAAACTAAAGTTAAGGATTCTCTACATGGCCTGCTACGTGGGACAGAGTACAACTGTGTTAGGTAAGTGCTGTACTTGAGTTATGATTATTGTCTGAAGCCTTTTACCTACCACAAGCAATGCTTCCTGATAAAAGTCTTCTCTATTCACTAGGCTAGAGTAAATTCCTCACCATGCCTCCAAAAAACATACCACATGCCACCCCCAAATTAGTTTTTTGTTTGCTTGGCTGGTTTTGGTGTTTTTGAAACAGGTTTTCATTCTGTGGCCCAGGCTGAAGTACCATGGTGTGATCTCAGCTCACTGCAATCTCTGCTTCCCGGGCTTAAGTGATCCTTTAGCCTCAGCCTCTCAAGTAGCTGGGACTACCAGAGTGCACCACTACACCCAGCTAATTTTTGTAGAGACAGGGTTTTGCCATGTTAGCCAGGCTGATCTCAAACTCTTGAGCTCAAAGCCATCTGCCCACATCAGTCTTCCAAAGTTCTGTGATTACAGGCATGAACCATGATATCCAGTCCTGAATTTGTTAATTGGATACTCTCTGCCTGACATTTTTTCCCATCCTTCTAATTTTCCAGATCTACCCATTGCTATTCATTAATCCATTCAACAAATATTTATTGAGTGCCTACTGTCTGCCAGGAACAGTTCGGGGTGCTTAGGATTCAGCAGAAAAAAAAAGTCAAAAAAATTCCTAACCCCATGGAGCTTACATTTTGGTGTGATAATCATTCCTTATATACCTGTAGCAAAAAATGGTGCATTCTGAGTATTATATCCTCAGTATAAACTGAGAATAGAAACGATTAATGGCTACAAGGTTTCAAACAAAACACTAGTAATACGTTTGTCCATATTACTTACTAGAGAAACTCGTTTCTCTAGTGAGGACATACACAGACCTCTGATTTCTAAGTAACAATAACCTTGTGAAGTAGGTAAATGGACTAAGTCACCCCACTTTAGCTAAGTCAAGGATAGTGATAAAACAGAACTAAAGTTCCTTCCATGTTTCTGCCATTTTCCTTCCAGGGGGCCACCCTGTCTTGGCAGCTTAATGATTCAGCTCGCTTCCCATTTGGCCCTATTTCATCATCACCTGCTGCTTAGTGCCTCAGCCATATTCCCCCGATGGTAGAGGGAGCCAGGAAGTGGGCATGCTGAAATACACCTGGCTCTGAAAATCTGGATTGCTTTTTGGAAAAGTCTAGACCACCAATTTAAAAACAAACAAACAAACAAACAAAAACCAGAAACAAAACCCACCAACTGAAAAACAAACAAATCAAAACCAAAACCCACACATAAACTGTATTTTAATAGTGACTCAGTAAATTAGTTTTCAAGAATATAACTACTAGAGCATCATGATACCCAATATGTCTTGGTTCCTAACTCAATATTTTTAATTACTTGTCTTTATTGGTCAGGCAAAATGTAGAGTCAAGTTTCAACTAATACCTTTCATTGGACTAATGGTGGAATATTGACAGATAAGCTTTGGGGATATAGAAAACTCCCCTCTAGGTCAGTGAGGGATTGACTCTGAGGAAAGGATTTCTACAGGCAGAGAAGCCTCTCTGTCAATATTGTACAGTTTGTCCAATAAAAGGTATTACTCAAAAGATGGTGGGTGTTTTGCTTTGACATTTAAGAAAAAAAATGAGTCTTGTGAACTAAAGATGTTATTATATAGGACGGATCTTATAGAAGTCATCCGATTTTTCTAAACCTCCATTTCCTCATCTTAGACTCTATCCAGTTACTTCATAGGGTTATTGGATGTCATCAGTTAATGTTTGTAAAAACATTTTTTTAATTGGAAAGTGTGATAAAATATGTGCTTTAATTATTGTTTATCATCACTATGACTAAACAATGACTGTCAATAAACTTAATAGATATGAAAGAGAAGCTAACACTGAAAGTTAGCACAGTGAGAATTCTTTCAAATTCTTATCTCAACACTGATGATTTACAGTGTTAATTCAAGTCAATAAATTGCTTCTGAATCCCTACTATGGGCTAGACACTAATATTCCATCGGCACTTTCATTTAGAGGAAGAAGCTTTTTTTAATAAAAAAAACATGTAAGATGTACATGGGGAAAGATAGCACTTGTCCTATAGCCTTGTGGCACCTGTGAGGCTCTTTCCTTTCTACTGTAGAGGCCTTCCTTTTCCAAGTTGTTGATATAAACAGTTCCATTGATAATCCCTAATAATCAAATAAAAAAAGAGCAAATCTATGGTTGCTCAACACCATTAACGAAATCCCAACAAAAGCTCTGGATTCTGTTTCAGAAAGAACAGTTGGATTCTAAATAGACTCTAATTTTGAAAAACTTAGGGTAACAATTAATTCCCTTGATTTCCTTTGTCAAATCCAAATAAATAACCAGTAATTTCAATGAGCTATAGAAGTCTAGACTTTCCTATGCAGACCTATAAATGCCTTATACTTAAAGGACCATCCTCAGTCACGCAAAACATTAACCCTTGGCATAACAACTGCTTAGACCAGTTCTGTGTATTTGCCTAAATCCTCATCTTCCCCAAAGTGATAAAGGATATATCAGCTATCGTTTTTGCTAGAAAGCTGTTATTTTTAAAACAGGTAATCAGATCAGTGCATTCAGGACCAGTTAACTATTTCTTGACAGTGTCTTCTCCTATAAGATGCCATGAGTCACAAGGGTAAGTTTTCTAAGGAACCTCGCAGCACCAGATGGAGGTCTTTGAGAGCTCAATTTGAGATCTGTGTCTACAGGAGACCATTTGTGCTGAATCAGCTAAGGACTTCAATGAAACCATTGGCTTACTGCGTTCTTTTTGCTAAAGGAATCAACAGATTCAAATATATTGGTGAACCCAAATTTAGCTAATTTATCTCATTTATTCAATAGTTCATTCAATAGCCATTGGCTGAATACCTACCATGTGCTGGTCACCGTGGTATATGTCAGGTTGCTCGTAGTCTATGAGAGAGGCAGGCATAGTAACAAATGCAATGTGATGGTGTTGGATACAGAGATGTGAAGGGGAACCAGGAGAGGCTTCCAAGAAAAGATAAAGCTTAAGAAGAGTTGTGAGAAGCACTACGAGTCAGTCCTAAAAGGATGGAGCTTGTGGAGAGGGGAATCCACAAGGAAGAGCATATGCCAAGCCCAGGGGAAAATGAAATCAAACCTCGTGGTTGTCTACTGCAAGATGCCCCTTAAGGTCCTATGTAAGCTTGTTTCAGAGCTGCCCAGGCTGACTCAGGAGCCCAGTGAAGTTCTCTGGCTGTTGCTCTGTCCGAGGTCTCTGCTTGGAGCTTCAGGTGATTTGGGTGCCTCAGCAAAGCCTTTCCCTAAATGGAGGGGGGAAGGCCCAGACTCTTCACACCTGAGGAAAGCAAAGGCATTTTCCAAAAAGATTTGGCCTCTAGGAATCCCAGTCCTGGAAAGGCAGAGGGAGTCATTGGGAAAGTTGAAATAACATTCTTCAGCCTTAATTCAAAATTAATCCTGGGCGAGAAGCCGTGTCTTTATCCTCACACAGGAGAGACCTTGGCTCTCTCTCTTTCCCTTCTGATGTCACTCCAGGCTGTTGTCCAAGGAATTTCCAATCCCAGACAACAAGTGCATTCAAATGAGAAAAGGAAATAAAGGTAAGTGAAGGCAGAACTAGGAGCAGAGGCTTGAATTTGGCTTTAACAGAGGAGTAAAAGGAAGGAAGAGTTTCCAAACTCGAAATATCAAGAAATCAATAATTCCACACACAAAACTCAATAGTACTATTTTATATACAGGTGATTCACCCCCTCAGGCTACTGTTTTGTTCAAGATAAAAAAAGGTAGTAATAACTAGAAGCAACTGTTTTCCTTTTCCATTCTCAGTTACCCAGTGGTTGGGCTGAGGTTGATTAATTTTGTGCGTTTTCCAAAAAGATTTGGCCTCTAGGAATCCCCAGTCCTGGAAGGACAGAGTCACTGGGAAAGTTGGAATAATATTCTTCAGCCTTGGTATTATACTCAATCCGAAATTTATCCTCAGTGAGAAGCCATGTCTTTATCCTCACACAGAAGACACCTTGGCTCTCTCTTTCTGGAGGCCAAAGGGAATCTTTGTAATGGAGTTATACACCTCTGAAAATAATATTTTATTACTTAAAAAATCTAAATGCAACTTTCATTATAGAGACACAAACACAGAATTAAAGATAATATTACCTGGCTGGGTACGGTTGCTCACGCCTGTAATCCCAGCACTTTGGGAGGCCGAGGAGGGTGGATCACTTGAGCTCAAGAGTTCAAGATCAGCCTGGCCAACATGGTTAAACTCTGTCTCTAATAAAGATACAAAAATCAGCTGGGTGTGATAGCAAGTGCCTGAAATCCCAGCTACCTGGGAGGCTGTGGCATGAGAATTGCTTGAACCTGGAAGGCAGAGGTTGCAGTGAGCCAAGATCATACCACTGCACTCCACATTCCAGCCTGGGTTACAGAGTGAGATTCTATCACAATAATAATAATAATAATAATAATAATAATAATGTTGTCTTTGGTTAGCTGGATAAATTGAAATGTGCAAACATGGTGTTATCACTTTTGTTCTTCAAGTTTTCACTATCAACTCAGACTACATAAAACCAGCCAGATTTAAGGAAATAAATGTTAACTTCAAGAATGCACTATTTTTTTATAAGGTTGCTTCAGGGAGATGTGTAATTTCATAAATCACCATAAAACTCATCAGTTTACTTGTGTGTTTTTTGACCATCTCTGCTTTTCATTTTTAAAAAAAACCTGATAAGATCGTGGCCTGTGAGAAGCCCAGCCCCAGAAGAAGTCATCAACAATTAAAGAGACATTTTATTGCTGAATAAACTTCTTTCTCCTTTATAAGAAATGTCACAGGGCTATTTTTTGCATTTGAGAGAAATGGCGTTGTGATGACGTGTCCCTTTGCATAACTGTACACCCTGTTCCCCACTTACACCCTGCAGAATGTAGCCTCCCTAAACACATGAAACAAGTCTTCCTTAAACCCCCTTTGGGATCTCTCTGGTTAGCTACAGAGAGAAACTTTCCAGTCTGTTGTCATTAATTATGTATTCCTTCCATAAATACTTGCTGAACACCTATGATGCTCCAGACAGTGTGAGAAATTCTGAGTTTACACAGGTGAAAAGACGGGCTGGCCCCTGCCTGACACAGTGTATAGTCTAGTAGTTGGACAGCCACATGACAGTATGGGATGTATGGGAGTGCGCTGGGTGCCCTAAGCAGGGGACCTAATCCATTCTGAAGAGTTTGGGACATTTTGCTGGAAGATGGGCTATCTCAGCTGAGTGCTGAGCCAAGGGAAAAAGTGGAGATGTTGGTGCAAAGAAAAAAACAGCAACAAAAAACAACCATGACTTTAAGAGTGGTGTGATCGCTGATTTTATATATCAACCTGACTGGCTAGCTAAGGGAAGCCCAAATAGCTGGTAAAACATTATTGATGGGTAATGAAGAAAATGATGAATTGGTAGACAGAGTAATGAAGATTAGCCCTCACCAGTGTGAGTGGACTTCATCCAGTCCATTGAAAGCCTGGGTAGAGCAAAAAGACAGAGAAAGAGTGAACTTGATCTTTCTTCTCAACAGGGACATCCATCTTCTGTTCTTGATCATTGGTGCTCCTGGTTCTCAGGCCCTCATACTCAGGCTAGGACTTACGCCATTGGTTCCACTGCTTTTCAGCCTTTAGGTTTGTCCTGGAACGACACCACTGGCTTTCCTGGGTCTCCAACTTGCAGAGGGAAGATGGTGGGACTTCTTAGCCTCCATTATCATGTAAGCTGATTCCTCATAATAAATATCTTTTTTAATCTGTCTATCTCCTATTGGTTCTGTATTTCTCAAGAACTCTGACTAATACAGATGGATTTGGATAAATTTCAACAATGACTCAAAGAAAGAAAACAAGGTTGAAAATAAGCAAACTGATCTTTGAAGCCAATCATTTAGAATGTGTCTGTAAGAGCCTGTCTAGATATATATGGCATAGAACAACAGGAAGCAAAAAGGATTTGGACTCAGAAAACTGATTCAGGTATAAGATTCCAATTCTTATATGCTATATATGACCCAAGATAAATCACTTAAACTCTCTGGGGTGTGGTTACTTTTTTCTCATCTATGAAACTGGAATTATAATGTACCTGCTGTGCCATTCTCAGATAGTTGTTAGGCTCAAATGAAATAGTGGATGTAAAAATTCTTTTTAAACTATAAAGCATTACACAAATGTTAGTTATTATTATTAAAACAAAAGTAGAAGTGGGCTAGTAGAATTAATAAGATTTAGATACAAGAAAAAACCAGAGATTATGAATATAAAGTGAAAGATAGTTCCCTTTCTTGCTAGGGTAATAGCCAAAATTAATTTCTCAAAGCCTGGGAAATTTGCCAGGAATATATGAAGGAAGTACAAATTCCTATTTTTAAAAAAAGGAAGAAATTTTAAATGTGATTTAAAAAAAGCAGTGCTCAGAGGTAGGGAGGCTCTGCTTCCTACTTAAGATGTCAGAGAGGGAAGCTACACGGTAAAATATACTATCAAGAAAGTTCTTAAGAACGTTAATGACCATATAGATATTTTCAGCCGCTAAAGCACTTAACTGAGTGCATAGATTTGAAAGAAAAAGGAAATGTAAGCCTACTGGAGTGAAAATGAGGGTAAAAGTCAAGCTGAGGTGAAATGACCGTACAAAAATCAGATGAGAGAAAGATGTGTAGGTAGAGCAGGGCTATGAAAGAGGCAGGAACGTTTCAGCAAGAACACAGACACTTGTTAGAGGCAGCAAACACCCTGAGCATCTTCTCTCTGCCAGGCCCTGCGCTTTGTGCTGGGACAGATAAGGTGCGGTTCCTGTTCCCAGCTGCTCGTGATGCACTGGTAGATCTCAGTGCACTTTAGAAGAGAAGGGAGAGTGATAATGGGCATAAGGCCTGACAACAGATGGACTTAAGACGGTGCTGAAAGACAGATCAAAGATAGGGGAGCTGTTTATGGAGCTGTTTGAAGCAAAAAGGAAAACATTGACAGCTCACAATGCAAGCTGCATGATCACAGATGAAGAGGGGCCATGCTCTCTCAGGCCTGAGAATTACACCGCCGAGCCTTCCTGCCCCGTGCATTGTCTGCAGAACTTACTGTGCAGCTTTTATTGGAGTAAGGGAGAAGTGGAAAGATGCTAATTAGGGCATGATTCAAAGGAGAGAGGGAGTATATCAGGAGCTATGGCTTCCCAAATATTATCCAAGACAACAGCATCATCTTCATCATTGGTCTCTTCATCACAAAAAATAATAATTTCCATTTGTATGCCTGGCATTATACCAGGTACTTTATGTATATTGTGCTATTTACAACTATGTAAGATATATATCATTATTCTTATGAAGAACCTGAGGTTCAGGGAGGTGAAACAACTTGTCCAAGGTCACACAGCATCTAAATGGCTGTATGATTCTAAAGACCATGATCTTTCCACAGGGAACAGAAGCAGGTACCAGGCTAAGTGTTTCACATAGACTAAGAAGCTGATTTGAACATGTGGCTAAGAACTGTGTCTGTGAACAGTGAGAACACACTGAGTCCCCTTCTCATACCACGTTTTACACCTGGGTCACAGACACAAAGGAACTAGGCCATGAGCCATTGCCCACTGAGTGGCTGGACAGAAAAAACATGATACAAGCAAGTCGGCCAGGAGTCCCTATGGTATTAAGTGACTGGTCATCCCCATATAATAAAATTTATTCTCCAGTGGAATAAAAATATTAAAAAGGAATGGTAACGTGAAAGCTAGAAGTAGGCAACATCATTTCAGCAGTAACAGGACATTATAAATATTTTCTACCTGTATTTTGAAGCCCAGTTCAATGTCACCTCCTCCCTGCCACTTGTTAGATTCAGAATAATCTTGGCTCTGCCACTTGACTGTTTATCCTTGCGCAAGTTACTTAACCAGTCTGAGGTTCTGTTTCTTTCTTCATCCATTCATTTGGCCAATATCATCAATGTCTAACATGTGTCAGGCACTGTTCTGGGCATTGGGGATAAATCCATCGGCAGGGAAAGGAGCAGAAGAAGTAGACACAGGCCCTATGCTTAAGGAGCTTACAGTTCAAAAGGGGATGACAAATATATGTGGTTAGTGGCACTAAGTGCTACGAAGAAGAAAAGCAGGGTGGGGGGACAGAGAGTGACAAGGGCACAATATTGTTTGTGATTGTTAGGGAAGGCTTTACTGATGAAGTTTGAGTAGAGATCCGAATGAAGTGAGGGAGCAAGCTATTCAGAGATTTCGGGGAAGAACATTTCAGGTGGAGAGAATAGCAAGTACGAACCCCTGAGGCTGAAGTGTGCACACTGTGTGTGAGGAATAGGGGGTCAGCACGGCAAGGAGGGTGCATTTTGAGGCAGACTAGAGGAAGATAAGATCCCAGGGGTAACTAGGACCAAAATTGCGTTGGGCCTTCTTAGCCACGTGAAGCTTTTGACTAACATGTAGCATTGGGATGATTAAATGAGACACTCAAAGAAGAGTGATATTAAGTGCTCAGAAAGTGGCAGCTATTATCATTACTCCTTTCCCGACAATTGCAAGTGGGCGATAGGAAAGGACATCAGAATTTTTTTAATCTTTCTGAGAAATAATTCCCAAATGATAAATGGAAGAAAATCCTGGATCCCAAATGGTATTTCCTGTCCCCATATTCCAACTCCTTATCACTCCGGGTCGCTCTTCCCAGCTATGCTGTGTTAGAATAGCTGCTATCATACTTAGCACGAGAGACGTAAAGCTACATAACATTACACGCCACAACCCAAATGTAAGCAACAATGTTTTTCTTCATAACTTTTCATTTTGTGGCCATAAGTAACCAATTATTTGGAATCACTTTTTAGTAAGTTAAAGCCATATTAGTATTTTTGCTTTTTGTTCCATATATGGATAATATTCTTTCATAAGACAACTCTGCTCAGTAACTCAAGAATAGTAACAGTTGGAGAACTGGAAATGATGAGGTAATTGCTAACTCTTCAGCAACTTCTTTTTCATGAGTTCTTTGTTTAAAAATAATAAGTGAAACCCACATAATAGAATGAGCAAAGTTAGAAAAAGGATTTCTTATATATTAATTCTAAAGGACTTGCATTGCACTTTGTGATTCAGAGCTTAGTAGGCACAGAATTTAGAATAACTCTGTTTATCTGTGCAAACTTTCCTTAGCCTGTCGCAACTCCCCAAGTCCAACTCTTACACATGGGTGTTGGGTAGAATATACTGAATAAAAAGCGTACAAAGGCTTAATTTTTCTCCTGCCTACAAAGATCTCCAAATCTTTACTATTCTGCACAGCTGCCTAGAATAGACAACAGTAGAGCAATTGTCCATGATCCAAACTGAGGAGGAGTGAAAATACCATTAACCCTTTAAAACAGAATTATCTTATTCTTTTGATTTTGCTGCACACTATAATGTGTTTGTGGCCATATTTGGATCATATCCGGTTAGAACCAGAAGAACACAGGAATAATAGATATCATTCAAATAATAATTAGCCATGTACTTGCAATAGCGGGATATGAAGTCAAAGGAAAACACTAAAAATGTTGTTTTTTTGGACCATGACAAAGAGCTTTTTAAATGAATTTGAGCATTTTTTGTGGCTGACTCATGTCTGGAGGCCTCACTGTGGTCACCAATGCTTCAACTTTTGTACTTTCAATTTCTATCTTTGACAATTTTAAATGCTAAACGACACAAGGCTTCTTATTGCCTGCAAGCACGTATAATTTCCCTTTGTTTCCTCCGTTTTCTTTTTGTAAGCAAATGCAACAATTTTAGATCACATGTTGTAGTCATTGTTGCTGATTAAAGGAAATTATAATATGTCTTGCGACGATAGGCTCTATAATTTCACCAATGATATTTTACACTTATAAAATCAATTCTATAAATTCTGACCTAAATTTTTCAAAGATATGGCCGAAATTATGTACTTTTTTATACTTGGTAAATTAAAGTTCCCATGACAGGAAAATGAATAACTGAATTGTGATAGCACGAGTATTTATTTACAGAAAAAAGACTGGAAGGAAATAAAACAAGACACTATCAGCGGTTACCTGGGGGAGGTAGAAGTATAGTGATTAATTTCTTCTTTGTGCTTTTGTATATTTTCTAAATTTTCCTCAATGGTCATATATAGCTTTTATAACCTTAAAAGGGTTTTAAAAATTTTATTGTAAAACACAAAAACAAATCCAAACATCTTGGTAGATTATGAATACGTTAAAATCACCTAAAATGTGCTTCTACAAAAAAATAGACCTTATCAAGGGAAAGTAATTAGTTTCAAACCTTTTCTTTCTCAAAGGAATACTCAGGCTTTGATTTGATAACACAATACAAAATTCCACTGGGACAGATACTTCTTGGTAGCTCAGTACAGGAATTTTATTTCATGAGTATAGAGAAAGAGAACTGGGAAATTCACAGTTAGCTTCAACTTCCCCACCTTAGTTAAGATGTCTTAAAATACCCACCCATTCTTCACTGTTCATGCACTATCTGGACGCTTAAGTCAGAGAAGGGAAAAAAAAGTACGTTGGACCATTTTGTGGCAAAATCTATCTGCATGATTGATACCGGCTGCACAGAATCAATCTGCTGGGCTACGTTTTGGCATTTTAAGCATGGACCCTTTCCCTCCTCCTATCTGACTCTTCAGAGATAAATTTCTAGGTCTAGAGCTTTACTGATTTTTAAAAGGAACTTTCCAAGCTTCCTCCCTCTCAGTTTAACTACTTCTTCTGCTCTCTTAGCAGAGTGGCTACCCCTGGACTCTACAGAACAGCCAAGTGACCACTTAAAAACACTTCTAAACAGCTGACCTCCCAGAATCTGTCAGTCTGCGCTCAACTCTGTCCGTTTCCCTAAGTTATCTTCTCTGGCTCCATTTAACTTCAAAGACAAATACTGGGCAAAGAAATAATACAGAGAGGGCAGGGGGGCATGAGAATTGGGCCTGGACACCTAAGTGCTGAACAGATTTTCTTTATTCTTAACCAGTGCCTAGCTAATCGTTGGTGCTTAGCAAATGTGAAATAATAAAAATGTTACTATTAACAAAAATAGTAGGATTATAAGCAGAAAGATGTTTGGGAACCATTGTTCATAAAAAGCTAAGATTCTGACATCGTTTATTTGATCTTTCCAATGCCCTAGTTTGAAGAAATTTGCTAAAATATGACTCCCTTATGGGGTAGAGGAGTATAGATCAAACAGGGTAAAGGGTCTAAAAAGAATTTATCCTAAAAAGCAAGCCATTGAACATCAAATACAAATATAACAAAGTAACCTTAGAAGACTAATTATTATTCCTGCTCCAAGTTACCTCTTCCCTCTGCCTCAGTTGGTCTTGGAGGGTAAATTATCAATGGAGATGGAATATTAGTCAGCAGCAAAATAAACCTAAGTTGTCCTCATAGTGGTACTTTGTTTAAATCTAAAACTAAGAAGGGAAGAATTATTCAGTATTTCTAATCATCTTTAAGTGATTCTTCCCACTTAAGAGCTACAAGAGAACAAGCAAAAAAAAAAAAAAAGGAGTAAACAGGAATGATGTAGGTAATTATAAAATTGAGTGGCAGGGCATTCATTATGATATTATCTTGATTGTTGTATATGGTTAAAAATTTTTATAATAAAATGTTTTTAAAAAGTGAACAGCAAATGATAGTTACTTGTGTCCTCGCTTGGCCACAGAGTAAGTTGTGTGATCTCCGGAAAGTTCCTTAACTATACAGAGAAAGTTTTGGTTAGTGTAGATAATCTATAGGGTGTTCTCTCCCGCTCTTGATTTCTATAACACTTTCTTTTTCTTTAGTTACATTATTCATCGAATTTTACACTCAGAGATCTGAGGGAGACCCAAAAAAATCAGCAAGATCGGGACTTAAATTCCAGGTCTCATACACACTTGCTCTGGATAAGTCACTTAAATGCCTGAGGTTCAGTTTTATCTTCTGTAAACTAGGAATAATTGCTATTATTTTTCAGAGGTTATTAAAGACAAGATATGGAATGCACTTAAACGTAGACCCAGCACCTTGTAGGAACTTAATAAATGTAAAGTATTGCTGTTTTTGTGGTCATGACCATTCTCTTGCATCCTAAAACATTTGTCCTTGATTTACCCTTTCTGACTGAAGAAGTAGGTGTAAAAGAAACAAATGATGAAATAAAGTTAGAAGTGGCTGCCTGTGGATCTTGGTGATGGATGCTTCTTGTTGAAACCTGTACTTGCTTTACATAAAGTGCCGAGAAGTCAAAGTAGGGTTCCACACTCCTACACATGCTTCAGACACCAGAGTTCCATGAAGTTTTCTTTCTTGGACTGTGATTTTTGTTTTCTCTAATAGGTGTTTATATTATGAGAATTATTTTACTAAAACAGTGTAAGCAGAAGTCTGAGAGCACTCTTCCTGGTTTAATTTGTGCTTTTCCTTTGAAGGTATAAGCAATGGCTCCAGGGCTACTAAAGACCTAGATATTTAGTTTAGCAGACTAGTTAACAACGCTTTGGATTTCAAAGCTAAAGATCAACTAACATCTAGTCTGGACAAAAATGGCTTCAGAAAAAAAAAAATTTTAATTCTAATGATTCTCTTACAGAAGCAACATAATTTCAATCATACAATAAACCATGAGTTGAGCATCCACCATAAGAATTCACAAGTATTATCTTCATTTTTCAAGAAACACTAAGTACAGGTATTATTAGTCCCATTATACAGATGAGAAAATAGAGGCTTGGCAAGATTTAATAGCTTGCCAAGTCCACAAAGCTAGTATGAAGAACATAAATTCTGTCCAAGCCACACTTGTAGACATAATAAGGTAACATCATCTTTAAAAAAAAAAAAAAAGAAAGAAAGAAAGAAAAGAAACTCATGGAGAGTTTGCCACAATCTCTGCTCTGTTCCAAAGCAGCAAATGTTCATTACATCTCAGGTTAAGAATGCTATTAGAATACTCAGAGTCATTCTATTTTATGAATTACACCCTGCTTTTTAAAAACCTACCCAATTTAGCTGGACTTTGTCAAATAAAGGCCCTAATTGTCCACAGGATAGAGGAGGCATAATCTTTAACATCAACGTTTAAAATAAGACTCTTCCATTGAGGTTAAATTGCATCTGACCATTATCCGGTAGCTTACGAATGAAGCTGGCAGGAATGATTAGGTCAATGCAGGCTGGCTGACAATGTGGAAAAAAAAAGGCTACCCATTCTTTGAGGTAGCAGGAAAGACACTATGCATGTTACAAGGTTTTTAACCTTTGTTCTTCAGCTCTTTCCAGGATGACTTTGACCTGGGAAGAGTGCAATAAAACAGACTCTTGTGACAATGAAAGTGTAAATTTAAACAACCATTTAGAAAATAATTGTTAACAATGGGCTACAAAAGCCCGAAAAAAGTGTTTTTGGCCTTGGACTCGAATTCTTCTTCTTGAATCTATGACAAAGACATTTTCAGAATTACGGGAAAACCTTATGTCCAAATTTGTTCATCACAATGATATGTATTTATAATAGAGAAAAATCCAAAACAATTCAAGTGTCAGGTGACAAACCAAGAGCTAAGTAAATTAAGGAATAAGCAGACAATGAAATAATGTGTAGCCATTAAAACATATGTTTACAAAGCCATTACAAATTACGTCAGCATGAAAAATGCTTGTGCTATAGTGTCAAATTGAAAAATAAAAACTCTCTGTGCCTTATCTCTTCATCTGTAAGATGTAACTAATAGTAATAACTTCTTTATTGGATTGTCATAAAGATTAAATGTTAGCAGAAAAGTGCTTAAAGTAAGCCCTAAGTTTTAGCAATATATTACAAATATTATCTTTATTTTTATAGATGACCTCATTTTATAGATGGCCTCATGTATAAAAATAAAGATGATAATATTTGTATCATATGGCTATAATTGAGGCATGAGAGGGTAACACGAGTAGAAAGATGGCTGAGGAGTAAATAGCAGACTGGATTTGAACCTAGATCTGTCTGACACCAAGTCCCATGCCCTTAACTGCTGTAGAATACCACCTACCAGAAACGAGAAAGTCACAAAGGTAAGTCAGATTGGAAAAGAAGTTATTGCAATTTTACAAAAAATGAGTTTGAGATGACAAGTTGTTCAAAAACTTATACCTAAAAATCAATCATTATTTTGACCTTCATATTATTTTGTTTCTATTTAGTGTTTTGTTATAATTTTTTTTTTTTTTTGACGAAGTCTTTCTCTGTCACCCAGGCTAGAGTGCAGTGGTGTGATCTCGGCTCACTCCAACCTCCACTTCCTGGTTCAAGTGATTCTCTTGCCTCAGCCACCTGAGTAGCTGGGACTACAGGCATGTGCCACCATGCCTGGCTAATTTTTTCATATTTTTAGTAGAGACGTGGTTTCACTGTGTTAGCCAGGATGGTCTCGATCTCCTGACCTCGTGATCTGCCCGCCTCTGCCTCCCATAGTGCTGGGATTACCGACATGAGCCACCGCACCCGGCCCTATTTAGTATTTTTTAAAGAAAAAATAAACATATTAGAACGTTGTTCTGCAGAATTAAATGACAAGTATTTTCTTGAATGGAAGAGGGGCAAGGAATCCCAGCAGAGGAATCAAACATTTGTAGAAATAAAACTCACATCTTGAGAAGAAGGATGAAGAGGACAAGAGAAGAGAGGAATTGAAAAATCATTAGCTAAAAAAATAGGGAGAAAAACGGGTGCAGTCTTGCTCTATAAATTTCTAAGGGAGCCTTACACACAAAGAATAACATGGGGGAAAGAGGGAAGCGATCAGAGGCTGGGTGAGGGAATGAATGGAAGATAAACACCCTCAGGACAGGAAGATATCAGCAAAATAACTGAATTAGTAGAATCTTTATGGTTATAGTTGAAGTTTCAAGGGTAACTGTGCCTTTGAAAAGAATGAAACTGATCAATGAAAAATTGTCAACCATCTATCAGGCTTACGACAGACATGTGACTCAGTGTCTCAGAACTGCTGTGTATATGTATTTTATATTTCATATGTATAAATATAAATATTATATATATAATAGAAATGGGCATAAAGAAAGTGGCCTGAGAAATAATTCCTCAGGGAATTTAGAAAGGAGATAGATCTCACTTCCCTTTATTATTTTTAAAATATTAATATCTAACTAGTTATTCATTTTAAGAATGACACTTTATCTAATTTCACATAGTGTGTAATAGGCCATCTCAGGGACTCTAAAGATTCAGGAGGTCTTTTAGTGCAGTGGCTTAGAATATAGGCTGTAACCTGGGTTTGAATCTCAACTCCAACACTTAATAGCTATGGAATAGCTATGGAATTTTGAGCAAATTATTTAACTACTTTAGCCTTCAATTTCCTCAGTTATAAAATGAGAATAAAATAATACCCAACAAAAGACAAAATATGCATAATAAAGTATGAAACAATGCCTGGTGCAAAAAAAGCACCCAGTAAATGTTAGCTGTTATTATTTACAGCAACACATTAAAAAGCCTCTAAGCTCTTTGAGGGCAGCGACTGTGCCTTTTTTCATCTTCCATACACACGGCCTTGCACAATTCCTGGGACATAAGAATCAGGCCTGACTAGTGATAGTTCAGCATGCTGCATTTAAAAAAAAAAAAATCAGGACTTAGCTAAATAGTCATGAAATTACAGAAAAGAAGGAAAGGAAGAAATAGGAAAGGAAGTCAGGGAGAAGTTTACCATATAGGACAATGTAAAATGTCAGATGAACTGTAATCCCAACAAAAGATTTAAGTGGGAAGTCTTTATTCATCCTTCATTCACATCTTCAGTTCATTCATTTATTCCAGAAGTATGGAGTGAAGGCTTATACAGTGATGGTGCTGAAGAGGCAGAAACGGATAAATGGGACAGAGTCTCTAGCCTCACATTATTTACAATCCAGCAAGGGATACGGACCTTCAGATAGTAATCATGGGAGGCAGTGGGGCAGAGGGCCTAAATGTCAATTGTTTTGTTTTGTTTTAATGTAGGTCCAGCAGAGTCCAGGAGCGGTGGGTAATAATTCAGATCTGAGTCTAGAAAGAAGAGATCACACAATTTGTTAATCTCAAAGCCAATGAGAGGAAAAAATAAAGAAAACTTGTGTCTCTTGTCCTCCTGCCCCTTCCAAATAGTTTGGGCCTGTAACAGACTGGACTTGCACTTTTCCTTTGCCTGGCTCTTGCTTGTCGTTTGCTTTTATTGCATTTGTTATATTAACAATCACTTACATAATGATTGTTCTCCCTGTCAGAGTATAAACTACATGTGACTGAGGACTACATCTGTCATGCTCTTCATAGAATCCCCAGCAAAAGTTTCTGAAAAAGTGTTGTCTGATACAGTAGCCACAGCCACATATGGCTATCAGACATTTGAAATGGGACTAGTCCAAATTGAGATTTGTGCTGTATGTATAAAATAAACACCAAATTTTGAAGTTAGGAGAAAAATCTTATTCATAATTTTTATGTTTATTATGTATAATCTTTTTTAATATATTGGGATTAAATAAAATGTATTATCAAAATTAATTTTACCTGCTTCTTTTTTCTTTTATAATGTGGCTACTAGCAGAATTTAAATTATACATGCAGTTCCCATTTGTGGCTTATTATATCTCTATAGGACAGAGAAGATGCTCCAGAAATTTTTGCTGGATGAGTGAATGAATGAAAAATCAAGAGGGCATATAGGGTAAAACCAGCCTGTTCCTTATAGAAAGATGTCTGACATCATTATGACATACACAGTCTCCTTACTAATAGGAAAGTCAACAAGGGTAATCTGTGTATTATATCCCATGTTCCTTGGTAGCTAAACCACCAATAATAGGATTTTGTAAGGCATAAGGGCTCAAAATACCCTATAATTTTTCCTGTCCAAAAAAAAAAGGAAAGAAAAAAGTGCCAGTCAAATGTGGAAAAGCAGAGAAGATTACAATCTTATTACAAGATTAAAACTTCATAACAGAGTACACCCAAGCAAGCCAAACCAAAAGGGGTATGGAGAACATGCATCATATTAAACCATGAGTTATTTTATGCAGGCCTGAGACTGTGAGAAGGAAATGAGAAGGAAAATTACAGAGGCAATAGAAGAAAACGGAATGTTATAGCATTTGGAGATAATCTTTGAAGAAAAATTCTAAAAGTAATGCTTTCAATGAGAAGAAAAAATGCCCAAGGAGCCAATAATTTTCTAAGCTGTCTGAAATCACCCAAAAATATATAAGAAGAAGAAAAAAGGAAGAAAACAAGGAAGAAAGGAAGAAGGATAAAAAGAAGGAAGATAGAAGAAAAAACCCCACAAACTAGAAACTCATATTCCAAAATGGCAACAATGATGTTCTCTAGATGATGGGATTGCAGTAGAAGCTCTTTTGATTTTTCAATGTGCTTATTCTTCCTTTTCTAAAATTTCTATAACAAAGTACTGCTTTGTAATTAAAAATGTAATAATTTTTTTTTTGTTTCTAATTAAAAGGATAAAGAACAGAATGAAATTTGGCCTTGTAATGGAATGACAGGCCAGAAAGAGAATGGAGAATCTGGAACCAAAACCATCAGGTGGTTGGGCAGAGTCTGACATGTAGAAAACTGAGAAGATCAAATAGCTGCAAAAATGATGGAGTGGGTACCAGCAGGGAGTAGGCCAATGAAAGACCACATGCAAGAAATCAGGACCCACTCATCGAAGCTTGAGGTGACAGAGCCAAGGGAACAAGACAAATGAACCAAGTTTCAAAGATAAAATGATGATGGATAGACCTGGGAGCAGCCAAAGCCTTAAAAAAAAAAAGGTCCTGAAAAAAGTCCTGAAATTTATCAGGCTCTTTTCTTCGGGTTGCCAGAGAAAGCAGAGCATGATCTCATTAATTAGATAGTACTTGTAAAATGTTAAGCTGTTCAAACACCAAAAGCTGCTGAAATGCAAGAAGAGGTATCGAGACGTTGGTCTGTTTCTGGTAAGACTGCCTGTACGTGAGCTCAGGGAATTACTCATTCCACACATACTTACTGAGAACTTACTCTGTTGTAAGGGCGAGGAGGGAAAGGACTACAAGAGGAACCCATAAGTTCAGAAATGATCTCTGGCCGCTCTGGTTTCCTGAACTTTTGAGCTGAACAAATGGAATGGATATTATGTGACAGGATCCAAATTATCAAAGCACAGCGTACTGTCTTGGTATGAATGTCTGAAGACATTTTTTAAATTCCTGGTGCCTACAATATATTAGATATTCAATAAAAGTCTGATCCAAAAGAGTTTGGGATCACTGAGGAGGCTGTAAATGAGAGTATGGTCTCTACACAATCTGTATTTTTATCAGATTCTCTTTCTTTTCAACTGCAAAGGAGAAACATCAGAGTTTAAGAAGACCGGTAGAGTACACAGTTTTCAGTCATGTAAACTCATATAACTCAGACAAAAGGGGGAAAGTACTTTCAAGCATGTAAATATGGACCTAAATTCCATATACTTTCTAAGTACTGTCAAATTTGTGTTCATTGGCATACATCTCTTTAATCCATATTTAAATAATGTAGCTTTTTAATAAGTGTTCTTCAAATATACCCTAAATCTTCTTCCTGTAAATTTTTCATGTGACATCCTTGGCAAACCTTCATTTTGTTTACATGATATAAGCTGTATTAGTTAAAAGTTCAACCATAGTGTAAAGATCATCATCTTACAATCATTCGCAGACTTAGTAACAAAGCACTGTAAGGATGAAAATTCAGGAAAACCCAGGACACTGAGTGGGTCTATTTTGAGAAAGAATGAGAGTCCACCATGGACTATCAAATCTTTTGAGGATGACCCCAAGACATACCTTTAAATAACAGAATAGCCACATGTTCCTTTTTCTATTAATTTTCAGTTTTTATTTATTTATTTTTGCTTAAAGAAGAGTTTTGTCCATTAAGTGGTTAAAACTTAAGGTTATCCATCCAAGGAGTAGGAAATGAAGGTTCTCAGTTTGATGGACAACAGCTCAGAGATCCCTGATGTCCCAAAATATTAGGTTTCTCTTCTAATAATGTTGGAAATATTGCCTACTGTCATGATTAATCTGAGCTACAGCACAAGCTGATTGTAGGTGACACAGTCACAGAGCAGTGCCCGTGTTGGTTTCCACACACCGTCAAATCTGCTACAAATGCAGGGGTGAATGGGAGCGAACTGTGATACCAGGTTTCCTGGTGGCTAATAGATTGTGACATGAAAGAAGGAAACCTTTATTTTAATTCAAAAAACAAAAGCCAAATAGCAAAACTTCTGTACGTGCTGAACTTTTTTTTCTTCCTCAAGTGGAAAACATTGACTTGCTAACAACTCTTGGCTGGCATCAAGGGAAAGTGGAGGTATTTGCAGATGTGGAGGAAGACGTACAAAACATTTTTCAAATAAAAGGCTTGAATTATTGCACTGGGTTCATGAAGTTTCACAGGCATCTAGACACACCATTGTTTTCACCCTGGAACAAGCTGCCCTTTCTTTCAAGAAAGAAAACAACCCAATGTTTCTTACAATCAGATCTGTATGTATCAGGGAACTATCTATATTTTGAAATTCTTTGCATTGTCTGTGGAAGGGTATGCTGTTTGGACCTGACAATGGTAACATTGATTTTAAGATTTTTGAATTTTGGTTGTACAGAGCAAACAGTGAAAGAAAACTGCTGGCTTTCAGAACTACAACAGTGTTCTTACACAAACTTGCTTCTCTCCTAGCTGTTTTACATAGCCAAAGATCAATACTGCTCATTCAGCCAATGTTATTAACCCCATTTATCAGCTTCTCTCTTAAAAAAAAAAAAATTGAAAGGATCTTGCCGCCAAAGTTATGTCATCTTCCGCTCGTTCAGTTGCAGAGTGGATAATTCACTTTGTTGTGCACCCCCAACAATTGAGCCTTGTTTATGAACTTACATTTATTAAGTGAAAGTATTTTGAAACTGATGGTACATTCAAGCTTGGTTGCCATGGGCAGTAATCATGGCAGAAAGTCATGACCTCCCTGTTATGCAGCGAGTAACTAATTGAAATGATACAAATTACTCTGATTCTCTGTCTGCCAATTTAGAGCCTGGTTCTGGTCAAGGGTCAAATGAGCTCCTATTCATGAAAGTATGTTTGAAGTAGCTGCTACCATAGCAAGGGGGTTTGGTGTGGCCATTGCTGCTCCTTTGGACTTTACCACATACTGTGGGGAAGCAGTAAAGCCGTAAGTTCCAAAGCCTACCTTAGCCAACACATCAAAAGCTTGCTGTTGTCACTCGGTTTGTGCTACTTGTCAACAGCAGTGGACATGGTTTGCTAAACTTTACTGGCTAGAAATAAATGTTGTATTCAGAAGCCACTTAGGGAATTCATCCTCTTTAGCCTGCATATTTCATCGGCTCTCTGATATGCCCTCAGCAGAGAAAACCAAATGCCATAAACTCAATATTGAATGATTTTCAACTTATCAATTCACATCAAGTGTCATCCTTTCCAGCTTCTCTCTGCCCCACCATACATACACATACCTGCCAAATAGATAAGATAAATTAAAAGCCTAAAAGGTATATAACATGCAAGTTCTTTTTTCAAAGCATAATCAGGAGGATTATTTCTGTCTGAGAAATGACACTAAATGTTAATCTAATTGAATCTGGGAAATGTGGCAATAAAAAGTTAATAATTTACAGAGAAACTGTTCTTCAGAAAATTCTAAGTGAATGCCCACTAACTGAATTTCAGGAATTTTGCTGAAAGGCTTATAGGATATGTGACAAATGCAGTGGCTTACTTCGAATATGTTTTTTACACTACCAAAACTATTTACTTTAAAGAAGCATGCCAGCACATGTGTGTGCATGGAAGCACACAGAATTTGTCTGAAAAATACCTAGAAAAAACATGGAAAAATATCCCCTTAAGCCAGTTAAAAATACCTGAGTGTTTAGACTTTAGCTTAAAGATTGCCTCCAGGGGATATACCCAATGCCATTTCTAAAATTACATGTCCCTATAATATAGTTAATGCATAAAGAAAAAGTCTTATTGATTTCCCTTGAATTCTGTCTTCTTTTTTTTTGATAGCAGATATTTCACATATAATTTTTAAGGTGTACAAAATTTACAAAGCAAGGAGGTGCAAATTTAGGTTGGACATCCACTGTAACCAATCCATGCCAGCAGCCCAGCTGATCATGTCTAACTTAAAATATCTCCCATCTCAAATCTCAGCAAACTCAGAGGAAGGCAGAACTTTGCTGAATCCACACCAACTCTGCCACTTACTATGAACTATGGGCAAATAATTCAGTTTCTCTTGACATCAGTTTTCTCAACTTGTATAGAAAACATCTTAACACAATGCTTGGCACAGAGTATGTGCCTTTATCAATGGTAGCTCTTATTATTACAGAAAGAAAAGATTCTTGCTAAAAAATACAAACTGGAATAAAATCCAGAACTTAAAAAAAATCAAACATTCCAACCAGTTGGGTAGCTTACTATTACAACAGCTTTAGAAATTCACAAATATTTTGTTGCAAACATTCTAAAGCTCAGAAATAAATTTCATTTTTCATTTATTTGTTCATTAGACAAACATAGGCCCCCAAAGTACAACAGTGAGCAAAACCAACATTTCCTGCCTTCATCTAGCCTACAACATAGCAGGTGCAAAAGCCTCAAACCAGGTAAATCACAAACACAGTGAATGTTGAAATAGTGGCATAGAATGTTGAAATAGAGGTGTTATGGGAGTTTGCAGCATGGGAGCTAATCTGTTTAATTATGTTCTGAATAGGGCATTTACCACTTACTATTAAGTAGAAAAAAGCAAGAAAGAATTTGTGTTATGAGTTTTCCTCCAGAAAGCCTTTTTCAGTTCTAGAGTAAATGCTCCCCAGGAACTAAGGGAGGCAGGTACATTGAAGGTTCTTTCCACAGTGCCCAACCAACTCCTCAGTCTTATTTCAAGTTGGGCTACAGGCCATTCCCTGACCTTTTCTACCTCTGTTTTCCTCAAGCCATCTGATTTCCTCTTCCAACCTGTGGTGCTTTTCCCTACTCTTCTATCTTAAAACATCCCAATCCTCCAGACTAATTTTCTATGCCACCTCCTCCTCTCCCAATTCCCCAAGCAAGATGTTATGTTCCCTTCCTCAGGATTTCCCAGACTCATGAGTTGGGAACCACTGCCCATATCACTCCCTCATTATTTGACTTCTGAGTATAGTTCTTATAAATAGATAGATCCCTGTGTCTAATATCTCCAGATAGACTCATAAGCTGCCTGTGGACAGGAATCAGGTCTCATGCTCAAACACCTAGCATAGTACCTTGAACTTGGGGAGAATTTAATACATGTTTAATAATTATGATGACACTTTCTCTTGTTTCAAACTTGGAGTTTTCAGAGGACCACCCCAAGGAACTCACTATTAAATCACCAGGAACAGTTAACAGTGAGTGATTCTCCTGATTCTGAAAGAAATAAACAGACCACTAGCATTAACAGAGCTACTTCGCTCCTTCTAATAAAACCATACATCAACCAAGTCAGTCATTTAGCAAATGCGTATTGAATCTCTATTATTTACCAGGAATTGTGGCAGAGCCTAGGGATGCAATAACTCATAAAGTCTATAGTCTTCAATGTAAGACATACATTTAAAAATGATTAAAACTACCACAACCCACCTTTTTTTTTTTTGAGATGGAGTCTCCCAAGTTGGAGTGCAATGGGGCAGTCTTGGCTCACTGCAACCTCCACCTCCTGGGGTCAAGCCATTCTCCTGACTAGGCTTCCCGAGTAGCTGGAATTACAGGCACCCACCACCATGCCCAGCTAATTTTTGTATTTTTAGTAGAGACAGGGTTTCACCTTGTTGGCCAGGCTGGTCTCAAACTCCTGACCTCAAGTCATAACACCTGCTTCGGCCTCCCAAAGTTCTGGGATTACAGGCATGAGCCACCATGCCCAGCCCACACTCCAAGTTTTTAAATAGACAGAAGAACTTGAACAGATATCTCACCAAAGAAAATATACAAATGACTAATATGCCCAACATCATTAGACATCAGGAAAATGAAAATTAAAATCATGATATATCACTGCACATGCATTACAATGGATAAATGATGGACAATATCTAATGTGGATGAGGATGTGGAAAAACTGGGACTCTCATATACTACTGGTGAGAATGTAAAATGGTACAACCACTTCAGAAAAGTGTGGCAGTTTCTTGTAAAGTCAGTTATACTGTATGACACAGCAACTGCCCTCCTAGGTATTTACCCAAGAGAAATGAAAATATATATTTACCAAAGACTGCACTCAAATGCTTATGGAAGTTTTATTCATTTTACTAAAAACTGAAGCAATCCAAATTTCCATTAACAAGTAAATGGATAAGCAAATTGTAGTATATCCAGACAATGGAATATTACTTATCTATAAAATGGGACAGACTACTAAAATACAACATAGATATATCTCAACGATGTGTTGAGCAAAAGCAGCCAGGCACAAAAGAATACATATAGTGGGATTTCATTTATACGAAATTCTAGGAAGAGCAAACTAACCAATAGTCCCCAAAAACACACAGAATTGCCTGTGGCCAGGTATCAAAGGGAGGGATAAATTGCAAAGGGGTATGAAAGAACTTTTGTGTTTGACATAAATGTTTTGTATCTTGATTGTGGCAGTGTATAAATTTTTCAAAACTCTGAATTGTATACCTAAAATGGGTGCAGTATGTTACATGTAAATTACATCATAAGACCTGATTTTTCATTTTATTTTATTTTTTTGGAGATTGAGTCTCGCTCTGTCGCCCAGGCTGGAGTGCAGTGGCACAATCTTGGCTCACTGCAACCTCCGCCTCCCAGGCTCAAGCAATTTTCCAGCCTCAGCCTCCTGAGTAGCTGGGACTACAAGTGTGCGTCACCATGCCTGGCTAATTTTTTGTATTTTAGTAGAGACAGGGTTTCACCATGTGGCTCAGGGTGGTCTTGAACTCCTGAGCTCAGGTGGTCTACCCGCCTCAGCCTCCCAGAGTGCTGAGACTACAGGCATGAGCCTTCGTGCCTGGCCAAGACCTGATTTTTCAAAATCTACCATGAACATTGTCAAGAAGAAATACAGGATGCATTGGGAGATGAACTACATCTTCAAGTGAGTAAAAATGTCCAACTCTATCAATTACTTGGTTTCAGTTTGATATTGTCTTTTAAAAAATAATTCCCAGTTTCTTCCATAACTAACTTATCACCTCTTTGAGGGCGTAAGAAGAAAGGAAATTTATGTTTATTAAACACTTTCTATAAGGCTGGCATTGCACTTAAAAAATTATGTAGGATATCTCACTTAATACTAACATTAATACGGAAAGATAGGTATTATTGTACCACTTTATAGTTAATGAAACTGGGTCTCAGAGATTAAGTTACTTAACTAGTTTGCAAATGGTAGGGACAGAATTTGAACCGAAGTCTGTCTACCTCCCAAGGCCACACTCTTTCCCACGAAGCTCCCGGAGTGGCCATGGTTGACATTTTTCTGTGACTGTGCTTATTCTACTTTTCCTTCCCAGAACATCCCTCTACCTTTCCCTTTATGTCTGATTTTTTTTATCCTCATTCTTCAAGATCCAGTGTAGGGACCCCCCTCAACATAGAGACCTTACCTTCTTCTGAAGTTCCAGAAAAACAGCCACCTGTATGACTTTGAAATTTAATCTTAAAATGCCTTATTTCAACATCTAATTATTTTATGATCTTGTCTCCCCAGCCAGCCTGCATTTTTTTTTTTTTTTTTTTTTTTGCAGGCAGGAACTACAGTAGCTGTAGTTACATATAGATGCTGAAATCACAGTAGCTTAAATTAATTTCTCACTCATGCAAAGAGAATTTCTCAAGTAATGGTGGGAGAAGGAATTCTCTGCAATGTTGGCTAACATAGTTCTGTAGGTCTGGCTCTCTTCATTGCACATATACTCTGTTCTATCCCTGAGCAAGGTGTGTCACAGATATTAGTTCTTCTTTTAATTCTTTAAAAAATTTTTCAAAATGGATTTACCAAGGTATAATTTATATATCCAAAATGTACCCATTTTAAGTGCATAATTCAGTAAGTTTTAGTAAGCATGCAGCTAGTTGTGCAGCCATCCTCCAGGATCCTGATTTAAAACATTTTCATTATTCCAAAAAGATCCTTCATCTCTATTTGCAGTCAGTCCCTCTTCTCAAGCTCAGCTCCAGACAACCACTAATTTACTTTCTTTATATAGATTTGCCTTTTCTGGACATTTCATATAAATGGAATGATATAATATGTGGTCTTGTGTATCTCACTTCTTTCATTTAGCATAATGTTTCTGAGGTTCATCCATGCTGTATCATGTATCAGTAATTTATTCATTTTCATTGCTGAATAATGTTCCATTTATTGCATGGGTATACCACAGTCTGTTTGTCCAATCACCAGTTAATAGACATGCAGACTGTTTTCAATTTTTGGCTTATGAATAATATTAGTTGATAATATCTCTGAGACAGGTACTCTGATCTTCACTTTTCAAATGAGAAAATCAAGTCTTGGAGAAGTAATTACCTTGCCCAAGGTCAAATAGCTGGTAAGTCACAGAATCCAATCTTTCTAACTCCAAAGCCTTTGCTCTAAGTCAAGGTTTTCAGATTTGGGAATTTTGCTGACCTAAATATTTAAAATATATATATATATATTTTAGAAATATGAGAATGAGCCTAAATGTGCCATCTTTTGTATTCTGTAAAGGGCATTTTAAAAAACCAACTACCCAGCATAGTGCCTGTAGCTAACAATGCCATATTATATACTTGAAATTTGCTAAGAGAGTAGATCTTATGTTAAGTGCTCTTACCATTCACGAAAAAATAAGGATAATAACAATACAGAGGTGGGAGGAAATTTTGGAAGGTGATGGATATGTTTATGGCCTCAATGGTGGTGATAGTGTCACAGACGTACACTCATGCCTAAACTCATTGAGTTGCATGCATTAAATGTGTATAGCTTTTTACATGTCAAGCATACCTCAATGAAGTGGTTTAAAAACATAAAATAAAATAAAAAACTATCATTTACCATCAGTGTCACTTCATAAAAAAAGGATATTTTTAATACCTTTTTTTAACAGAAGAATAAATTTGGCTTTATAGAAAAGCTTGCTAAGTTGTATTTCTTTTTCTCATTTTTCTGAAAGAGTTAGTTAACACAAGCTCTCATTTAGGAACCACTGTGCCTAGCCACTAGGCTACCTAACTAGTAGAACACAAAGAATATGTACTAAACCGAATTAGGTGAAATACTTCGAGCTCCTTTAAAAACGTTATCATATTACAAAGTCAAGGCCTTATTAACTTTACCTCAATTGTGCACAACAGATCCCTCCAAAAGGACATGTTGTTTTTACAACAGTGTAGCACAGTGAGGTGGTCTCTCCTCTCCAGGAACAGAAGTTTTGAATCCCATCATACATCTAGCAACAATTCCAGTACCTTGGAGCAAATAATCATGTTCCAGAGATCCAAAGACCAATCATTCAGTAACCATGCACCAGCCAGGTTAGCTTATATTTTGTTTCCCTGAGAACTAGAAAGTATGTGAAGGCCGTGGATGGTGATTCCATGGCAACACATTTAAATCTAGATTTCATTGAAACCCAGCCTTCATGGATACTGAAAGAAATGTGAAGTCTTGCTGACATTCATTTCGTGGTTTCCATCCAGGTCCAGTGGAACAAATGCCATAATCAGGCCTCAGAAGAGAGGCCAGAGATTGACTGTGAGGTCCCTCCAGTCATGCCTCCAGGCCTCACTAGACTGAGACGCTCACACTGTTGCTGTCTGCTTTGTAGCTGTTTGTGCAAGAACAAAAGGACTTCAGTCTCCCTTGCTATTAATCCAACTTCACAAGCATGAAATTTACAGACACACACAAAAATTCATCATTGAAACCTTTTCCTCTTGTCATGTTCAGCTGCTGAAAAGTGGGCACACTCTTGGAAATGAATGTTAATAAAAAAAGAAAAAAAAATGGACAAGCTTCCTGAATCAGCCCCAGACATCCTCTCCCCCCGCCTAAACTACAGGTTGACATCTTGGGACACTGACCTTTTGGGGAAATATTTGAGTCTTTCCACAGCATCTAGTTTGGGAATATTTTGTTAAATTTTATTATCACTCTGAAAGTCAACTACTTTCCCTTAATAAATAAAATACATCCATAATGTAAGACAAATAATTCAATCTGTAAAGTAAATGAAAAAAAGAATAGCATTAAAGAGTCATAAAATGAATACTGTTTGATTAGATCCAAACCACTGGTATCAACTGGTTTTGCTCATTTAACCTGTCTCCTCATCATCATACACCCATCATTTAGCTGCAGGGTGGATGTGTTCACACTGAACTATTAATCTGTTTCAAAATGCCATAACATTTCCATGAAGAACTTCCTAATTTTTTTTCAGAAATTAAATGTCTGTTTAAAGTTCATTCCCTCCTGCTGTAACTAATTGAAATGAGATTTGGTTTATCTTTATGACATGGAAATGGGATTGAGTTTCATAATAATAACAATAATGATAACTCGATAGATTTTAGTAGTAGTAGTTAATAATTACTGTAATATGGGGGAGATTAGACATGTCTATTGCCACCCAAACAGATCCCCTTTATTTATGGAGAAGTGTGAATGCATGTCACATGATCTAACCACCCCATTCCTGATTTTGTATTTGTTTTCAGCATACACTGAATTTTAGAGCAGCACCTCAATTAAGTGGGGCCTCAAAACAAGTATTTCCTTTACAAATCAAAGAAAGCATTGGCACACCCCTGTGTTGCTAACGCTTTCTTTGATTTGTAAAGGAAAATAAAAGATATATGTTGAACATACGTAGACATACGAACATAAAGATATATGTTGAACTATATTCCACTTATAATGGAAAAGACCTGATCTGTGGAAAATACAAAGAAGAGGCCCTTTCTTATGATCATTTTCCACCAATATACCCAAGAGTAAGTAAACTGTAGCACTTCCGAAGTTACAATAAAATTTCCCACATATCATTTCACTTGACCCTCACATTAGCCTTTTGAAAATGAAGAATATTATAACCCCATTTTACAGATAAGGTCATTGAGGTCTACGGGGATAAAAGACTTGTGCTAGGTCACAGAGTTAGGAAGTGTCAGACTTTAACACTGAAAACCAGATCTGTCTCCAGCTTCAAATTCTTTTCCTTTATCACCCTACCAGGGATTGCGTATACTGGGCTGAGAAGTCAAGAAAGAAAATGTCTTTTTATCTTTCCCTTAAACACCAACCCATGTCAGCCTCCTATCACCACCATGAGGCTTACCTTACCCAGAGATAAACCAATGACACCAACTTTCAATTGGTTTAAGGTTAGGATCTAATTAATTATTACTACTGTCATCATTTATATGGTTAACAGCCATCATTTATTGAGCACTTACTCAGTGCAAGATGCTGTGAATCATATTTTGTTTTTATGGTGCAGATAACTTACATGGCTTCAGGCCCTATGTGATTTAACCTCTACTTCTCTCTCCAGACAACTTCTCCCTCATCCTTTTGGTGACATTATTAAAGGCCCCAAACTCTCCTTTGCGCAATCTGTTTCTTCTACCTGGAACACCCTTTGTCATCCTAGCTGATCCCATTTTACCTGTTATTTTTCAGGCCTCAGCTTAAACGGCGTTTCTCAGGTGCCTCAATTTGGTTAGACATCCCTTATGATCTGGTCTCATAGCATTCTAAGCTCTCCCTCTCCAAACATCCACTGTACCTTCTAAGAACTTCCTGTTTCAAGTCTGTCTTTCTGCTAGATTAGAAAGCACCATGAGAGTAGTGATTGCATCTGTCTTATTTATCAATATTTTCCAAAGCATAAATAAGAACATCACCATAATACAACAAATATGTGAGACTCAGAAAAATTAAGCAATGTAGGTAGCTTAAAAGTAAGGATTCCAGGCCAAGCGCAGTGGCTCACACCTGTAATCCCAGCACTTTGGGAGGCTGAAGCTGGCAGATCACATGAGGCCAGGAGTTCAAGAGCAGCCTGGGCAACATGGCAAAATCCTGTCTCTACTAAAAATACCAAAATTAGCTGGGCACGTTATATGATTTAGCTCTGTGTCGACACCCAAATCTCACCTTGAGTTGTAATAATCCCCATGTGTCAAAAGTGGGACCACATAGAGATAATTGGATAACAGAAGTGGTTTCCCCCATGCTGTTTTTGTGATAGTGAGTGAGTTCCCACAAGATCTAATGGTTTTATAAGGGACTTTCCCCTTTACTCAGCACTCATTCTCTCTTCTGCCATCCTGTGAAAAGGTGCCTTTTGCCATGACTGTAAGTTTCCTGAGGCCTCCCCAGCCATGTGGAACTGTGAGTCAATTAAACCTCTTTTCTTTATAAATTACCCAGTCTCAGGTATTTCTTCATAGCAACGTGAGAACAATATTACAGCGTGGTAGCACATGCCTATAGTCCCAGCTCCCCAGGAGACTGAGGTGGAAGAATCATCTGAGCCTGAAAAGTCGAGGCCAGTGAGCCGTGATTATGCCATTGTACGCCAGCCTGGGGAATGACAGTGAGAGTCTGTCTAAAAAAAAAAAGTAAGGATTCCTGTATTCAAATACAGCTGAATGATGCATCTGAATGGAGCTTAAAGTAAAAATGACACCTTTTAAGAAGCATACCATAATCTCCCTATTTAAGACTGCAAACCATGCCCTGTAGACCTCCCAAACTCCTTTACTCAGCTTTATGCTTTATTTTTTTTCCACAAAACATATCACCTTCTAACATACTATTATGTTTATGTATTACTTCTACATGCATATAATTTTAGTTATAATTTCTTTATTATGACTATTATTTGTTGTTTGCTCTTCTCACTAGGATGTGAGCATCATCACCAGAGTAGGCATTTTTGTCATTATCAATCACTCACCATGAAGGGTGCTTGCCATATACCAGGTGCTTAATAAATATTTGTTGAAATGAATAAGAAATTCTTAGTGTCTAGATTTTCCTTAACACATATTAAACAAAATACATTTGTTTTAGGTACCAAAGATGACAAGTTCATTAGTTGTATGAGATGGGATGTTATGTAATCCAAATTTTCTTCTGGGCTTCCCTACTGGCCAGCTGTTAAGACTTCATCCCACCCTTAGCCTGATTTCTCAATTCTTAATATTAAAAAGGGTCATGGTCCTCACCCCTCCATCAGCAGCAAGGAGTCAAGAATTTGTCCTAGTCCTGAAGAAGACCAGCCCTTTTATAATTTTCTAATGGGAAAAAGAAATAGAAGAGGCTTGTTCACTTCAGAAATTCTGAAAAAAGGACTGGAAACCTGGGGATTCAACTGACTCGATTTGCAAAAATGTACAGAGGTGATATTTATTAAGTACTTGACACTCCAGAGAGAACACTGCTGTACAAATATGTCATGCTGCTTTGAACACAAGCAAAGCAGGAATCAGATTCTATCTCCTTGCTGTATCCCAAGCCAAGGTGACTGTTGTAGCTTCATCTCAATGTATTTATATCTCATCACCAACCCTGATCACCAAGGGAGCCAGCCCTAAGCTGAGCTGTAAAGATTATATAGGGAGTATTGCTCAGATGCACTGTACACCATGCCTGACTTATACCAATGAGTTTCAAGGCTCATGCATTCCAGATGAGCATCAAACTCTGTGATGAATAGTAAGAACGAGAATTCAGATTGCAAAAGAAGACAAAAAAAAAGTAAAGAAGTGCTAAAATTATTGAATGAGACTCTCACATGGGAAGCTGTGCTCTCTTCTCCGTCTCCAATGCAATGGCCACAATTCATTCTTACCTCTTACCTGAATTACTGTAGTAACCTCATCACAGTGCTCTATACCTGTAATTGATCCTGTATATTGCGGACATAAGAACCTTTCTAAAATGCCTACCTGCACTTATGGCACTCTTCAGTGGCTTCCCAGTTCTCCCAGAAAGACTCCGCAGCATGACCCATAAGTTGCTCCATGAACTGACCCCTGCCCATCTCTCCAGCCTCACCACCTTCCACTCTTCTGCACACAACCTATGCCCTAGCTATACTGAAGTAGTTGCCTTGATGTACTCAGTACTTTCACGTTTTTCTGAATTTGCATACGCTGTTCCCTCTGCCTAAATATTTTCCCTGTACTTTTACTCAACTCATTCATCATTTGAGATCTGTTTCCACTAGATAGTTTTCCTTGATATAATACTATCCTAGCCTGAATTAGATTCATTAGACAAATCTTTCACTCAACAAATATTATTGCATACTTACTAGAGAAATAACAATCTGGCAGTTGTTTAAAAATAATGGCTATAGATTTATTGCCATTCCTCCCATTGAGAGGAAGGGTCCATGTCTCTGTAATCTGTTCAGGCTTATGGCACAGACATGATGCTATGTGATTTCCATGGTGAGATCTTAAAAGGTAATGCTGTTTCCACCTGATTTCTTGACATATTCATTTTGGGATGATCCATTTGGGGACAGTTTCTCTCAGAACCAATTTCCATGCTGTGAGAAGCCCAAGCCACAAGGAGAGGCTACATATAGGGGCCTCTGGTCTTTAGTCCCTGTGAGCCTACCCTCTGAGTCCTCTCTGACCAGGGACCAGAGAATTAAATAAACTTGCTCACAAACTATTCCAGCTCTCAGCCATTCAATTTTCCCATCCAAGACCCCCAAGACATCATCTGAAGCAGAGATAAGACATTCCTACTACAATGGCAAAATTCTAAATGGTCCCCAGAATCCACCCCTCCATACGTATTCTGTGTAATTCACTCTCTTTTGAGTAGGGAGATGGGAAGATTGTGACTATTACAAGATATAACTCCCATGGTTAGGTTATGCTGGCAAGGTGAAGGGATTTTGCAAATATCATTAAGGCCCAAATCAGATAGTTCTGAGTTAACAAATAGGGAGATTATTTGGGGTGGGCCTGGCTTAATCAGGTGAAAGTCCTTAAAAGAGGTACTGGCCCTTCCTGAGGAGAGAGATTCTTTTGCCAGTCATGGAAGCTGCCATATTGTGCAAGGGCCACATGGCAATGAACCTCCAGCGATCTCTGGGAGCTGAGAGGGCCCCCTGCTGGCAGCTGGCAAGAAAGTACTGACCTCAGTCCTACAACCTCAAGGGCCTGAATTCCGCCAACAATGTGAACTTGAAAATGGTCCTCAGCTCCAGCAAGAAATGCAGCTCGGCTAACACCTTGATTGCAACATTGTGAGATCCTGAGCAGAGAAGTCAGTTAAGCTGTGCCCAGACCTTTGACCCACTGAGATATTAGATATATAATATTTTATGCTGCTAACTGTGTGGCAATTTATTACACAGCAATAGAAAACTAACATACCTATTGGGCCCTGTCTGAATTCCTCATCCACAAAATCTGTGTGCATAATGAATAGTTATTTTATGCCACAAAATTTGGGGTTGTTTACGTGGCAACTCAATAGATCACTGAAACAAGCAGTCATTGGAAAAGACAAAAGTCCTGTATTCGTTGCATTATTATCCCTTGTGAAGGGGAGAAAGACAATAAATAAATAAGTAAAATATGGAACATGTTAAATAGGGACAAATGCTGGGAGATGAATGAAGCTGAAAAGAGGGGTGATGATTTCTGGGGGTGGTTTCAGTTTTTGATGGAAATGTTCAGTCTAGATATTCAAAATACTCAACTACAGATGGCAAAGAACCCCAACCAGGCAGAACAGATGCGGACCATGGTACTAAAACAGCCCCAGAGTTCCCCTGCTATGCTAGGCATTCATTGTTTAGTTTGAGGATCATGTATTTATTTATTTGTTTGTTTGTTTTTTGAGACGGTATCTCACTCTGTCACCCAGTCTGGAGTGCAGTGGTGTGATCTTGGTTCACTGCAACCTCCTTCTCCTGGGATCAAGCAATTCTCCTGCCTCTGCCTCCTGAGTAGCTGGGATTACAGGTGCTCACCACCACACCCAGCTAATTTTTGTATTTTTAGTAGAGAAGGGGTTTCACCATGTTAGTTAGGCTGGTCTCAAACTCCTGACCTTGTAATCCACCTGCCTCAGCCTCCCAAAGTGCTGGGATTACAGGCGTGAGCCACTGCACCCAGCCATCATGTATTTATTGTTCCTCAATGCAATAGGAATAAAAAGTCCTGATACGTAGCATCACACTTCATTCATGAATTCATTTAACTATGGGCTAAACAAATGTTCATTCAATGCCTGTTGTGTTAGGCCAGGTGAGATGTGGAACTCCATGAGCACATCCCACTGATCTCTAAGATTTTATTGTGCAGCTAAGGAAGTGACACATACATGAAGAGTACTAAGCTGCAGCAGTGCTTAGTGTCATGTGTACTATTATATTTCTCTGTCTCACCTGCTATGCGGTGGCTCCAGGAATAGGAAAGAGAGAAGCTGAGCTATCAGAAAAGCTTCCAGAGGTGTTGGAAATGGAGCTGAATCTTGAAGGATGGATATTTCCACTGGGGGCCTTATTCGTCTTTGATTGCCCCCTAGTGCCCAGCACAGGGAATGTAAATGTGAGGAATGTGTGTCACCACTAGCCCCAACAGCAGACACAGCTAACTGATGATGGCTCTGTTGCCAGCTGAGCCCGATACTTCACAAGCCACTACTAAAGGGTTCAGAGATGACACAGGAAATAAAACTTGTAAGCCATCGCTGGGAGCTCAACACCTTGGGTGGGGTAGTTGCTAGTATTAATCAACAGTACACGTAGGGAAAAAAAATCATGAGAAACTGGATGGTGTAGGAGGAAAGTTTGGTACTGCATGGAAGTTCAGGTTTATCCCTTCACCCGTAGGCTTTCTTCATGCACAGAAAGACAGTCTGGGTTTGTGATTTTGAAGTCAGACTGAACGAGGTTCAAACCTGATTTTTTTTCGTATATAATACATATGATCTGAAGTAAGTTAATTCATCTTTCTGAATCTCAATTTTCTCATGAAATGGGAATAATAATACGTATCTTGTATGGTTGTCTTACAAATTTTTAAATCAAATAATGTATAACATATATAAATATTATTCTACGAATTTATGTATACAATAAGTGACATAATATTTTTTTAAAATAAATCCAGCTTCAAACCTACAAGCCCATCAGGCTGGAAATAAATTCAACTTTGTCATTATAGGGACTCCACTTCACACCCCGATCTCCATAAGAGCACAGAATCATAGTAACTTGCCCTTCACAAGGACAAGCAGAGAACCTTTTTCTGTCACTCTTCCGCCCTATCTCACAGCTTGAGGACAGTAAATGCCCAATAGCCACCTTCTTGGAAGCAGGACCAGAAAAAATACAGTGGAAATTAAAACTACGATCTCAATGAACTTTGTTACTACATCTGTAAAGCCTCTAACATACTCCTTGACACATGGCATATGCTGATTATTTTTTCAGCTATTAAAAAACATGTCCCTGGCCGGGCGCGGTGGCTCACGCCTGTAATCCAAGCACTTTGGGAGGCCGAGGCGGGCAGATCACGAGGTCAAGAGATCGTGACCATCCTGGTCAACATGGTGAAACCCCGTCTCTACTAAAAATACAAAAAAAATTAGCTGGGCATGGTGGCGCGTGCCTGTAATCCCAGCTACTCAGGAGGCTGAGGCAGGAGAATTGCCTGAACCCAGGAGGCGGAGGTTGCGGTGAGCCGAGATCGCGCCATTGCACTCCAGCCTGGGTAACAAGAGAGAAACTCCGTCTCAAAAAAAAAAAAAAAAAAAGTCCCTATCATTTGCCAGCACTATTTTTGAACGGAGGGTTTCTCAACGGTACCGTTGACATTTTGAACTCTGTTCTTTATTGCTGGAGATGGGGAGGGATCCTGTCCTGTGCATTGTCGGATGTTTAGCGGCATCCTCGGCCTCTACCAAATAAAGGCCAGTAGCAAGTCCCGACCCAGTCTGAGCAACCAAAATGTCTCCAGACCTTACCAGACGTTGCCTGGAGAAAAATCTCCCCTGGTTTAGAATCCCTGGATGAAATAAATGAGAGAAAATTCCTACCTTTATGGACTTTACATTCTAGTGGGGGGCATAGACTGTAAATAAACATAATTTCAGGTGTGGAGGGATGGAAGGGACTGATAGCTCCTTTCCCCTCTGCTTCTCTGGATAAATAAGAGCCGAGAACCATTCTGAAGACAGAAGCACAGGCATCAGTCCCTGATGAGAAGGAATTTCGTTGGTAAGCAAAAATCAGACAAATGGAAATTGAATGATCTGAAATAACATCAGAAAGAAAAAGGATAATCATTTAAATAACCATATTGAAGCATCAGTATTCTTCTCTTTTGGACATATTTCTGTGCATGAAAATATAACCTCATCAACAGAAGCCCAGGATGTCCACACACTAAAGGGAAAAATATCTCCTCCCTTCTCTCCAGATTTGGGCTATGATTTTGAACACTTACGAAAGAATTTAGAGAGTGCCCCCATTCAGTGAAGCTTTACATTATGAAATAAGGCAGCAGCATATAAGAATTAAGAGTTATTTGGAATATCACCAAATTATTTTTGTCATAATGTCACTTATGCAATAAAATTTGGTTTTAAGCAACTAGATTTAAAAATCCCTTTATGTACATAGCTTTTGTTCAATTTATAAAACCAGAACAAATTTATAAACTAAATATAAGCAAACCACATAGCTAATGAAATTCAAGTGATATAGTGGCTGTAGTTTTGCTAAAACTAGCTTGCCATTCAAAACATGCCCAAGTTTTGTGTGGCACACCAGTACCCTCTCTGCTATGAGATGATTTGGTTCTCCCACCTGATTTTCTCTCAGAATTGCTATGAAACCTTTGCCCTTAGATGTGCAGTAATATAATTTGACCTTCCTATAGTGTCAACTCATCATTTTCCTATTAGGTCTGCTTCTTCTGTTCCTTCCTCATTAGCCCACTAAAATCATCTAATTTAAACACAAATGTTCTTACAGGAAGGCGCCACAGAGCAATATTAGGCTATAAGGTGGTCATTTGAGTGTCCAGAATGTGCTTCTACTGCTGGTTTCCCTTCCTTTCTAGGATTATCATTAAAATGGAAGCCCTAAATTTAAAAGCTCTTCTAGAAAACCCCAGGATCCCTGATAATACATCATGGAACCCTAGGCCCTAATTTGAATGGTACTGGTAAAATGGTAAGGGCATCAGCATCAGAATGTCTGTGACTCAAAATTCTGCCTCCATCACTTATGAGCTATGCAACTTTGAGTAATAAATATACATCTCCTATGACTGCTGCATAGAACACTTTAAACTGTGCCCAGCACTTAACATATGCTCAATAAGTGTTAGCTATTTTGACTAGTGGCTATTATTAAGGAACCATGTGCCACCCAAGATTGGCTCCCACAGAAATTTATAACTTAACAAAACAGGCCTGGAGCAAAACTGTGAAGTCATTTGTCTCTGCTTCCCTTCCCCTGGCTTTCAGTTCCCCTGTCCCCTGCTAGATTTATAAACACTACCGCTACCTGCGGCACCAGTCTGACTCCCGATTAACCATCAGCTCATCCTTCTGCCTCTCTTCATCCCACTTGTATTTCCTTCCAAAATAGGGTAGAATGGTTATTGGTAGACTTTCAAAACTCACTTATTGAACAACTACTATGTGCTAGGCATTTTGAATACTAACTTTATTTAATCCTCCCAATAGGTCAGCAAAGTAGGCATTGCTGATCCTCAGCTACAGAAATCACTGCATCTCTAATGTCAAGCACAATCTCTGGGAAAAAAGAAAAGTTCCATCAATGTTCATTGAATGAAAGAATGTCACCTTGCCTGAGGTAATAGAGCTAGTAATAGAAGAGATAGGCTTCAACCCCAAAATGGATTCTACGGCTTTTAACACTCTTTCCTCTGCACCAGAGGTCAATAAACTTTCTATAAAGGGCTAGATAGTAAATATGTAGGCTTTGGGTGCCATACAGACTCTGTTAAAACTGTTCATCTCTGCCACCGGAGCACAACATGTAAATTAATGAACGTGACTGTGCTCCCATACAACCTTATGTATGAATACTAAAATCTAAATTTCACATGATGTCCACATCATGAAATATTACTCCTTTTGATTTTTTCCCAACTATTTCAAAGTGTAGAAACCATTCTTATTTCATGGGCTGTACAAACACAGTTGACTGGACTTGCCCTTGGGTCATAGTTTGTCAACCCCAGCTCTGTACCAGGTTGCCTTCCAACCTCCCAACTCTTGTAAGCCCTCTCAATGACCAGGTGGAATGAATGGAACTCCCAGTTAAATGCAATGAAATCTTTCAACTGCTTCTGAAACTTTGCCATGCAGGCAATGGGCCACCTCCCAAAAGCCTTCCCCACATATGGAAACCCATGAATTCTCCTCAGTGCCCAGTATACACAGTGTTTCTCCTTTAACCAGACCTCTGCAAACCAAGTAAGTTCTAGATTATTACAAGATTAAGTAAGGTGTGAAATGGTAAAGTTGGTCTGTTCCAAGAGGGCAATTATCTAATCTGTTAATGAAAGAGCAGTCACATATCATAGCAAAATTTCATCTGGAATATTCATTACAGGCAAAATTAAGATAAGTGAAACTTGCTTTGTCCTCTTATTAAGTCAGACAAATGACTACATATATTTTCCAGATAAGAGACTGTTTAGAAGGACGGGCCACTATATTTTACGAATGTAGTTTCCATTTTCTTCTGACCAGGGAAATTCAGAACTTGCCTTGCTGTAAATCACAGTAGCTCTAGTTGTCTTTTCACTCTCCAAATGAGACATTGCCTGACATCTAACATGTGGCAAGATCTGAGAAAAGTTTCCACAAACTGGTAAAATTCTTTCTACATGAATATGTAATGTAATCTTCTTGTTAAATAAGAATAGATAATTTCCCCCAAAATGAATGCAATAAAGGGGCATAGAAAGAATAAATAATTCTAATACTGTTCTTTAATTCTGCTTGTAATTTTCCAAATTCCAGACTGATGGCAACATAGTGGGCCTATTCTACTAGACACTACTTCAAATGTTCATGCTCGTTAGGGAAATCTACAGGGACAGTAGTTCTAAAAAGCCCCAAAATGCAGTAAACTTGCATCATGTTATAGAAAAAGAAAAGGTCATTATTTTGTCATACTTGTCTATATTTGTCTCTAATATCTATGCCTGTATTCAACAAACATTTATTGAGCACCAACTATGGGCCAGGCATTGGGCTAGATGCAATAAGGGATCCTATGAAAATACCATCCTTGTCTTTCAGGAATCACAGTTTCATTGGAGAAGAGATGATAATGATGATGAGGCTGATTATGTTAAGAACACAATTATTGATTATGTGTCTGGCACTGTGCCAAATGATCTTACATAATCTGAGTTAATGTCCCCATCCCAAGAACACATAAGATAGATGTTATTATTATCCCCATTTTACTGAGAAAGAAACTGAGGCTTAGATAGGCTCACTCACTAGCCCACTCACTAGCTGATAAAAAGTTGGATCTGAGATATGAACACAAAAAGACTGGCTCTGGAACTTGCTATTCTGGAAGTTGTACATAAGTAACCATAATACAAAGCTGATAGTGATATATGCTCTTGGAGAGGGACAGATAAAACACCACAGAAGTTAAAGAGAGGGAGAGGCGACTTTTGACTAAAACAATCGAGGGAAACTCCATGGAGCTGAGATAGAGAAAATTTGGAAATGGAGAGATGATTGGAAGGAGATTCCAGGCAGAGGTAACATCATGAGCAATGGCACAAAGATGGAAAAACACAGGAAACATTCAGGAAAAAGCAGGAAGTCCAGTTTGGTGCCAGCTGTCCATTACTGAGTGAAGCAGGAGATAAGGTAGAAAGACAAGTGAGAGACTACTTACAGAAGGTCATTAAAAGTGGATATTTAGGTTAGACTTTAGAGTGTACAAGATTCATGAGACAACTATTGTTTTCATTTGACAAAAGAAAAACCTGAGGTTCAGAGAGGCAAAGTTACCCACTCAGAAGCACGCAGTCAGCAGGCTTCACATCTCATTAATTGATTCAAAGAATACTTGCGGCAGGGCACAGCGGCTCACCCTGTAATCGCAGCAGTTTGGGAAGCCACAATGGGAGGATTGCTTGATCCCAGGAGTTTGAGACCAGAATAAGCAACATAGAGAGACACTACCTCTACAAAAAAAATTTTAAAATTTGGCCGGGTGTGGTGGCTCACGCCTGTAATCCTAGCACTTTGGGAGGTCGAGGCAGGTGGGTCACAAGGTCAGGAGTTTTGAGACCAGCCTGGCCAAAATAGTGAAATCCTATCTCAACTAAAAATACAAAAATTAGCCAGGTGTGGTAATGTGCACCTGTAATCCCAGCTACTTGGGAGGTTGAGGCAGAAGAATCACTTGAACCTGGGAGGTGGAGGTTGCAGTGAGCCGAGGTCTTGCACTGCGCTCCAGTCTGGGTGACAGAGCAAGACTCCATCTGAGAAGAAAAAAAAATTTTTTTTAATTACTCAGGTGTGACGGCGCTTGCCTGAAGCCCTAACTACTTTGGAGGCTGAAGCAGGAGGATCACTTGAACCCAGGAGGCTGAGGCTGCAGTGAGCTGTGTTTGTGCCACTGCACTCCAGCCTGAGTGACAGAGAGAGACCCTGTCTCAAAACAAAAGAAAAGGAAAGGGGAAAAAAGATATTCATGATGTCAGGGGCTGTGCTAGGCACCAAAGATAAACATGCACCACACAGACATAGTCATTGTCTTCACAACACCTCCAATCTAGGTAAGAAAAGCACCATTATAAAGAAATCATTACAATCAAGTATGCTGTGTGCTACACAGAAGAAGCGCAAGGTGTTCTGTGAGCCCAACAGCCCAGGGAGACCGGGAAGATTTCAAGAATTAAGTGGCATTTAAGCCCAAAAGATGCACAGGAGTTAGCTTGATAATGGGGGTGCGGTGAGGATAAAATATGATAGAGAGTATTTCAAACGGAGCATTCCAAGTGCATGCACAGGTCCAGAGGAGAGGCAAAAATGGGGCATCTTCCAGGCAGTGAGGAGTTTAAAGGACACAGTCAAGAAAGCAGAAGCTGGAGAGGTTGGCAGATGCCAGGTTCTGAGGACAGAGGGTAGAATGGAGGTTGGAGGGTGCAGCAGGGGTGGCATGGCTAGAGTTAGGTAGCAAAAGAACAGTAAAGCTGTGAAAAAGAGATGGGATTAGATAGAATAGAACCAAGGCCAGATCGAAAGTGTTTGCAACCCAAACCCAAGGTTATTTGACTTGAAGATCATGGGCTCATTATGTTCCACTGTTTCTGGGGAGGCAGCAGGGAATCCCTGAGGCTTTGAAGGAGGGAAATGATAGCAACAGAACTATGTATTGGGAAGATTGACCTTGGAGCTGCATGGAGGAGCAATGATGACTCATTCACTCTTTTATTTTTTTCATTCAATAAATACTTGCTGAGTAGCTAGTATGTGCTAGGCACCATGCAATACTTTTAGGCTTGGAGATTGGAAGGATGGTGTGTCATTAGCAGAGCTGCAAACACATTTAAAAAGTCCATTCTCAATAATCCTTTAAGACTCAGTTTGAAAGCCCTCATCCATAAAGCATTCCCTCCCAATGCCACTTAGAACTCTCCTTACCGTAGCCACTTACTCTGTTCCATGGCCTCACGCTGCCTTGTTGCCGCCACCTCAGAATGGTTCACTAATTGACACCACACATCTTATCTCAGGTGTTCCTCAGGACTCTTAACCTGTATTATTTTTAAGTTCTGGAATGCCTGATGTAGTTATGGACACACAACAAATAATTAGCCAAGAGGGCTGAATGATTGGACAAATGAATGAATGGAAGAGATTGCATGAGGACAATCTTTGAATGTTTGCTGCTATGTTATGTTTTCTCATGTTGGATTCCATTCATTTCATCCCCTGAAGACACTAATAACAAGCACTTCTTTTTAACTTACAGAAGTTTAAACATCAGTCCTTAACATACCACAATATTATCCGCTAGTCATTATAATTTTTGCCATATATAAGGTGTATTGAAAGCCTGGTAGCCTGGTTTATAAACAAAGGGTATTCGGTGTTATAAAAGTGCAAGGTAATTCAAGCAAGAAATATACATCCCCAATATTAACAAAATGCCTACTTCGCATCTCCTGATGACCAGCTATGACCAGCTACTTCCTACATGGAGTTGGGAGCATGCATTGAACACTTTTTGTGTGCCAGTAAATGTGCTAGGAGTTGCATTTGCATTATTTCATTTGTACACTTCATAGTTAAAACAGTGGGATATACACAGAGATTTCCTCTACTCTAGTTTGTACTTGACTACTTGGATATAACTTGGTTGATTATGCAACCAAGTTTTTTTGCATCATGTGAACTTCAATTGGTCACTACACAATTGTAACAGAGAATTGCCGGCTCACGGTCTAAAAAGCTGGTATTTCAGTAGACTACCATCTGGCAGCTTTGTTTGGGAAGCTGGCTTGACTTCTGTTTTGTTGTTAGCCGTTTGTAGTTATGAACTCTGATACTGTTTATTTTAAAGGCCCAGGAACCTGTATCTAGTTTTATGTTTTGTTCATAATTTGGGGCTTTTAGGGTTGTTTCTGCTCAGTTTTGATTCCTCAACTTAGAATTTTATCCTACAATAACAAAATATACTTGTTATTAGTTTCCTAGGATTGCCATAACAAATTATCATGAATTTGATGACTTAAAACAACAGAAATTTATTGTCATAGTTCTGGGGACTCAAGGTTCAAAATTAAGGCATTGGCAGGCTTGGTTCCACATGGAGGCTCTGAGGGAGAGCCCATGTCAGACCTCTCTCCGCCAGCTGGAGGCTGGCTGCCAGCCTTGGCTTCCTTGGCTTGTAGCTATGTCAATCCAACCTCTGTCTCTGTCTTCACATGACCTTCTCCCCTGGATCTGTATGTCTTTTCTCTTCTTATGTCTCTTATAGAAATGTGTGTCAGCTCACACCTGTAATCTCAACACTTTGGGAAGCCAAGGCGGGCAGATCACGAGGTCAGGAGTTTGAGACCAGTCTGACCAACCTGGTAAAACCCCGTCTCTACTAAAGGAACAAAAAATTAGCCAAGTGTGATGGCGTGTGTCTGTAATCCCAGCTACTCGGGAGGCTGAGGCAGGAGAATTGCTTGAACCGGGAGGTGGAGGCTGCAGTGAGCTGAGATCACGCCATTGCACTCTAGCCTGGGCGACAGAGCAAGACTCTGTCTCAAAAAAAAAGAAAGGAAAAGAAGAAAGAAAGAAATGTGTATTATTGAACTTAAGGGTCACCCCATTAGTATAGAATGACATCATCTCCAGATCTTTCACTTGATGACATCTGCATAAAACCCTTTTTTCTAAATGAGGTCATATCAACAGGTTCCTAGTGGGCATATCTGGTGGGGGAAGGAGGAGGTACCATTCAACCCACTACAATACTTATAACTATCTTTTTCAACACAAACTTTAATATTGAAAATCCCATAGGAAAAATTTTAAAGGTTGTTATGACAAGTCTGAAACTCTCTAGCTCCTAACCCTTTTTCTTCCACTGAAACAATTGCTTTGTAATGAAGCTTTCATTATAAATGAATACATAATTTATATAAATGAACAAATAACCACACTTTCTTAGGATTGTAACTAACTGTATAAGTGAGTTAGCATCTGTAAAGCACTCAAAATAATACCTAACACATAGAATACATTATATGTTACATAAATAATAAAATAAAAATTATGTTCTAGAAGAGCTGACTGTATTATTGTTCCATTTTACAGATGAGGGGCTAGGAAGTTCAGTGAAGTTCAGTTACTAGCTCAAAGAGTGAAGCAAAGACTTGGAATCAACCCAAATGCCCATAAATGATAGACTGGATAAAGAAAATGTGGCACATATACACCATGGAATACTATGCTGCCATAAAAAAGGATGAGTTCATGTCCATTGCAGGGATATGGATTAAACTGGAAAACATCATTCTCAGCAAATTGACACAAGAACAGAAAACCAAACACCACATGTTCTCATTCATAAGTAGGTGTTGAACAACGAGAACACATGGACTCAGGGAGGGGAACATCACATGCTGGGGCCTGTTGGGGGGTGGGGGTGGGGTTAGGGGAGGGATAGTAGGGGGTGGGGGATTGGGGAGTGATAGCATTAGGAGAAATACCTAATATAGGTGACTTGAGGATGGATGCAGCAAACCACCATGGCATGTGTGTACCTAAGTAACAATCCTGCACGATCTGCACATGTACTCCAGAATTTAAAGTATGTATATATAGAGAGAGTGAAAGGCCATGTTCAGACTCGCATTGTCTGACTCCAAAGCCATGTTCTTTTACTGCACTACGGTGCCCAGAGGGAAGCTGGGAAGAAACAGCCTGAAATTGCCATGGCTGTTCCAAAGGGCCCTGAACCTCGATCAGGGTTGGCCCACTGCAGAGAGGACATTCATCAGAGAAAGTTCTGGGGGCCAAGTCAGAGGTCAGTTGCCATGAGATTCGTCTGAAATTTGCTAAGGAATAGGAGAGACGATGGTCCATGAGAATAACATAAACAGGGCTGGTGGGGTAAAAGAGGGATTCGACACAAAAGAGAGAAGCCAGTAAGGTCCTGGTAGTTGTGAAGAAGTGGGATTCCATGAAAATAGAGAATGTGCAATAGCTGAAGCTTTTGGGGGCCAGGACTCCCTGCAGGACATACCTGATAACATAGCCTTTATAAAGGCTGAGTGAGGAGACCCCCGACCATGTCTGAGGGATAGAAAAGGTGCTGTTTCTCATCACCCTCACCACACAACACACAAGATTAAAAGCAAGGAAGAGAGGGAAATCACAGAGGTTAGGTTTCAGGAAGAAATGCAAATGAAGGTCCCTGAAACACACCATCTAAGCGAAAGAGGAGCATAAGTGCTTTTTTATAAACAGGCACCCTCTTCTACTTTTCTAAATTTTCCAGATTTTCTACATACAACATACTCTCATTTTATAGTAGAAAAACTGACAATAACTTTTTAAGAAAATTTTATTTTTTATATATTTATTTAGACAGTGTCTCTCTCTGTCGCCCAGGCTGGAGTGCAGTGGCATGATCATGGCTCACTGCAGCCTCAACTTCCCAGACTCAAGCAACCCTCCCACCTCAGCCCCCTGAGTAGCTGGGAATACAGATACGCCACAGTGCTGCTAATTTTTGTATTTTTTGTAGAGACAGAGTTTCACCATGTTGCCCAGGCTGGTCTCAAACTCCTGGGCTCAAGCAGTCCTCCTGCCTTGGCCTCCCAAAGTGTTGGGATTACATGCGTGAGCCGCCGCGCCTGGCAACAGTAACAATTTTAAAGCCACTCTAGTGAAAAGCAAACATGCTTTGTGGGCCACACACTCCGATGGAAGCTCAAGCTGTATCAGCTGAGGACTGTTAGAGGTCAAAGAGATAATATAAAAAACATGTAGAAACATCAAGATAAATAATAATAGTAATAAAGCATCCATGGCATTTTAGTAGGGTGACTACGTCATGTTAGGGACTTTCATTAGGAGAAAGAGAATGTTAAATGGAATGATGAAGGAGAGGAGCAGCTAAATGAATACTTTGAATCAGTATTTATTGAAGAAGACAATGGGGAAATTCCTGTTCCAAGGACACATTTTATGGCAAAGCAGAGAATGGCCTTGACAGAGATTCTTCAGTCTCTGAGGAGAAAGGTATGGAGCAACTTGAGGGACTCTGTGCAGTAAATCACCAGGACCAGATGGTATTCATCCATGGGTTCTGAATGAGACAAAGTGGGAAATCACGAGTTCAGTGACAAGGATATATAATAGATGCTTAAAAACAGCCAATATCCCTGAAGATTGCAAAGTCATTAATATGGTATCAAATATGTGTGTGGAGTGCGTGTGTGCACACATGATCCTTGAGTATTCTGGAGCCTTTGGGGGGCTGGGGTGGGAAGCAGGGCTGGTTTTCTTTCTTTCTTTTCTTTCTTTCTTTTCTTTTTTTTTAAAGAACCAAGAAAGACTCCTTGATGAAACAAAGGATGGAGGAATTTTAGGTAGCAGAAAGAGTATCAAAATATAAGAGATGTTTAATAACATTGAGCAGTTATTTTCCAGGCACTCAGGGAAGTACTAGGACATAGAGACAAATAAACATGCCCTCTGTCTAATGTGAAAGATTATAAGCTAATGACTTTGGTTATTTTCATGGTCCTGCTACTGGCTTCAGATGGTAATTGGCAACATAGCACCTTCTGGCACCACCAGTGAACGTAAGAAACATCTGGTAAATTTTTTCTCACTAACAAAATTATAAAGAAAGTTTCAGCTTGTTTGGCAAAATCTGGGGACTTGGAAAACAGGGATAGACTTTCACCTCTATCCCATAGGAGTCAGTCCTTGAATCCTAAGAGTTATCCATCTGGTAATAATAGTAATAACAGAGTAGCTAACATTTATTGAATGCTTATTAAGTACCAGGCTCTTGCTCGATTCTTTACCTATATCTCTCACTTAATTCCCTAAACAGTTAATAAATAGAAGACCTAGAATTTGAACTGCAGTAGTACAATTCCAAAGCTCATGCCTTTAACCGTGACTCTATACTGCCTCTCTATATGTAAGTTTTATTCTTACGAATTAAAAGTTTCACAAAACAATTCTTACCCTTATTGCAGATGATTCTCTTCTGTTTTATTACAACGATGCTCTCAAACCCCCATATTAATTTCATGTCCCACCAAAAGGTCACAATCCACAGTGCGTCTAGAGAATTAAGAGTAAGTAACCACTTCCTCTTCAATACAGAGGAATGCAAAGCTAAATGAAAGCTCTGGTATTGAAATCTCAATGCATTAATAAAGGTAATCAGACCCCTTTTAAATTGTCCTGGACCATTTTGAAGTGCTTTTAACATGAGAGCAGCTGCTATGTTTCTTCCACTCTCTTCATTTTAGAAGAAACTTAGAAAAGTGTTCCTTTCTTCACATTGAATCATTGGGTAAGAACCGTAAGAGTTAAAATGCTATTTCTTATTTTGACCTGAAATCTGACCACCTGAAAGTTCTACCCACTAATTCTGGTTCTACCACACACAGAATATTCTAATAATTTTTCTACCTAACATCCTTCAAATATTTGGAATGCATTCGTGTTCCTCCTGGCCGTTTGCCCCTTCAGCGTAAACATTTCTAGATCTATTAACCACGGGTGAGTGAAAATTCAAAACTCAATCCAAACTGGCCTAAGCAAAAAGGAACTTCATCAGCTTATATAGTAGAAAAGGCCAAGGATGGTCTCAGCTGCTGGCATAACTCGATCTGGGGCCAAATTAATGACACCAGGAAAGACCAATCTCTCTCAGCATTATCGTCCACCATGTTGGTTCTGATCTCCCTTGGAATAAGGCTGAAGCAGCCTCAGACTTAGGTCTTCTCATGAATAAAGTCCAGCAGGAAAGTTAATTTCTTTTCCAGAAGTTTCAGCAAACATTCTCTTCCATCTCAGTGGCTCTGCATAGGCCATGTGCTCGGTCTTCCAGCTCTTACTGTGGTTAAAGGCACTGGATGCTTTGATTAGCCAAGCTTTAGTCACATGCCTGTCTCTGGGTTGAGAGGGCAGAGAGGCGGTCTCTAAGAGGGAGATTGCAGGGGAGGAGTCTGGAATAAAGAGAGGCTGGATAAAGAAAAGGCAATAGACGTCCACTAGAAACTGTTGCTAGCATTTCAGTTGTAAACTACTTCGTCAAAGTAGCCTACCAAACCTCAAAAGAAAACACATTGGTTAGCCTGGAAAGTACCCACAGGTTGTGGGGAGAGAGCTTGGGGCTGGGCAATAATGCCACAGGTATGCCCACCCATACACTGAAATGACACCCCAGTGGAATAGAAACTCTTTATTCCTCACCCGCCATCTCCTCAATGTAGCTTTTCCTGTTTTGCGCCTTTCATGGAGCTCCTATCGGCACTTCTACCATATTGCAATTATTTGTGTTGCAGGCTATGTTCTTCCTGACTGTGAGTTCCTTGAAGAAGGGATTATTTTATGAATCTCTACATTCCTCGCACCTAGAAATGCCTGACAAAGAGCCATATAATGATTGCCATTTGAATGAATTGCCCTGAGCCCATTGAAGAGGATACTACATAGCAGCTCTTTGAGCATGGGATCAACCTGCATCTTTCTCAAGCTGTATAGATTTCAGTATGCACATCCATAAAATCAACAGAAAAAAAATTGCTTTCAGGTTCCCTGGCATCCTGGGGCACAGGTGGGTAACACAGCAAAGCTGAGCAGGAGGAATGGGGGGAAGACAGGGACTGTCAGACAGATGGGCTTGAAATTGTAGTCGGTGATGACAAATTAGAAAGCTGAGCCAAAACTGTCACAAATGTTGAATTAGCAGTCCATAGGAACCAAATTTAGGACTGACTCTCTTTACTCTGATTCTTTTTTTTTTTTTTTTTTTTTTGAGACAGAATTTCCCTCTTGTTGCCCAGGCTGCAGTATAATGGCGTGATCTCAGCTCACTGCAACCTTCACCTCCTGGGTTCAAGCGATTCTCCTGCCTCAGCCTCCCAAATAGCTGAAATTACAGGCATGCACCAGCACGCCTGGCTAATTTAGTAGCGATGGGGTTTCTCCATGTTGGTCAGGCTGGTCTTGAACTCCCGACCTCAAGTGATCCACCCACATTGGCCTCCCAAAGTGCTGGGATTACAGGCATGAGCCACCGCGCCCGGCCTACTCTGCTTCTTTTTAAACTGACGGAGGTGCTGGGAAAGAAAAAAAGGGTAGGAATGAATCTGGAGAAAATGAGCCCTGACTGTGGCCAATACGAGATCTGATTTCCTACCCTCAGTTGAAGTGGGAAGAAGAGACTCAACAAAGTATTTATCAAGCACCCTGTGTGGAAGGACAGAAACACGGTTCCCCATCACTGGGTTCACATGCTATTGGCAAGAGCTGCAAGAATTACTTACCTTGTTTCACATATTATTTAAGACTGAGGCAATACTTAAAAAATGGCTTAAGCTCCTCAGATAAAAGAAGCTATAGAAACAAAGAAAGATTTAACTGATAAAACTGTTACATTCAAAGCATGATGTAGACTGAAAAAAATGAAAAAAAAAACCTGTTATGTTGATTAATCCTTCAATGCACAATGTTACGCCAGCAGGATCCAGATGATGCAGATGATATAAATGTTTTTCCTTCTCCTCAAACAGGAAGTCAAGTTGGCAAAGCACGCATGAAAACAGAAACTAGCCTTAAGCCAAAGCACATGGCCCTAGCAATGTTACTATATGCCCACCAGTCACCTGCCTGTGGAAATGAAATCGTAACCATTCCCCTTTGCCCCGCTTCCTTTGCCACCCATCACAGGCAGTGAGTACTGTCACAGGGGTACGAAATAGCAAACAATGATGCTGATGCCTTTCTTACTGCCTCTTAAAGACAATCATTATTCATGGAACAACAGTTTGTAAGCTCAAAGTGATGGTGGACAAATTGATTAAGAGATGCTTAATCTAAGGATTAGCATTCAGCCAAATGCAGCTTAACATGGCCAGCAAGGATTCAAAAAAGGAAACAGCTGTGTTGTTCAGGAATTTGGAATAAAAGAATAATTCTTTCTGCCAGTAAAATTTGGCCTTAGTAAATTCTTTAGCATCATCTCTTTCTTGTTTGAACTCCCAAGCTGGAAACTTCCTGGGATCCATATTCTAAAGACATGGTTCCTGGCTCTGAGGGGGAAGCAACAGTGCTATAGACATCAGAAAGTTCTGGGCTCCATCTCTCTCTAACAAAGAAGCTGTCTGACTTCTCTTAGCCTTGGACTTCCTATCCACAAAATAGGGCTGATAAGCAATGCCTTACAGGGGTTGTTGTGAACAATCAATGAGCAATCATACATAAAGTTTCTAGCACAGTACGCAGGAGCCAAGAAGTTTTCAATGTTTGTTCCTTGCCCTCCATCCTTCGTCTTCTAGGACTTCCAATATACTGTTTTAAAGCTACATTTTTAGCCACTAAAATGCTTACGGTAAGTAAATGAAACATTCACGTTTCTTCAGAAAAGGAAATTCTTTTCTTTCGTTGTGTTTCACATCATATAAGCACCTTTACCAAAAAGCCTAAGAATGATGATGAGAAAAACAAAAAGCAGTGTGACTATTGGTGCGGGTTCTTCCTGTAAATTAAAAAGTCATTCTTTTAGTAAATTGATGAGGGGACAAGAAGGAAGACAAAGGAGACAAAAATTTAGGTATATCTATTATGTGATAGGCAATTAGTAGGCATGTTATATACGTTACCTTTTTTTTTTCTTTTTGAGATGGAGTCTCCCTCTGTCGCCCAGGCTGGAGTGTAGTGCCATGATCTCAGCTCACTGCGACCTCCGCCTCCCAGGTTCAAGCAATTATCCTACCTCAGCCTTCCGAGTAGCCAGGATTACCAGTGCCCGCCACCATGCCCGGCTAATTTTTGTATTTTTAGTAGAGACAGGGTTTCACCATGTTAGCCAGGCTGACCTAGAACTTCTGACCTCAGGTGATCCACCCGCCTCGGCCTCCCAAAGTGCTGGCATTACAGGCATGAGCCCCCTTTTTAGTAAATATATAGTATTTTCACCCCTCTAACATCAAACCTCAGCTCTGTTCCTTGACAGTTGTGTGACTTTGGGCAAGCTACTTGACCTCTCTATGCCTTATTTTCAACATTTGTAAAATAAGGAAAATAATAGTGCATACCTCATAGGATTGTTAGAATTAGATAAGTTAAAACATGTGAAACTCTTAGAACAGAGCCTGGCACATAGTAGATATTGAGTTAACATTAGTTGTTAATAATCATAAGGGTAATGATAGTGACAATAATATTTTAAGCCCTTAACATCAATGGTGGCACATAATAGATGCTCAATAAATGCTGCCTGTTATTACTTAAATTATCAAAGTAAAAGATGATTTCTTTTACAAAAAAAGCATTCTCTTCCATTAAGTTTCTTCTCTACAGGAGCTGTTTCTATACCAAGCAGAAATACATGAACAGCCATTCTGATTTTATTTTATAGATTATCAAATCAGAAGATAAATTTCTTGCCTCTTTATACAAAATCTCTTTTGGAGCCCACAGTGAGTTGGATAAATCGTTTGATTATCAGGCCATTAGGCAGAATTTCCAAAGACAGCAGTTCCTTAAGTCCCTCTCTGCCCTTATCCCCACTTATCCCAAAAATACCCACTAAGTGCCTAAGGAAGGGAGGCGTCTTCTCCATTTCTCACAGCCCCATCCTCTCTGTCCATTTCCTACCTCTCCAGCTCTTTACCTGTCACTCAGTACACACTAAGATTCAGCAAAAGTAAACATGTGGAACCCGTCACTCACCATGCCTTCTCTCAGGTTCAACAGCTTTGCTTTGGCTTCTCTCTGTACCTGAACTGATCTGTCCTAGGCCACAGGAGGCATTCAGTACAAGTTTACTGACTGAAGGACACTGAATTGCAAAAGAATCTACATACCAAAGAAATTGTATGCCATTCAGACCTGGGCTTACCGCAGATATCTGCTCTTTAATCATTTCTGCTTGTGCCTTCAATTAGAGGAGAACAATGCATGTATCCTCAACACTTTTTAACATATGACAGCAGAAATAGTTCTAGATCACCGTATAAACAGATACAAAAGCAGCAAATCTCATGACATTGATGTGGAAGGCATAGAATTGTCCAGATACTTAGAATAAGATTGAACAAGGAGTCTTGATTGAAAATTGACTTTTTCAAGCTATTATATTTTATTTATTTATGTTTGAAACGGAGTTTCACTCTGTTGCCCAGGCTGGAGTTCAGTGGCGCAATCTTGGCTCACTGCAACCTCCATCTCCTGGGATCAAGTGATTCTCCTGCCTCAGCCTCCCGAGTAGCTGGGATTACAGGTGTGCACCACCACACCTGCCTGTTTTGTATTTTTAGTAGAGCTGGGGTTTCACCATGTCGGCCAGGCTGGTCTCAAACTCCTGACCTTAGGTGATCTGCCCAGCTCAGCCTCCCAAAGTGTTGGGATTACAGGAGTGAGCCACTGCACTCAGCCTTTCAAACTATTTTATAAGTAACTCATCTACCATCTGAAGTGCCCACAATCCCAGGTGCTGTGACAATTGCAAAATATATGATAGATCTGCTCTTTGCCCTCAATGAACTTATAATACAGTTGTGGAAGGAAAAGATACATGAGAGGGCTCAGAATATTTTAATGCTAAATTGGTGGTACTGAGAAAGCATCTCTTTACTTCTGAGAAAATGATTAGTTGGAGCTAAAATGAAAAAAGAATATAATAAAAAGTTGGAGTTCTCAAAATACAAAAATACTGTAAAATTCACTTTAGCCAGATTAATAACTTTCCTCCAAAATTTATAATTTTATACATTTTTCATGAAGGCTGTGGAATACTTAAGCTATGCTATACTATATCCTATATTTTCATGAATACTATTAAAAAATACATATTCACATGAGCTACAAAGCTGTAACTCAACATTTCAACACCTGTGACTTTCAAAAAAATCTAGAATTTTAGACCTGATTCTAACCATTTCCAAACTCAAATAGAGTCAAACTCTTCTATTTCCTTTTCCAAAGTTAAGAATACCTAATACATTAAAAACATGATGAAGTTTTAGTTCTTTGGGTTATTTACCTAGTCTGTGGATTATTCACCTTTCTTTCCTCTTTTTTTTTTTCTTTGAGACAGAGGTTCACTCTGTTGCCCAGACTGGAGGGCAGTGGCATGATCTCAGCTCACTGCAACCTGCACCTCCCAGGTTCAAGTGAATCTCCTGCCTCATCCTCCCGAGTAGCTGGGATTGCAGGTGCGTACCACGACACCAAGCTAATTTTTGTATTTTTAGTAGAGACAGCGTTTCACCACATTGGCCAGGATGGTCTTCATCTCTTGACCTCAAATGATCCACTCATCTTAGCCTCCCAAAATTCTGGGATTACAGCCATGAGTCACCGTGCACAGCCCTGCTTTCCACTTCATAGAGAGCTGCCTTACTTCTGGCCTTTATCTGTAAAGCACTTAGAAGAGTTCTCGGCAGGTGGTAAGTACTCAGTACCCATGACTACCATCACTACTGCTGCTATGACTGTGAATATGACTACTAATACTACCGAGGCGTGTGCTACTGCTCTATTTCTACTCTTACTCTTACTATTACTGTTACTACTGCTGCTGCTACTGTTCTATCTTTGTTCACTGGCACTTCCTTTACCAGAGGACTGGCAACATAAATGAAAGAACATGGGGTTTACCCTAAACCTACGGGTTCTCAACTTGGCATCCAGAGACCCTTGAATATGTGAACTTGAAAGGAAAAAGTTTGCATCTTTACTTTTACTATCCTCCAATGTAATCACTGTAACATTAACAGTATCTATGACTTTGTCGCTCTTAGAAATCACAGATACTTTCATCTTTATAGTTGTAACAGAAATAGCATTTATGTTCATCAATACTTCTCACCACTAGATATTGTTATTTAATGCATTAATAATGAAGCGTATATATTACTATATCATACCTTTGAGATTTTTATAGGTTGATAGCTGTATATAGAATATATAACTGGTTCCCGTCATAGTCTTATGTGTTTGGTTTTATTCATTTAAAAACATTATGTTGAGAAGGGTTCAGTGGACTTCGCTAGATGGCTGAGGAGTTCTATCACAAAAAAGGTTAGGAACCCCTGACCTAACTGTCCACTCACAAAGCTTTGATTCACGCTATCCCTCTACCCCAAACGCCCTACCCTCCTTTTCCTATTGATTCCCCCTTCACAGTTTATACAATTTTGCCTTCTTTGTGATATATTTTTCTCCGTCTTCATGATTCCAAAGGAATTGTTGATTACACTTACTTCTTGAGTTTGTAACTCTCTTTTACTAGGTATACGATCTCGGACAAATTTTTTTTAACTTTCTCAAACTCATTTTCCTCAATTGTAAAATGAAAATAATGGTAGTAGATACCATACTTAGAATGATTATAAGGATGAAGCAAGATTATACACAACAAATGATTCCTATAATGTCTAGAATAGTCGATCTCAAACTTTTTTGGTTTCAGAACCCTTTTATTCTCTTAAAAATTTGTACAAACTCCAAAGAGCTTTTTCCTGGGTTGTATCTATATTTATAATATTCACATTTTAATATTTCTTTACTAATTTATTTTAAAATAACAATAATAAATATTGTTATACAAATTATGTGTTAGCATAAATAACATATCTTTTATGAAGAAAACTGTATTTTTTTAAAAAGCAGGAAGACTGACATTGTTTTCCATATCTGTATGTCTCTTTAGTGTCTGGTTTTAATATCTGTTGCAGTATGCTGTATTTCTTTAAGAATCAGAAGAAAATTGAGCCTCACATAGACATGTATTGAAAAGAGAGGAGCATTTTAATAGTCTTTTCAGATAACTGTGGATATTTTTCTTGAATACTCTATCAATCTGACAAGTATTATCTGGTTAGTTAGGTAAGTTGAGATGTGGAATCTGAAACAATATCAATCAACTTTTCATATTCTGTTGTATTAAAATACAGTGGCTATCTCACACTTTGAGTGGGTCTCTCATTCACATACAATTTTATACCATCATGCATTGGTCATTTGAAGTAGTGTTGGTTCACCGGGTTATGCAGATCTACAAAACATTGACATGTTTCATTATGTAACATGGAAAAAAATCACATTCATTAATAGCACATCTCATCAGAAAAGTCTTTAAATTTTGGGAAGCTGACAACTTCACAGTGATGAATAAAAGTCCTCCAGAATTCTAATTTTCATGTGAAAGTTCAAATTTTATCATTGGTAACAAATACTGTCAGTCATTCTCAAAGTGAAAGGCTCCCTTCATTCATTTTTGAGAAAGCATCAGCCAAAAATACCCATGTCTAAATAAATGTAGTTTCCCTGTCAATTGTTCTTTTCAAGTAAAAATGGTGTTCCATGAAAAGAAGAGGCTACTCACTCACGCAAGTGTTTTTCCTCAAAACAAGCCTCATGGTTTGGTGTGCATCAGAGTGCTTTATGCATATTTCCATGGTGTCATATAGAATATTGAATGGGTGTGGACTCTAGGGTCTATATTTATTAAAATTAATAATTTTTACTGCTTCATCAAAGCATTCTTAAGTGAAACTGGATTTCTCCCCCCGTGCGTGCACAGCAGTGATAAATACAACAATGCATTAGTGGCAGATTCTGCTGCCACTACCTCAATTCATGTTAAGGCAACAACAGTTTTGCTCATCATTGCTTTTACACTATTGGAGCAAATGCTAACACAGTAAAAATGCACATAGTGTCTTAGTATTATTGTGAAAATTATTTTGACATTGTGGACTTACCGAAAAAGTCTCGGGGAACCCAGGGGACACATGAACTTCAATTTGAGAACCGCTTGTCTACAGCATAGTATGTGCTTAATCAATGATGGACTGATTGCATATAAAACAGGGCTCCCATGAGATTATAATGGAGCTGAAAAATTCCTATCGCCTAGTGACATAGTAGCTGTCATCTGTCATCATGTCCTAGCACAATACGCTACCTTTACTTTCTATGTTAAGATATGTTTAAATACACAAACACCTACCACTGTGTTACAACGGCCTACAGTATTCAGTACAGTAACATGCTATACAGGTTTGTAGCCTGGGAGCAATAGGCTATACCATGTAGCCTAGGTGTGTAGTAGGCTATACCATCTAGGTTTGTGTAAGCACACACTATGATGCTCACACAACAAAATTGCCTAATGATGTATTTCTCAGAACATATTCCCATTGTTATGCAACACGTGACTGCAATTAGCTATGAGGACTATGCTTTCCTAATAAAAATGTGAACTATAACACCCAACATGATCTACATATAAATAGGTGATAGGAAATGGAGACCATCCCCCCTCAAATCATTTTTGCTCTTTTTTCATTTTGTCTCATTTTATATTTAGATATATACACAGTATCCAGACAGTAAGGCCCGTAAGTCTGGCCTAAGTCAGTATCCCACTACTATCCCACTTACCCAAGCCAGTATCCCAATACCAGCACAGAACTTTCTACAGAGAAAGTGCTTAATAAATACTTGTTAAATAAATGAATGAATGAACAACTAAGCAGATTCAAATCAGTCCATTCTGGGCTGGTCAGCAACTCTGGTGAAAGGACAGAGACTGAAGAGGAAGATGGTTAGTTTATTTTATTGTTTGTTTGCTTTTAAGTGTATTTATTTTTGTTTGCTTAACAAGAGTATCTATCATACTCCTGTTTAGAAAATTAAATTTGTTTAATAACCAACCAAGGTTACATTTTCAGGGAAATGACACTGACTTTTTTTCTTACTAAAAAGAAAATATATGATTATTGTAGAAAGTGCAGACCAAAAAAAAGGAAGAAAATAAATTACTGGTCATTCCACCATCTAGAGATAATCTTTATTGGCTGGGCATGGTGGCTCACGCCTGTAATTCCAGCACTTTGAGTGGCCAAGGTGGGTGGATCATGAGGACAGGAGTTTCAGACCAGCCTGGACAACATGGGGGAAACCCTATCTCTGCAAACGTGTGCCTGTAGTCCCAGCCACTCAGGAGGCTGAGTCAGAAGACTCACTTGAACCTGGGTGGCAGAGGTTGTAGTGACCTGAGATTGCACCACTGCACTCCAGCCTGGGAAACAAAGTGAGATTCTGTTTCAAAAAAAAATAAGAGATAATATTTGTTGAAATTTTATTATCTTTTTTTCTAGGCAGATAGGTGAATTTTTTTTACTTCCTGTTTTCATCTCATCTTATAATGAATGTCCTAAATTATTACATATCTTTCTCTAACACACACACACACACACACACACACATATATATATATATATATATATATATAGAGAGAGAGAGAGAGAGAGAGAGAGAGAGACAGTCTTATTCTGTTGCCCAAGCTGGAGTCCAGTGGCAGGATCTCAATTCACTGCAACCTCTGCCTCCTGGGTTCAAGCAATTCTCCTGTCCAGCCTCCTGAGTAGCTGGGAGTACAGGTGCGCACCACCACGCCCAGCTAATTTTTTGTATTTTGGTAAGATGGGGTTTCACCATGTTGCCCAGGCAGGTCTCGAACTCCTGAGTTCAAGTGATCCGCCCACCTCGGCCTCCCAAAGTGCTATTAGAGGCGTGAGCCACCGCACCCCGCCTCTAACATATTTCTTAATATGTACACATTATATATTATTTGAATGTACACAGAAATAAAGTGGGTTTTTAAATAAATATTATTATTATTATTTATTTATTTATTTTTGAGATGGAGTCTTGCTCTGTCACCAGGCTGGATTACAGTGGCATGATCTCAACTCACTGCAACCTCCACCTCCTGGGTTCAAGCGATTCTCCTGCCTCAGCCTCCAGAGTAGTTGGGACTACAGGCGTACTTCACCACACCCAGCTAATTTGTGTATTTTTAGTAGAGACGGCGTTTCATCATGTTGAGCAGGATGGTCTCAATCTCTTGACCTTGTGATCCATCCACCTCAGCCTCCCAAAGTGCTGGGATTACAGGCGTGAGCCACCGTACCTGTCCAAATATTATTTTTTATCCACATTATTCCTGTCCCATCTCATCATCAGCCAGAAAAACTATGACTCAAAAATAATACAGAAGGAAACAGTAAGTAAATTCAAAGGCTCTACCAAAGCACTTTTACCTTTCCTTCATCATCATAAGCACCACGGCAATGAGTAACACACATGGAAGAAACAGTCCTGAAAACAAGAAAGACATAAAAACTTAGAATGTGGCCGGGTGTGGTGGCTCACACCTGTAATCCCAGCACTTTGGGAAGCTGAGGCGGGGGGAATCATCCAAGGTAAGGAATTTGAGACCAGCCTGGCTAACATGGTGAAAACCCATCTCTACTAAAAATACAAAAATTAGCTGGGATTACAGGCATCTGCCACCATGAGCCCAGGAGGCAGATGTTGCACTGAGCCAAGATCGCACCACTGCACTCCAGCCTAGACAACAGAGCAAGACTCCTCAAAAATAAGAGAAAGAAATTTAGAATATCCCAAATAAGATATTTTAAGATGTATCTAGAAAGAAATAAATCTAGACCATGTAGCCAAGGAGAAAGAATTTCCCTCTTGAGAAGCTGCACAGGAAAAGTGCTCAAGGATGGGATGTATGTAAACCATTCAGATGGTCCATTGAAAGTCGGATCAGAAGCTGCTGCAGGAAATGAATGGGCAGAGACATAAAGCAAAAAAGAAGTAGGAGTTGAAGAACAAAGAACTCTGTTACTGCCTCGCTAAGAGGGACTTTTAGGTGGAGCTTAAGGGCACTTCATTTTTTTTTAATATACTTTAAGTTCTGGGGTACATGTGCAGATCATGCAAGATTGTTACATAGGTATACACATGCCATGGTGGTTTGCTGCATCCATCCCCTGGTCATTTACACTAGGTATTTCTCTTAATGTTATCCCTCCCCAATGCCCCCACCCTCTGCTTCCCCTCCCCTAGCCCCCCCACCCCCCAACAGGCCCCCATGTGTGATGTTCCAGGGCACTTCATTCTAAATTCCCTGCTTCAGTTCCTCGAAAGTCATGTCTCTATCTTGAACTTTCTTCTTAACTTCAAAGATAGTATAGTCTGTTGAATATAAAGAAACACCAAACTGAGACGAACACTACCAAAGAGAGAGAAAAAGTCAACAGGCAACAGAGCGAGATTACAAATAAGAAGGAGATGAAGTGGATGGATGGTCCCGAAGAAAACTATATGTAGTCTCTCACTCTTCCCTGCCTCTTAGAGTATCTCCTATAACCTAACGTACGTACTAAATCAGAAGTCTAGGAACAGTAAGTAATTTCTGAATTTTAGTAAGGTTGAAGAGGTCATTTTTACTCAACATGGTTCAGTGGCTTAACTAAGATTCAGAGAATTCCAAGTTGTAGTCTCAGCTCTTTCATAAAGTATTGCAAAAAATCTAAACCCCTCAGACCAGTATTCTACATCCTTAATTTACACTTAATTCATATACCTCAACTTTGTGATTCCGTCAACGTCATTCATCCAATGAAATATGTCCACTCCATCCAAGCCAATCTCACTACAAATCCTTTAAGATATCTTGCTAGAAAAGCCTGCCTACAAGTACTTACTTATGTAATTCCTTCTTTCTCCCATTTGTTCTTTCAACCCAGATCAAAATGCACCTGCCACCCCAGCAATGTTCCTGAAATAATCCCACTCTGTTTTGATCATTCATTTATTCCACTCATTTTAAAGAACATTGAAAGTGTGGACAAAAAAAGAATTAAAAAAGCTTTTTCATATTATCATTGGCCTACTGCATTCATATTGTTCAATTTGGGCCTTCTTTATTCCTTGACTGGATTGTAAATTTCCTGAGGGGAGGCACTATGGCATCTAATTTTTTTTTTGTTTCAAGACACTGGAAAATAGAAAAAAAGAAGGAAAGAAGGAAAAAGAAATAAAAAAGGAAAATGGAGAGGGGAAAAGAAAAGAGAGTAGAGAGACAAAAGATAAATCTGAGAGGTTCTATGTTCTAGCATAGAAAATGAAAATAATGACACAGAGCTGCTTTGTGAAAGTCATATTGACATAAGTAGCTCTAATTCTAATGACCAGTCAATTTAAGATTGAAATCAAACTCCCCCATCCCCCTTAGCCTGCTTGCTCTTTTATACACATATCACCTTTTAACAGACTATATCATTTGCTTACTTATTATTTCTATTGCATTATTATCTCTCTACCCCTACCAACTTGAAGCAAGCTCTATGGTGGCAGGGATCTTCATCTGTTTTCCTCACTGATGTTTTCCTCCAGCCCCTGGTAAACTCTCACTGAATGAAGAAAGCTCTCTGAAAACATCATATATAAGCTCTGGAATTTTCGCAGATGTCCACAACACAGTCACAATGATCAATGGAAAAATACTTCCTCATTAATGCCACATATCAGCATTATCAACCACCTAAAAGATGAATGATTTACACCCCAACTAGATTAAATGTGAAAAGCTGTTGTTACAGAGAATCAAGCAGAACTTTACACAGAATGTGGTAAGCGTGAATTTCAACACAGGCCCCCTGAGGGGAGGTGTTAACCAAATGAAATGGTGTTGAGTGTAACAGGAGGCCAATCTGACTTAGGGACCTTAAATGCTCCCTCCTCACTCATAGCGAAAGCCACAGAGTGCCTATAAAAGGGCTTGGCTGTCTCTAGAAATCTCTCCAGGCAGGTCTCATATTTCCCCTCCAGAATCTCTCACTCCAGCAGGTTGACTTGATATAGGCTCTCTGCTTCCAACTCAGTTGTCACCCCCCTGCCGTCTCTTCGGAAGAAGCACTGGATTCAGTAGTAGGCCTATTTGATTCCTAAACTAATTGTCTACAGTCCCCCTTGGCTCCACTCCAGTGCCTTGTTTGTTGAGGGAAGAAGTTTATAAAACCCTTAAAAGACATTTCAGGAAGAATATGAAAAACACAGCCTTGCCTCAACCTCAGCAATTGTTTTCAGGGTAGCCAGAGCAGTCAAGTCAGCAGATAGGGATTCAAACACTGGTTCTATCACCTCCTAGTTGATTGACCTATGAAAAGTACATGACTTTCTGAAACTAGGTTTCCTAGTCTTCAAATTAAGTGATGGCGTTCAGGGCACACAATCCCAAATATGTCGCCTTGGTATTTGAGAAAACATTTGAGAGCAGGAGGGTCGCTCTCCCCTTTTCCCACCTTTCTCCTGTGAAACAGGCCATAAAAGAATTATCTGGCCTTCCTTTAAAGTAAGACACAAGGGCCAGACGCAGTGGCTAACGCGTGTAATCCCAGCACTTTGGGAGGCCAAGGTGGGCAGATCACTTGAGTTCTCGACCAGCCTAGCCAACATGATGAAACCCCACCTCTACTAAAAATACAAAATTAGCCAGGCATGGTGGCATGCGCCTAATCCCAGCTAGTCGGGAGGCTGAGGCAGGAGAATAGCAGCTTAAACCTGGAGCGGAGGTTGCAGTGAGCTGAGATAGTGCCACTGCACTCCAGTGTGGGTAACAGAGCAAGACTTCGTTTAAAAAAAAAAAGTAGGACACAAGAACCTCACTCGAAAGGGATCCTCACTATACCCAAAGGAAAGGAATGTGCTTATTTCTGAAGACGTGGAGACACAGAGAAGAATGTGAACAAATGAGCCTTCCTAAGTTCCCCCAATTTATTACAATTATATCATAGTCTTTGTCCTCCAATCATACCTCATGGCCGTCTGTAAAAATACAGTTTTCCAGGCTGAGCACGGTGGCTCACGTCTGTAATCCCAGCACTTTAGGAGGCCTAGGCAGGTGGATCATCTGAGGTCAGAAGTTCGAGACCAACCTGACCAATATGGAGAAACCCTATCTCTACTAAAAATACAAAATTAGCCAGGCGTGGTGGTGCATGCCTGTAATCCCAGCTATTCAGGAGGCTGAGGCAGGAGAATCACTTGAACCTGGGCAGTGGAGGTTGCGGTGAGCGGTGATCACATCCTTGCACTCCAGCCTGGGTAACAAGAGCAAAACTATATTTCATAAAAAAAAAAAATGCAGCTTACCCAGTTTCTTCAGGTCTTCATTTCTGAAGGCGTCCATGTCATTATACGAACGTAACTCGGAGATAGTGTGCGTTTGGTTCCAGATCCCTGCAACAAAGCAAGTATCTCAATAAAGGGAGTCGCAAGAATTTTGTGGTTTCCAGTGCATATAAAAGTTATGTTTACACTATACTATAGTCTATCAAGTGTGCTATTATGTCTAAAAAATGTTCAACATACCTTCATTTGAAAACACTTTATTGCTAAAAAATGCTAATGATCATGTGCGCCTTCAGCAAGTCATCATCTTCCTGCCGTGGAGGGTCTTGTCTTGATGTTGATGGCTGCTGACTGATCAGGGTGGTGGTTGCTGAAGGCTGAGATGGTTGTGGCAATTTCTTAAAATAAGACAACGAAGATATTTGCCTCATCATTTAACTAAGGCAAGGACTAAATACAACCAACAAATATGTTTTATTTGGCCCACACAATTAAAACAATTTTCATTGATTGGCAGCATTTAAACACTGACAGATTTCACATAGAAATGCAGGCTCTCACCTTCCTTTGAAAAATCAGATCAAGAAACACTGGATCTACATTCCTAAAGAGCAACAGCAGGAGCAGTGGCTGAAACTGATTCGTAGCTGTCCTCTTTGAGCAAGACCTGAGCTTTGCAGTTCACCTGGCCTATTCCCCTTTTCTTTGAGGTTCTTGTGGAAATCTGATGTTTGGCTATAAAGAAAGGGGCTTTAAACATGAGCAGAGTGAAGGGGAAAGGGCATCCTTTGGTCTTGTACAGATCTCTGATGGAATTCCAGTTCAACCATGTAAATGGCCCTGTGACTTTGGACAAGTTACTCAATTGATTTCCTCATCAGTAAAATGGGAATAATAGCTACATAGTAGAAATTCCTAACAATAAATCAAATAAAATATACTTGGGAGTTGCCTCACAGTAGTTGTTCAATGAATTATTACTTCTCTCCTTTGGCTGACTCTGTATTTTGGGGGGGACTGAGGGTGTTGATGCAGTCAGGTGTAGCAAGATCCTAAGTGGTTTCTGCAATGCCAAGTATCAACAAAAGTGTAGATGCTATTTCCCTATAGTGCAAGGCAAAGATCTTCGGCGAAAGACGATCTTTCAACATTTTTCTTAGGGGCCACACATAATTAAAATGTTCTTATTAACTGAAGATGAATTTTTATTTTTCAATTAGAAATGAAGACTTTGGATATTTACATCTATGCAAGTTCATCGAGTCACACTGAACCCCAATAAGGGCAGGTTTGGGGTGCCATGGTTCAGCTTTGTTTCACATTCCCAGTAGCACACATAAATCGCACAAGCCAAACTTTCATATCTGTAGATACTATGATTAACTATGACCAAAAGACAAGGATAAAAAGCAGAATTAAAGGATGCAAAAGATTAGAGAGTCAAGCAACTGATAAGAGGTTAATATCCAAAATATACAAAAAAACTCAAACAACTCAATAGTAAGAAAACACATAATACAGTTTTAAAATGGGCCAAGGATCTGAACAGACATTTCTCTAAAAAACACATGCAATGGCCAAGAGGTATATCAGAAAATGCTCAACATCACTAATCATGAGAGGAATGCAAATTAAAACCACAATGAGATATCACCTCACACCTGTTACAGCAGCTATTATCAAAAAGGCAAAAGACAAGTGTTGAAGAGGATGTGGAAAAGAGGTAATCCTTGCCCATTGTTGGTGGAAATATGAATTAGTATGGCCATTATGAAAAACAATATGGAGGCTGCTCCAAAAATTAAAAAAAAGAACTATCATGATTCAGCAATCCCACTACTGGGTATACATCCAAAGAATATGAAATCAAGCCAGGCGCAGTGGCTCATACCTGTAATCCTGCACTTTGGTAGGCCGAGGCAGGTGGATCACTAGGCAGGTGGATCATGAGGTCAGGAGTTCAAGACCAGCCTGGCCAAGATGGTGAAACCTCGTCTCTACTAAAACTACAAAAATTAGCCAGGTGTGGTGGCAGTCACCTATAATCCCAGCTATTTGAGAGGCTGAGGCAGGAGAATTGCTTGAACCCGGGACAGGGAGGTTGCAGTGAGCAGAGATCACGCCACTACACTCCAGCATGGGTGATAGTGAGACTCCAGCTAAAAAAAAAAAAGAATATGAAATCAGTATGTCAAAGAGATAGCTGCACTCTCATGTTAATTGCAACATTATTCACAATAGTTAAGAGGTAAAACCAACCTAAGTGTCCAGTGTCCATCAATAAATGAATAAAAGCCTGTGTGTGTGTGTGTGGTGTGTGTGTATGTATATATATATAGAGAGAGAGAGAGAAAGAGAGAGAGGAGAAGAGAGAGAGAGAGAGGAGAATATTAGACTGGAATACAATAGTATATACACACACAATGGAATACTATCCAACCTTTAAAAAGAAGAAAATCCTGTCATTTGGAATAACATGGATGAACCTGGAGGACATTATTATGGTAAGTGAAATAAGCTAAGCATGGAAAGATGAATACTACATGATTTCATTTATAAGTGGAGTATAAAAAAGTTGAATTCGTAACAATTGAGAGTAAAATGGTGGTTAGAGGGGCTCAGTGTTCATGAAGGATTGGGGAGATGTGGGCAAAGGATACAAAATTTCAGTTAGATGGAGGAATAAATTAAAGAGACCTATTGTGCAACATGGTGACCTTAGTTAATAACAATGTGTTATATTCTTAAGAATTGCTAAAATAATAGACTCGAAGTGTTCGCATTACAAAAAGGACAAATGTGGAGTAATGCACGTTAATTAGTTCAACTTAGACATTTCACATAGTATACGTATTTCAAAACAACCTGTATACAATACATATATACAATTTTTTGTCAATTTTAAAATAAATTCAAAAAATTAAAGAAACACAAATGAACTATGGACTATAGTTAATTTTTTTAAATGAGAGAGCAAAAATTGATGAAAAAGATTTCTGTTTTACAGAAGCTAGGACACAAACCAGAATGATTTGTTCTGTAGACTTGCCCCTTTTGACATAAAATTTGTATCTCATTTGAGGACCATCCTGTTCAATAATAGCCGCTGACTGGACTCAAATGCCTGCCCTTCACAGTTCTTACGTCATGATTCATATACTCTCCCAGCAATTTTTGACTGTCTGCAATTACTTGTGACAAATGATTCTTCAGGGTATTGTCTGCTTTACCTTTTCAAAACGTTTCCATGGTTCACAGATAAGTCACCTGGTGTATACTGTACTGTCCCCAGCAGTAAAGCCAGGTGTTGAGGGCTCCTCCCAAAACCCTGCTGTACTCCGCAGGTTGGCCACTCAAGGTAAGAATCTTTGTAGAACACACAAATAAATTTCATTTGAATGCTTCAGTTAATTATAACAATAAACAAATAGATAAAAACTAGAAGAAAATGTAAGTTAATAGTTACTTGTCTCAGATTGGGCAGGACTATCCAAAGTCATGGTAAAAATTCCAAATAATAGGTTAAAATATTTGATGAGATGAACATGTTGTAATTTAATTTTTTAAGGGTTAAATAAGAATCTGGAAAAAATAAATGAATAAACCTGAAAAATAAGTCACAAATATGAGAATGATTATCTTTCATATGTGATGAACCCATAGATAATGATAATAACAAAAGATCTATTAGAAAAATGAATAAAGGAAATGAACAATTAATAGAATCAAGGCTAAGAAATAGCTAATAAAGTATTAGAAGTACTCTAAACCTCACCAGTAACCAAATAATTTTCTATTAAAATAAGAAATCTTTTTTTTTTCATCCATCAGATCAAGTTTTGTCTAAATGTTAATACTTACTTTGGGACAGGGTATGGTAAAACGAACAAACTCATTCACTGCTACATTAGTGTCTTTCTAAAAAGCTAAGTCTTTAAAAATTTCCAACATCTTTCAACTTTCCTGTAAAACCGAACTTTTTCAAAATAAAAAATCGAGAGATCAAAAGAAGAAAGAATCCTCATAGCAAAACCAATACATATTTTCTTTTTTTTTTTTTTTGAGACCGAGTCTCACTCTGTCACCAGCCTGGAGTGCAATGGTGAGATCTCTGCTCACTGCACACTCCGCCTCCCAGGTTCAAGCAATTCTCCTGCCTCAACCTCCCAAGTAGCTGGGACCACAGGCACGTGTCACCAAGCCCGGCTAAATTTTGTATTTTTAGTAGAGACGGGGTTTCACCATGTTGGCCAGGATGGTCTTCATCTCTTGACCTTGTGATCTACCCACCTCAGCCTCTCAAAGTGCTGGGATTACAGGCGTGAGCCAGCACGCCCAGCCCATATTTTCTTAAGTAAATACTTCAAACATATTGTACAGAAAAAAAGATTACTTACACATTGCTAGTTAAGGCTGAGGCACCACTAACAAACGACAGATTAACAACAGAAAAGCATACATATATAATATGTTTTCCATGATGCAGGAGCCTTCAAAAATGAACGCTCAAAGAGACAAGGAAACCTGTGCAATTTTGTGCTAAGTTTGATGAAGTACATAGCTGTGGAGAAGTATGATTGCACAAAGCAGATGTGACCTAATAGCGATAAACTGGGGGGAATAGCAAGGCCTATTTATTCAGATTCTTCTCTGTGTCCTTGTGTCTTCAGGGATAAAGATGCCCCGCTCCTCCAGGTATAAGAAGGGTACTTCTCCAATGACAGCATTGCAACCCCTGCTTCAGAGGAGAAGGGTGGCATAAGGTCAGAGTGACCTTCCTGTTACTGATGTTTCCTCAAATGCCAATGTGCCTTATTTGGGGGCAGTATGCTTTGAACCCTGTATTATATGACATAGATATGTAATTTTTTAAATTCTAAATCTAACCAATCTTTTAAAGGGATCTAATCTTTTCTCTAAAGTGGAAATTCTCAAAGTGTGGTCTTTGGACCATCAGCAAAAGTATCACTTGGAAATTTGTTAGAAATTTAAATTCTCCCACTCACCCAGCTTTACTGATCCAGAAATTCCGGCGGTGTGGCCCAGCAATACATGTTTTCACAAGCCCTCCAGGTGATTATGATGCACACTGAGGTCTGAGAACCACTGCTGTAAAGTTACAAAAAAATATAATGGATAGAATAATGTATTAAATAATTCTATGAGGATGCAGTCAAACAAAACCAGAGTGTGGGAAATTCTATGCCATCAGTTCTCCATTTTCTTCAACAAATAAATGACTTGAGAGGGGGAAAAAAAAGAAAGGTATTAAAGGTTAAAGGAAACTTAAGAGCTATAACAACCAAATCAATGGGTGGGTCTTATTTAATCCTGTTTCAATTTTTTGAAAAAGATGTTTTGAGACAATTTGGAAAAATCAAACATGATTTTAAAGAATTATTATTTGTTTTATTGTGTGTGAACATTATAATATGATTATGACTTTAAAACAGCTCTTTTGAAGTCCTTACCAGTTCAAGATTTTAAAATTAGTTTTTTTAACTAGTTTTTTTTAAATTTAAAACTAGTTTTAAAAATAGATGAAGTAAATATGGCAAAATGTTAACAACTATAAAACCTAGGCTATTAAAAATTAGAAATTGAGTTCTTTCTACTTTTCTGTTCTTTTAGAAATTTTCATAGTAAAAAATAGAACCAAACAAAAACTTCAGATGGTTTAGTCAACAATTTCAATGTTAGAAATTTACCTTAAGAAAATATTCAGTTTCAAAAAGTATTTTTTTATTTTATGTATTTTAAAGCCTGTAGCACCTGATATTCCCAGGTGGTCTCCCATCCAAGTACTAACCAGGCCTCCAAGATCAGATGAGATCAAGAGAAAAGGTCTACTTATAAAGACCTTTATGGGCCAGGCATGGTGGCTCACACCACCCAGCACCGTGGGAGGCCAAGGCAGGTGGATCACTTGAGGTCGGGAGTTTGAGACCAGCTTGGCCAACATGGTGAAACCCTGTCTCTACTAAAACTACAAAAATTAGCCAGGCGTGGTGCATGCCTGTAGTTCCAGCTACTCAGGAGACTGAGGCAGGAGAATTGCTTGAACCCGGGAGGCAGAAACTGCAGTGAGCTGAGATCGTGCCACTGCACTCCAGCCTGGGGACAGAGAGAGATTCAGTTGCAAAAAAAAAAAGAAAGAAAAAAATGACCTTCATGACAGCATAAAGTAACACACTAAAGATGCTATTTTTTTTTAAAGTGAGATACAACAAAACACATAGAGTATGATTCTTGTTTTGTTAAAGTAAAAAACATATCCAAGAAAAAAAAACAAGAAGGATTTTCAGGGGCCACATGTCAAAAAAAAAAAAGTCTAGAAAGAACTATATCAAAATGTTAAATGTAGCTGTCTCTAAACATTGGCGTTACAGACCATGTGTTTCTTCTTCTCTGAAACTTTCCATTCTTCAGTAATATAAAAACATTTTTAATAAAAGCAAAAGAGCCAGGTACAGTGGCTCATTCCTGTAATCCCAGCACTTTGGAAAACTGAGGCAGGAGGATTGGTTGAGCCCAGGAGTTTAAGATCAGCCTGAGTAACATAGTGAGACCCCTCATCTCTACAAAAAACTTTAAATATTACCTGAGCATGGTGGTCCCAGCTACTCTGGAGGCTGAAGTGGGAGGATCGCTTGAGCCTGCGAGGCGGAATTTGCAACGAGCTATGATTGTGCCACTGGACTCCAGCCTGGATAACAGAGACAGACCCTGTCTCTAAAAATAAATGAATAAATAAACAAATAGTATTTTTTCATAATGGCATAAAATAAATCACTATACCATAAAATTAAGACTTTTTTTTAGGGGAGAAAGTAAGAGCTTTTCCTTAAGCATTGCAAGGTTCATGGCTGATATGCCTGTAACAAAAGACAGATTAGTAAGAGAAAAACATAACAAATTTATTTAACCAAACATTCATGTGACATGGGAAGCTTCAGAAATGAAGACCAAAAGAAGTGGGGAAAATTGTGTATTTTTGTGCTCAGGTTTGATGAAGAATAGATAGTCATGTAGAAATATGATTGGACAAAAAGGGGATATAACCTAATGGTAATAAACTGGAGGGAACTTACCAAGGCCTATTTGTTCAGATCCTTCTCTATGTCCCTGAGTCTTCATTCTTTTCTTCAGGGTATAGAGCAGGATACCTGTCACATGGTCTTCAGGGGAGAAAAGAAGAATTATTTTCATGGCCTCAGGGGAGAAGGATGGGAGAAAATCAGAGACCTTTCTGCTTTTGTGACATTCCTTCAGCTTAAAATACTCAGTATGCCAAGATGTCATATTTTGGAATATCATATTCTGAGCCCCAACACTTTCCTGTTTTAAAAGTCTAAGAATCATTTTAAGAATGAGCCATTACTTAATGAGAGAGAAAGATGAGTTACCCTTACCCAGTGGAGCACGTATAGTTTATACTACTTATTTGACAGTAATTATATATATATGTATATCTTTAGATTGTTATATGTCCATGTACATATTCATATATATATTCATACATGTACATGGAAATTTATATGTGTGTGTATATATATCTTTAGACTGTTATGTTTATATATCCATGTACATATTCATTCTATAGCATTCAATAAACATTTATTGAGTGATTACTCTTTGTCAGCAATGAACAAAACAAGTAAAACTCCCTGCCTTCACGTAGCTTACCTTCTAATGGAAGAAGACAGACTATGAAGAAATAAATTTAAAAATATTTATAGTATGTAAAATAATAAGTGCTATGGAGAAAAATAAGGCAAGGAAGAGAACAGGGAGTGCTGGGTTGTTGAGGGGAAGGAGGCTTTGCAATTTGGAATAGGGTAGTTAGTGAAGGCCTAACTGAAAGGGTGACATTTAAGAAAGACCTGAAGGAGTTAAGGAATGAACCATGCTGTCTGTATCTAGGAAAAATCTTTAGGCAGAGAAAATAGCAAGTGCAAATGTCACAAGGCAACCCTCACATGGTGCAGTGGCAGACACCTGTAATCCAGCTGCTTGGGAGGCTGAGGCAGAAGGGTCACTTGAGCCAGGAGTTCGAGACCATCCTGGATAACATAGTGAGATCCTACTTCAAAAAAAAAAAAAAAGTCACAAGGCAGAAGCATGTCTGAAATATATATCTTGTTTGCCTAATTTGGCAGCAATTTATTTGAAAGAATCATGTTATATCCCTGCTTCTGTTAACACAGGCCCTGATCATAATGCCTAGAATAGTACTGAGGAAACATTTATTGGTGATTATAATCAAGAACTAAAAATGATTAGAATCCATAACCTTTTCCAAAAATCCAATATAACTTTATCTCCCATTTCTTTATAAAGAAGAACTTTTTAATATTAGATCTGTTGAAAGTTGCATTTGCCTTACGAGGTGAAGATGCTTCTTTCTCCAGAAATATTCAAACACACTGAACTACCAGCGGGCAAGCACTCTCTAAAGGGAGTACAAGTGTCAGATGGTGAGTGAGGTAGACGACCTATGATAGTCCCTTCCATCATTCAATATTTAACAAATACTACTGAGCAATGAATAAGACCAAAATCTCTGCTTTTCTGAATTAACAATCTTGTCAGCATCTGAATAGCTATTACAAAGCTACTAGATTGGCAAATAGTCAATGCTAATCAAAAAACAAGAAATCCCCCTTCTTTAGGAGTGAGCAATTTATAAAGTCATTCATGTGTTCCTCTACTTCTTAAGAGACTTTCTTATTCATATTTAATCTCCAGAATCTGGTATAAAGATCTTTACTAATTGCTCTCGAATATATTATCTTGAATAAACTCCATATCTCTGGAAATGGAGAATTAACTACCAATTTCTTAGTAGTTAATTACGTCGTTAACAGAAAAGTGAGTAAGGCATAACCACAAACAACAATCACATATTGAAAATGTATTTACAATTAATTTAGTTCTTTTTTTTTTTTTTTACATTAAACATGATCCTGATGCAATGGCATTAATTTCAAATAAATATTGCCTGCATTGAACTTGCCAAAAGAAATATCAATCCTTATTTACTCATATATTCCTTTTTTTAAGGCTAATCCTGTGTTCTTAGTAACAGTCTCCATTGGTTAAACTGGAGATATTTAAGTAATAGTGTCTACAAACAATAGCATAGAGTTAACCAAATGAACATTAATATTCAAAGAGTAAACAGACCAAATACCTGTGGGAAAAAATAAGATTATGTTCATCATGGATGTATTTGCTAGAATGAGGAGTCTTTTTAAAGAAAGTTTATCCTTTATCCTTTCTCACATAACAAGCAGGGAAGGGATTCAGGTCAGGGGTAGCTCTGCTCTACACGGTCATTCAACGACTCAGTTGATAATAGCTCTGCCATCTTCAACACACGGCTTCCAAGGCCTCGTTACTCCAGTCAGCCAGAAAGAGGAAAGGGTATGAGGATCATAACTGGAAGTAGTAAGGGCCCGACTTGAAAGTGTTACATATCACCTCCCTTACATTCCACATCGCAAAGCCACATCTAACTTCAAAAGAAGCCAGAAAATAGTCAAGCTCTGGATCCAGGAAGAGAAGACTGTATTTTATTGACTATAGGTTATCTCTGACATAATAGAATTGCAAATGAAACCTTAATTCTCTAAAATATTCTTCTCCCTAGAATATTTGCCAGTGTTTAGCCCCCAGTTAAATGTGCATACTAGAAAAGACTCTTCCTGAACATGGTCTCGTAGTTCACAATTTATGAAGGGATTGTGTTGCACAAGTTCACTTGTGAGTTTACTAAAATATATTTTCTGATAGAAGAATAATAACAGACCAACTCACTACATAGGATAAATTATTTATACTATGTAATTTATCTTATGTAGACAAACACTATGAAACCTGCTGAGTTTTGGACATAGTACAGGAGAAGAATGAAATTTCCTCTCCTACTCATGGGAAAAACAAAAAGGCTGACCTTAAAAAGCAAGTAGTTTAATTCAACACCTTTTTACCTTGTTACTCTCCTTTCCAAAGGTGCCTGTCCCCTTCATACTATGCCAAACATCTCACATAAGCTTATCCCTGTTTCCATTTCCCAATCATTACTCTCATCAATGTTGCCATCCTTATTTTTTTAATGTTAGTCAAGTGAAGCAGTGGGAGTAGAGAAAAAAATGCTGCCATTCTCGTCTGAATGCTAAAGTAGAGGATTTGTATTTGTAAAAGTTCTTTCACATATAAGCTTATATTCGTTAACATTTCTTGAATATTTACCCTATACCAAAACTGTGTTCTCCAAACTTTATTTTGCTTATTTACAAAATGGAGACAATAATATTAACACTGATCTTCTGAAGTTATTGTAAGGATGAAATGAGATAATGCCTGTAAAGCGCCTTGCACCTTGCCTGACATTAATAAATTTACAAAATAAATGTTAGCTATTATTTTCCTAATTAGTTTATTATTACTCAGTGAGAGAGTGAAAGTGTGAAGAGCTCATTATCATTCAGCCCTGCTCCCTTCTCCCCCAGCAACCTGTTATCTTTCCAACTTACAAAGGAAATGACAGTCACACTTTTTTCAATGTTGACATTGGTTCTCGATGCTAATGTACCTGAAGTGCCTGCTAAAAATGTAAATTCCCAGGCCTCACAGTCAGAATTCCCCATTCAGCCAGAGGTAAGCACTGCTGCCACATTGAACAACACCAGGGGGCATCATTCACATGGTATTGCATATAAATGGTGCTTCCTGAAGTTTTGCAAATTTGTAGTTCTGAAGTTGAAGGCCAGGAAATTATATTTTTAACAAACACACAGGTGATACAGACAATTCTCCTGGGATTGAGACTTTGAGAAAAAGTGTCCTAGAGGGACTGTTTAAAATACAGGGACCCGAGAAAGAACTTGTTCCACTGGCTAGTTCAGTGTCTAAAACACATGTAATCAAATATCGACAAAACAACATTTTAAAAGCCTGATCACAGCTTTGTTATCCAGAACTCTTATCAGTAGCCGAATTCACTGGAACTGGACTTTCACCTGTAATCTCCTTCCAAAGGCTTCACATGGCTCTCCAGACATTATCTCATTAATCCTCAGGACAGATCTATGAGACAGGTGGCAGACAATGGACTTTTCATTACAGGTAGCTTGGGGCATGAGTAGGGTTCCTGGGCCCAGAAGACTGCATCAGTACCTAGATGGGTCTTTTGCAGTCTCCCCAGTCTTCATCTATGAAACACTGAGTTTCTACTTTTTGCTGGGGAGATCTTCGCCAGTTCCCACATAAGAAAGTTTGTTAAGAAGGTAAATTTCATTCATCTGTCAATTCCATTCATTCACAAATATTTAATAGCTACTTCTCAACAGAACTAATACTTTTTGGAAGTAGACGGATGTTGAATTATTAAATGCACAAATAAGCAACTATATACTGAGCAAATCTCTGTGGGACCCTAATGGATAAAGAAAACACATTAATTGGGCATTAATTAATGAAGGAAACCACTACTGTCACAAGAAGAGGGTCTTGGCTTTTTCTATAAGACCCCAAGAAGTGTATATTATATTTGAGACCAATGGTCAGAGCTTCAGAGAGACAGATTTTGATTGGAAATAAAGAAGATCTTATGAATAGAGTGATCCAAATGTTGCCTCTGGAGGAAGAGAATTTCTCTTCTCAGGAGATGTGTAAACACAGGCTAATTGCCACTTCAAAGAGACATTATAGATATTATTCCCATATGCCAAGAATGTTCTCCTGTTCTTTGCTAAACCACAACATCGCACTTCTGCTTTGACTTCAGATTTCAACCTAAATATCACTTCCTCAGAGACATTCTTTCAGACCCTCCACACTAAGACCCCTCCCATTGCATATTGCCTTAGCTTCTAAAGTTATAAGTACTCTTTCGCAGTACTTATAACTTTAATTAAATGACTGATTATAAAATAATTAATGGAATGTAAGTTTTTACAGGGCAGAGACCATGTGAGTTTTTTTTACCCACTTGGTGCCTACCAGCATCTGGCACATGTTAGATGCTCAGTAAACATTTGTTGAATGAATGAATGAATGAATGTTGATGGATGATTGGACCAGATGTGGATTCTCAGAATTAACCCAGCTGAAGATGATGTTAACTTCCCCTGCCAAACTGACTTGAAAATTTTAGAGCTAAACTGTGTTCTTGGGGCCTTTCATCCACCTGTTAAAGCATCCACTTCATTGCACACTCATTCTCACTTTACCTATTCCTTTGTTAGCAAGCAGCTCAGTGTAAAACCTCAACCATGCTGGTCCATCCTTATGCTGGAAACTGCACAGCAAGGACTAGCATTCATTTCCAAAATCCTTGGCTTCTCTGCACCAATTCATTTCATGTTCATCCATGGGCTTTGGCCTGCCTATCTCTCTTGTCCATCTGTTTGGACAGCAATGTGTCTGCCTGTGGATGGTTAGATCCTTGGCAAGGGATAGAGTCTCCAAACAATGCAAGAGGTTTACATGGGCAAGCTCCACTGCATAGTCAGAGACATCTGTCTTATGGGGAGGGTCGTCTCTCTGAAAGCCTGGGTGACACATGCCCCCTTTACACTTGATTATACCTATAGACATGCAGATGCCCAAACCAGAAGAAAATCAAAACTCAAAAGGAAAATAAAAAATAGTCACAAAACATTGATTTGACAAACGTGACTGACAGCCCATTCTGGGCTGGGCAGTGTGGGTAGATGCTAGGGGTATACAACTTACAAACCGAGAAAGAGCAATGGGTTAAGTGTGGCATACAGAGGAAGTTATGAGAGCACAGAGAAGGGATGAGGATACTTGATATGCCTAAATAGTCGCTGGAAAAACTTAATATATAGAAGCAGAAAACTGAGTTTTCAGCATGTTGTGCTCTATTAGGCAGCAGAGGAGAAAAATGAACTATGGCAGAGAGAAAACAGCTGAACCCAGAACCCAAGATGTAGCCACGCCCATCAGTGGCAAGCAAGCAAATGGCAGGACTTCATAAGAGCTATGCCAAGGAGATGCAGCCTCTTTCATTTAAGATAAAAATTAAACATTTTCATTCTAGTTATTTGGGATAAAAGAAATGTGGCAGTGTGGGTATGAGGAGAGGTGAAGTGCTCTGAGTAGGCATGGCTGCTTCCAAGAATAATGTCAATACCCACACGCATTCCCAGATGAGTGCACACACACAGCCCCTACATGGCACAGCAGCACTGTCTGCCATGGGCAATGTTCATAGAATGCTAAGATGGGAAGGAGCCAATTAGTATGGCATGTATAATTTTGGCCAAAAAAAAAATTGTTATTTCAATGGGATTTTTGAATGAGCCAGGGACCTTCAGAATGTGAAATCCTGTTTATAAAAACACACAGCACTTTTAGAACAACCAAGATAGCAGGGCCTTATGAACTCCAAAACGAATTAAAACATAAGGTGGTAAATGAAAATGAGAATGAAGAAAATGTAAAGTAAAAATCATCAAGGAGCAGGAAAGGGGAGAATGTCATGATGAAGACCAGAAAAACAGAAACTGAGATAAAGAGAATATAATGCCCCCGCCTTCATGATGCTTTTATTCATCAAAGGGGGACAAGCAACAATTACAATCAATAAGTAAATTAACAAACGAATGGTACGATTTTCAGAAGGCGGTAAAATTAGAGTATGGGGAGGTGATCTTAGGCAGATGGCCAGGGAGTCCCTATCTGTGGAGGTGACGTTTGAGCTGAGATCTGAATGATGAGAGAGCCATGCACATACCTAGGAAAAGAGCAGAACAGACAGAAAGAAGAGAAAGTGTAAAGGCCCTGAGGCAGGTAAAAGCTTGGTCTGTTCAGAGAACAGCAAGGCCAGTGTAGCTGGAGCACAGTGAATAAGGAGGATGTGGCAAAAGGCAAAGTCGGAGCGAGGTAGGCAGGGCCAGGTCAAAGAGGCTGGGCAGCCATAGAGAGAAGCTTGGATTTTGTTACCAGTAAAATGGAAAGCCATTGGAGGACTTTAAGTAAGGGAGTAATGTGATAGGATGTATATTTTGGAAAGATTATGCTGCCTGTGGCAGGAAAAGCAAACAGCAGGAAGGCAAGAGTAGAACCAAAGAGACCTGTTAGAAATGTATTGCAACAGTCCAGGGAAAGGCTAATGGAAGATGGTGAGAGATGGTCAGCTTTAGACTATATTATGAAGAAATGTATTTCATATCCTTAACTACCATGCCACATTTTTTACTTCTTACAGATTATTTTATACTCTCTATCATGCTTTTTGGCCTGATCTCCTTAGCTTGTGATAATCACAACTTATTTATAAAATTCTATGTATTATGATTAGTTCATTTAGTTAGCATTTATGTGTACCTATTATACCCCAAGTGCTACAGTAGTTCTTAGGTAGACAAAAATTACAAAGCACTTTTTCACAAAATACATCATTTAATCCAACAGTCTTGTAAGATAGCTAATGACGATAATATTAATGCTTTTTTACAGATAAGCAAAGTAAGGCTCAGAGAGGTTAAATAATTTGCCCAAAGCCATGGGGGTAGTCAGAGGGCAAAGCTAGAGCAGAGCCAAGGTTCCCTGACCCCTAAATCAATGTCTTTCCACCACACTACCATGTATCCTGTGTCTTCTCTGCTTTGAGCCTATGGCATTGTACCATAGATAACAAGTGCTTATGCAAAGTACATGATCAATAACTGTGAAGCTGAGGACAGCAATGCTATCTCTCTGCCTTCGATGTGTTGATTTGTCTATCTGTGTAGTTAATGTATTTCTCACCATGTCAAAATGTACCTTAGACTTATCCTATGTAGATTTTACCAAGAAATTAACAGTTAGAAAAGACTAGAGCTCAATTTTTTGCATTTGGACAGGTTAGTCATGATTCAATTAAAAGCTATCTTACTGAGTACGTACCATGTGCCATAAATATTTACTGGAAGAATGAATAATCTTATGTAGAATTATGTAAACTAATAATCCTACATAGAATAATCCTGTATAATAATCCTATTCAGAATTAAATAAAAGTAAGCTGCTATTATCACAGTCCAGTTGGAGAAATAAGGTCTTATTTTATAAGACCATCAAATAATATGTAATAAGTGCAGCACTCTGGCATAGCAGTTAAGAGCACAATATGCATTTACTTTTTTTTTTGAGATGGAGTCTTGCTCTGTCACCCAGGCTGGGGTGCAATGGTGCGATCTCAGCTCTGCCAGCCGGGTTCAAGTGATTCTCCTGCCTCAACCTCTTGAGTAGCTGGGATTACAGGTGTGCACCACGATGCCAGGCTAATTTTTGTATTTTTAGTAGAGATGGGGTTTCACCATGTTGGTCAGACTGGTCTCGAACTCCTGACCTCGTGATCTGCCCACCTCGGCCTCCCAAAGTGCTGGGATTACAGGCATGAGCCACCACACCCGGCCACATTCACCTTTTTTAAGGTTCTGGGGACAGAAGTGAACAAGAAAAATGGTTCCTGCTGTCTTGAAGTTTCCACTCTGGCCTTCTCTCGTAACTGCTACTCTTAACTTAAAAGCCTTGGGCACTTCCTAAGGTTCTCCATAGTTTATAATAACTGCTATCACTTACTGGATGCTTTCAATTAGTGTATTTGATCCTCTTAACAACCCTATGAAGAAGGTAGCATTATTATCAATCTCATTTTCCGGATAAGAAAACTAAGGCACAGAGAGGATCACACAGCTAATAAGTATTAGAACTGGCTTTGTATCCAGGCGGTCTGGCTACAAAGCTCACATGCTTAGCCAATATGCAGCGGGATATCCAGGTTGTGCAGGACATGAAGCTTGTACAATTCTAGGAGCTCTCTTTGAGAAAAAAGAATACAACACTACAAACACAAAATTAGGTACAGGGCCTTGGAAGGGGCCCATGAAAGATTTGCATTTTATAAGATTCACAGTAAATCTGCCTTTGGCTTCACGGTAAACCCATCTGTGCCTCTATGCAATACCCTAAGCATGAGCTCTGTTGTTAAAATAAAGACTGCCCTAACCCAAATACCTAGAAGGTGGCTGAGTGAAGGAAATAAGCGTTATCATTTTCCTAATGTAGATAGGACTTTCTGGTGCTCCATGTCAAGTCAGTGAGCATTCATAAAGCACCTGCTATGTGCTGAGCATTATGCTAATATACTAACTTGTAGAAAATACAGAAGCCTGCAATCCCAGCATCTTGGGAGACCGAGGCTGGTGGATCACCTGAGGTTAAGTTTGAGCCCTTCCGTCTGGCGGCAGCCATCAGGTAAGCCAAGATAGGTGCATGCAAGTACATCCAGGAGCTATGGAGAAAGAAGCAGTCTGATGTCATGCGCTTTCTTCTGAGGGTCCGCTGCTGGCAGTACCGCCAGCTCTCTGCTCTCCACAGGACTCCCCGCCCCACCTGGCCTGCTAAAGCGCACCGACTGGGCTACAAGGCCAAGCAAGGTACGTTTTGTATAGGATTCGTGTTCGCCATGGTGGCTGAAAATGCCCAGTTCCTAAGGGTGCAACTTACGGCAAGCCTGTCCATCATGGTGTTAACCAGCTGAAGTTTGCTCGAAGCCTTCAGTCTGTTGCAGAGGAGCGAGCTGGACGCTACTGTGGGGCTCTAAGAGTCCTGAATTTTTACTGGGTTGGCGAAGATTCCACATACAAATTTTTTGAGGTTATTCTCATTGATCCATTCCATAAAGTTATCAGAAGAAATCCTGACACCCAATGGACCACCAAACCAGTCCACAAGCACAGGGAGTTGCGTGGGCTGACATCTGCAGGCTGAAAGAGCCGTGGCCTTGGAAAGGGCCATAAGTTCCACCACACCATTGGTGGTTCTCGCCGGGCAGCTTGGAGAAGGCGCAATACTCTACAGCTCCACCGTTACCGCTAATATAAGTAAAGTTTGTAAAATTCATATCTAATAAACAATTTAGGACAGTCAAAAAAAAAAAAAAAGAGTTTGAGACCAGCCTGACCAATATGTTGAAACCCTGTCTCTACTAAAAATACAAAAGAAATTTAGTCAGGCATGGTGGCATGAGCCTGTAGTTCCAGCTACTCAGGAGGCTGAGACAGGAGAATCGCTTGAACCCAGAAGGCAGAGGTTGTAGTGAGCCAAGATTGTGCCTCTACACTCCAGCCTAGGCAACAGAGCAAGACTCTGTCTCAAAAAAATAAAATGTATACGTATCTGTAGACATACTCTCAAAGAGCCAGTTTATGTATACAGCACTATGTAAACACAAAATGAGACTAATATGACAACAGTAGCTGCCCTTGAGAAATTGAATGATAATAAACAAATAAACATTTAATGCTTACTATATAAATGGCATTTCTATAAGCAGATTACAATTCATGAGTTAGATACTGATGTTACCATCATCCTTATTTTACAGACCAAGAAACAGATCAAGGGGTGACAAAGCTTGGATCTGAATTCAGATGTGCTCATTCTCGAGCCATATTCTTACCTATTCTACTGCTCTTCTCCAGTCATTTTGGAAACATGAAACAATTGGAGATCTGAAGCTTCAAAACTCCCACCAAGCACCATCTCCTCCATGAAGCCTTCCCTGCCCACCCCAGATGGCTCAGGTTTCTCTCCACAAAGCTTTCCACATTCTCCTTTCTCATAGCTATATGAATAAGTCCTTGTTGCCTCCTTTCTTAGACCACAGGCTTCTTGAAGGCTTATGTCCCAAGAACCTGGTAGGTATTCAACAAACATTTGAGATATCAATGAATAAATGAGCAATACATGTTAGAGTATGGTCAAGTGGTCTGTTGGTTCTATGGTAAATAATTCATCTGCTGTAAGTTTTAGATGAGACTTGAGCATGAAAGTAAGATTAGGAAAGTGGACAGGGAAGGGAAATATTTCAGGGGACGGAAACAGCCTGAGCAAAAGAGCAGCAATGGGAATGATCATGCCATGAAAAATGCATTTCTTTCCCACTGCTTCTGTAATGAAGTACCACCAAATGAGTGGTTTAAAACAACACACATTTATTTTCTTATAGTTCTGGAGATTAGAAATCTAAAATCAAGGTGTCACAAGGGCTGTGTTCATTCTGCAGGCTTCAGTGGATAATCTGTTTCCTCTCTTCTTTCAGCTTCTGAGGCCATTTGCATCCCTAGACTCGTGGCCTCCTCCTCCCACCACTCCAGCCTCTTGCTTCCATAGTCCCGTTTCCTACAATTGCCTTGACTCTCCTGTCTCCCTCTTAAAAGAACCCTTGTTATTATATTATTGGGCCCACTCAGACAATCTAGGATAGCCTTACCATCTCAGGATCCTTAATCACATCTTCAAAGCTCCTTTTCCTATGTTAGGTGATGTATTCACAGGTCCCCTAGGTTCTGGGGATTAAGATGTAGACATTGTTGGAAGGCCATCATTCAGCCAACCACAAAATGGAACAATAAAAGCACAGTCCGTGCTCTGCAAAGGTTCTGTCTCTATGAGGCCACAAGCTTAATGGCTAGAACATGAGCCAGGCTTCTTTCCAGGCTTAGGCATCTGGGCCTGTCCTAATAGACAATAGAGCCACCACAGAGTGTTAAGAAGGATCAAGTCACTAAGAAAATGATGTTTTTAAAAGATTTATTTGTCAACCATGTTGTTTATCGTTTTTCAACATGATAATAATAATTGGTTGTATATAGGGTTTTATTTTTATAAAAGTTTCACATATAAGCCTATCTAGGAGATATTATTATCTCCATTTTAAAGATGAGGAAACTGAGTTCAGAGAGATTGAGTACCTTTTTTTTTTTTGAGACAGTCACCCAGGCTGAAGTGCAGTGGAACAATCTCTGCTCACTGCAACCTCTGCCTTCCGAGTTCAAGTTATTCTGCTGCCTCAGCCTCCCAAGTAGCTGGGACTACAGGCACCCACCCCCATGCCTGGCTGATTTTTGTATTTTTAGTAGAGATGGGGTTTCACCATATTGGCAAGGCTGGTCTCAAACTCCTGACCTCAGTTGATCTGCCCACCTCAGCCTCCCAAAGTGCTGGGATTACAGGCATGAGCCACCATGCCCAGCCCTGTTGACTGACTTTTTCCAGAAGATTTTGTATACTTATCCTACACATGAGAGAACAGAGCTAGATAATTTGAGGAGGCAGTGTAGTGCATGGGGTAAATTTGTACTTACCCCGGTAAGTACAAAAGGCTTTGGAAACTGACCAGAGTCCAAATATTAATTCTGCCCTTTACTCACTATGTGACTTTGACCAAGTTATATCACTTCTCTAAATTTCATTTCCCTTATCTATAAAATGTGACTAATAATAGTGCCTGCCTTACAGGTTTTATGAGGATTAAATAAGATAATGCTAGTAAAGAAAGTACTTGGCACAGAGCAATCGATAAACAGTAGCTACTATTATTACAAATACCACCTCCTTTCTGTAACATCCCTCAGATGAGACCATCTAGATCATACTTTAAATCAGCATACATTTCAACACAGGAAGATTCAAAACTGAATGTAAAAGAAGCTATTAAAGATAGGTTTCACAGTATCCCAGTACATGAGCTTTCTAGTTCCTCCCAATTTAAAAAAAATTAAATATCTTCATAATGTGTATTAGGCAATGCCCTAAAAGTATGTTAATAATTTAAATTCCAACTCTATTGTTTTCTGCGTAATTTCCTATAAACCATAGTTATTCTTCAATCAAGGTCTGATTTTGTTCGGATGGGTTACACGGTGAAAGACTAAATAAGATACATATAGTTCTATGGTCAATCTGCATGAATTAGTTTGTAAACTTCAGTGGACAAGCAAGCACTTGCCAAGTGGTCTGAATTAACCTTTACTTTGTGCCCATCTCTAGGAGGAATGAATGAACACCAGTAGTCGGCTGGCCCACCTGGCCTGCCTGGTGTCTGGCATCCAGAGACTTTTCCTGGCTGACCTTTTGGAGAATGTCCAACATTGAGAAAATGGAATCCAAAAGAAGACGCAGATTCAGGCTCCGTGTTTTCAGAGACGGCACCACGTTGGTCATTGGAGTTAAATGTGTTCATATCCATCGGCTCTGTGCTCTGTCACGCAAAATATTAAAATGAAATGCTAGGAGAACAGTTTGAAGCAATCCTTCCTGTTCTTGAAAATCACCTTTAGCTGCTGAGAACGCTGGTAATCCCTTTGTAGCTTACTGGGGGCACATTTATCAGTGAGGCAGCTAAGCCAATTGTGGCCGCATTCACAGGTGACCGTGCTGTCTGCCTGCCTTCCCAGAGATACAAGAAACAAAACCAAACTGATAGAGAGGAGCTGGCATTGCAAATTCGCCCAAGAGAGGAGCCCAGGCCAGACTTCTGTTTTTATGGACAGGAACATTCGGTCCTCAGCGGCCTTGCCTCTGAATTCACAGGCTCCTCATACAATGCAAGCCACAATTCTGAAAAATAAAAGGGGATCTCAAGCAGAAAAAGAGATTACAAATAAGCATCATTCGACAACAATAACCAAAAAATAAACCCTGGCAGCCACTGTGCTAAGCGGCCCTGGTGGATGCCAGTCTTGCCGTCTCAGTTGCTGAGACGGTAGCACAACAAATTATCCAGTTTCTTAAATCCAGTGGGCTCTGACCGCAGACACAGGAGAGCAAGCGGCATTTAAATGTGAAAAGCTGTTACTGATAGAGCCCTGCTGGCAGCTACAAAAAGTACTTTTTACATATAAAAAGCATGTTTGGCAAATTCCGCTGTTTTTGCTGCTAAGTTATACAATGTTGTAACAGACAACAAAAAGCAGCAAATTAACACCTATCTTCCCATTAACAAATGTCCCCACAGATCCCTTCATAGTTTTTAGATTTCCTTTAGAAATCAGAGAATTTGAAGTGAAAAAAAAAAATCCCATTACTGTTCTGTTGCTCCTGAAACACCTCTTTAAAAAAAAAAAAAGCAATAACTAAAAGCATTTTTTAAGTCAAAATAAACTGTTAGGCTCAGATCACATGTATAGTAATGTGAGTTATTTCCCTTTGCTTTAGACGTTTACCTTTTCCCCCCATTTAGCTTGTTTTTTTACAGTTCAATACATATTTTTCCAAGCTCCACTTGGCCAAACAAAAGAGTTTAGCCTCAGTGTTATTCCTCTGACAAATATCCTTATGGTCTTGCACATGTGAGATCCATTGATAAACAAATTAAAATTCTGTCCCAGCTCAGAGCTCAGCTGGCCCATTTTATCTTGCAGTATGGGTTTGTAAAGGTCTGGGTGTCTGTCATCCTCCCCTAACCTTGTCTTTGTCAAAGGGATACAAAAGCCTGCCCGCTCGGGGCCCTTACGATACTGATTAGTGTGAGTGACAAAGTGGTGCTGCAAGTCCACTCAGCCTTTCATAATAAATCTATCAAAGAGTAATAGAATTCCATCAATCCTGCATCATCCCCGAGGGTCGCTGGGCTGGGATGGAAAGTGTGTTCCGTTGGGATTGTACAACTGTTATTATTCAATTACACTCTTTTCTTCCTAGTTAAAGACCATGATATCATTATCACTTAATGAATACATATAATTGGATCTGGACTCTATGTTTGGCTGATGAATACCACTCACTATTCATTCAGTCTCAGCTCATCTTCTGACCATTTATTATAGACTTTTGGCTGAAAACCATGATGACAAAGGGAATTTGAAATTAGCTGCGATTTTATTCAATGCTCAGTTAGACACAAAGACAAAATAAAATTTTGATGCCTAAATGAGTTGAGGGTGAATTAAGAAGTTTTGCCTAACTCAGCAGTCTCTGATTTACTCATACTTAATACACACATGACATCGGCAATCTCTCTCACACACATATATACACACACAGTTAGCCACAAAACTGTTTAAAATGTTTAATAACTTCTAAAAATAAGTTTTATTTTTGAAAATTTTGAAGTGTTTTAATGTCATGAAGGGAAGATTTACTATTTTAGTCTCATTTAAAAAACATGTATTAGCTGTGAAAGTGTCAACACACACACACTTACACTCATGCATGCACACGAAAATCTTCAATTCCACCCTAGCCACCAAACACAATTTTATGATTAAATAATATTTAAATTTGACAAAGCAAAAGTGCTTCCAATGCAGTATATTTATTACACCTAATATCAAGTCCGTCATTAAGTTTCATCATACAGTGTGCCCCCAAAGGAAACTAGCCCTCCTATTCATATTGTTGGGAGTAAATGTAGCATACCTCCTTTGGATCACTGGTGAACAGGCTACCTCATTAATCCTAGTTAGTAGATGCTGCCGGGCATGTGGAGCCGCCAAATCCAGATGCTACCCACAGAGGCTCTCCAGGCAGTTAGGGAATCACGGAGTACCACCTCAAGCCTTCCATACATCACTTCAAATTAAATTTACATTAAGTGCTACTCCATCAGAGCTGAGAGAAGCTGACATCTTTGGAAAATGCAGATGATAATCCATTAAATCCTATTATATACATGTCTTCTAATTTTACTTAAGCCCATGCATACCAAAGTATGAGTTTGTGTTAAAAATTAAAGACCCTTTTACTAGAACAAAAGACTTTATGAACTGTTGACTTTGGGAGGTTTTATTAGAGGGGCAGGCTAGTCTATCAAGACAAGTAGACTTTTTCTGTACAAATTCTAGTTAAATATTTCTTCTGAGGATTTGTGATGGTTTTTGTTTTAAAACATATCCTCTTTCCCCCTTCTCTATCATCCCCCAGGCTCGCCAAATAACATGGTCCTTTTCAACCTCCATACAGTGTCCTAATAATGTCTGAATTACATGTTATGAATGAGACGGTGAAACACATATTGTCTCCTTTTGCAATTAAGAAAATATTTGCTGGCAGCTTCCAAACTGGCAACAAGAAGAAGATGCTATAAAATCATCACAGTGAAAAGCTAAGGTTTAATTAGCCTATTATCACATATGTTAATCCCTTTATATTTTCATAGTCCTTAGTCACAGCTACTTTTACTTTGATTAGTCTCTTCTAATTTCATAGCAGTGATCTTATTTTTTATCCTACGCACTTAAATTTTTACATTTAGCTACAGTCTTTTATGTTGACATTTCTGTGTAATTTGTTTTTCTATAACTAAAACCTGAAATAATCTGAAACTGGAAAATATTCAGAAGACCATGAAAAATGATGACTATTTGGACAAAAGATTCTACAGCAAGCCAGAAAACTTCTACCCAGAAATACACACACACACACACACACACACACACACACACATGAACACACAGACAATTAATTTAAAAGCTATTTATCAAACCTTTTAAATTTTAATCACAGTTTGCTTTCCCTACACTGGATTTTTATACATTAAATCCATTTATTTAAGAATGTGCCACTGTATATGTCTATATTTCAATAAAAGTGCTCTTTATTGAAAAGAATTAGAGCCCTTCACTCAAGCCTGAAGTTTTTTTACATCTATCACTTTTCTCAGACAATAATTCAATTCATTTTTGTGCTGGCTTCTATTTATGGCATTAAAAGATTCCACAGGTATCAGTTTAATCAAAGTTTACTTATAGCAAAAATCTTTCACATATATACTACTATAATTCTTGTTTTTGAAAAAAAAGTGAGTCTCCTAAAGTTGACTAATACAGAATAATAAAAGTACCTACCTCATAAAAGGTTTGCAAGGATTAATATTAATGTATGTAAAGTGTATGGTATATACCAGGCTTTCTGTAAATGATTGCATTTGTTTTTATGTGTTGGGAAAAAAAAGCTCTTCTAACATATTTGGGATTAATTTAGTGAAACTTTTACTTTAACACGTGTAAATAATTGTTCACCATTTTTGTCAAAATATTTATTAAATACTAGACTCTGCCCCCTTGAATTTAGGGAGGATACTGCGTGAAATCCATACTAATAATCACTGATGATTAAACCCTGCACTATCGTCTTGTGCTCACTTCCAAGGAGCCACTTGAAAACAAGTATGGCAGGTTTCACAGAGAATTATCCCAACTCTGTCACTTTCCTTTCTGCAAGTTCCAAATCCCTATCAAAGAAGGTCAAAGGGGAGATAATAAACAAGACTCCATAGGGATGCATAGAGAAAAACAAGTCTGATTCCATATTCTGGAAGTCCTTGAACAAGTCCTAGCTTCACAATCTCCTATATCAAGTTGCCTACTTGACATTTCCATTTCGATATGTTAACCTCAACTGTCCAAAATCAAACTCTTGATTGCCACCCTGCCTAAGCTTGTTCCTCCCTCTGTCATCCGTGTCTCAATGATACCACCATCTACCCAGTTGCTCATACCAAAAATACAGGAGTCATCCTTGATTTTCCTCCTTCTCTCACAACTCCCATACAATTTATTATGAAATCCTGTAGGCTCTACTCCCAACTCTACTACAAATACATTCTTCCTTACTCTAAGGTAAGCCATCATCGTCTCTCACCTGCTTTGCTACAAGAGCCTCCGACTTCCATGGCTCCACTCATTCTGCACACAGCAGCCAGATCTTTTTTAAAATGAAATAATTCCCACATGTAAAAAAGCAAAAAAGTATGAATACCCATGGATCCATCACCTAACTTTAAAAAATATTATCATACTTGCTTCAGCTCTTTTTCTTAAAGAAATAAAACATAACTAAGGGATCTGTGTATCCATCCCCAGTTCCATTCACATTTTCTCACTGTAGAAATAATAATTGTCCTAAATTTAGTTAATTTAGTGATTTTCATTTCTATAAATGGCATTTTACTTTTATTACAAATTCATGCATATCATTTGGGATTGAGTTAATCTGAATGTAACAGAAAACCCAAACAATAGGGGTTTATACATAAATGGGAGTTTATCATTTTTACATAATTGGGAGACTTGGGGTGGGCAGTTGAAGCAATGAGGTTGGCTTCTTGTCTCAAAGACTAGAGATAAATCATTTGGGATTTTCTTGGTTTTCCCCTAATGGTTGCTCCAGCTTCAATCATTTGTGATCCATTTTGGGGCAAGAGAAAGAAAGAAGAGCTGATAGCAAAAAATCACATCAGCTGAGTCTCTCCTACCTAACCACAACTTCTTTTTTTCCTTTTTTGAGACGAGGTCTCACTCTTGCCCAGGCTGGAGGGCAGTGGTACAATCTCAGCTGACTGCAACTTCCATCTCCCGGGCTCAAGTGATCCTTCCACTTCAACCTCCCAAGTAGCTGGGACTACAGGCACACACCACCATGGCTGGCTATTTTTTGTATTTTTTGTAGGGATGGGGTTTCGCCATGGTGCCCAGGCTGGTCTCAAACTCCTAGGCTCAAGTGATCTGCCTGCCTCAGCCTTCCAAAGTGCTGATATTACAGGCATGAGCCACCATGCCCAGCCTCCTAACCTCTGCTTACATTCTTTTTTCAGAATCATGACATAACCTATATCTGCAAGAGAAGCTGAAAAATAGTTTTCTACTTGGATATATTCCCATCACAATAAAAGTAAATTTCTGTCATTATGGAAGAAAAGGAGGCAAGATATTTGATAGGTAACTCGCAGTCTTTTCTACAATATGTACCCTTAAGTAAGATATTTATTTGAATGACTTTAAACTTTATATAAATAACATCACACATAAATTATACTGTATATTACTGTTACAATTTTCTCCTTTTGATCAACATTATATTTTTGAGATTTAACTATATTGATATATAGAACTAATTTATTCATTTCACTATTTCAAAATACCCCCCTATGAATATATCACAACTGATCAATTTATTAATTCATTCTGTTTATGTCCAGTGGGTTGTTTTAAATTTCCCAGTGAAGATTCTCTTGTCTCTTTCAGAGTAAATATGAATCAAATTTCATTTTTTTCTTCTTAAAGTTCTCCAGAGGTTTTCCATTACATTAAAGTAAAATCAAACTTTTCATACAACATCCTGTATGAGCCATTCCCTGCTTACCTGCCAATTTCATTCAGTTCTACTCTCTCTCTTGCTCATTCTGCTCCATACATAGTGATCTCCTTTCATGCCTACCACTTTACTTCCTCAGAGCTAGAGTCTGATAAAGATTTTGTAGGGCTCGAAGCTTATTCAATTTAGGTACAATTATATAAAATTAAGTGTGGGGTGTTGGATGGTGCCAACGCAAGTGAGACATCCTGATGCTTAAGCTTCATTTATCTTCATGGAAAACCCACCTCTGCTCAGGGTCATTGAAATTCTATTCTTTGTGCTTGGACTGTGATTGTCCAAGTTGCTCTTCCCCAGGCTTCATATCATTATTCAGGTCTTAGCAGAGATTTCTAGTCCTCCGATATCCACTCTCCCCTTCTGCCATACTAATAGAATATTTAGCTGAGTACATGATTACTCAAGTAAAAATCACCTTTCCTAGCAGGCAACTACATACAGCCCTATTATTATGTTCTGGCCAATGAGATGAGAGGAAAATGATATGTCCAGTTTGGAGGTTATTCCATGAAAGGGAGTACATATTCCGTGAAAGGGAGAAAGAAAGGGTACCTTCTTTCTCCTCCTTTGTCTTTCCCATTGGCTGGAGTGTAGTGCCGGTGGTTAACCATGTTGGGCCTTGTGTGTGACACTCAAAGGATGGTAAAGCAACAGACAGAAGGACTCTAGACCCCAGAGAACTTCGTGAAAAACTTGGTGAGGAAAAAAATTATTAATGTCTATCTGGTTTTAAGCCTCTATTCTTATTCTTATTCTTATTATTAGAGACGGAGTTTCGCTCTTGTTGCCCAGGCTGGAGTGCAATGGCACCATCTCGGCTCACTGCAACCTCTGTCTCCTGGGTTCAAGCAATTCTCCTATCTTAGCCTCTCAAGTAACTGGGATTACAGGTGTGCACCACCAGGCCTGGTTAATTTTTTTGTATTTTTAGTAGAGATGGGGTTTCACCATGTTGACCAGGATGGTCTCAATCTCTTGACCTCGTGATCCACCTGCCTCGGTCTCCCAAAGTGTTGGGATTACAGACGTAAGCCACTGCGCCTGGCCAAGCTTCTATTTTTTCTTAAGTCTGTTACATTCAGTCAAATCTATATCCAATCCATAGCCTCCATTCAAATATCCTTTCTTCACCAAGCCTTCCCTGACTACCCTATCTAGAGTAGCTCCATCCTCATATGTACTATGTCACTCTCTAGCACAGGGGTCCCCAACCCCCGGGCCAAAAACCAGTACTGGTCCATCGCCTATTAAAAACCAAGTTGCACAGCAGGAGATGAGCGGTGGGAGACTGAGCAAAGCTTCATCTGTATATAAAGTCACTCCCCATTGCTCGCGTTACCACCTGAGCTCTGCCTCCCATCAGATCAGTGGCAGCATTAGATTATCAAGGAGTGTGAACCCATTGTGAACTGTGCATGTGAGGAATCTAGGTTGCATGTTCCTTATAAGACTCTAATGCCTGATGATCTGTCACTGTCTCCCATTACCCCCAGACGGGACCATCTAGTTGTGGAAAAACAAGCTCAGAACTCCCACTGATTCTACATTATAGTGAGTCATATAATTATTTCATTACATATTACAATGTACGAATAGAAATAAAGTGCACAATAAATGTAAAGCACTCGAATCATCCCAAAACCATCTCCCCAGCTGCGGTCTCTGGAAATATTGTCTTCCACAAAGCTGGTCTCTGGTGCCAAAAAGGTTGGGGATCACTGCTCTAGCACATGTCTATTTTATTTCCTTCATTGAATTTATCATCACTTGAAAATACTGTATTTGTTTGTTTGCTTCTTTGTTTACAATCTGTCTCTTGCCACTAAAAAATGAATTTTATAGAGAGACCTTGTCTGCCTTGATAACTCCTGTACCCCCATTGCCTAGAACAGTGTCTAGTATATAATAAGTACTCAATAATTATTTGTTGAATAAATGAAAGAATGAATCAATAGGAAAAAAACCAATTCGTGCCCACTAGACTATAAGCTGTGGGAAGGCAAGGACAATGTCTATTTATTTATTGTTACATCAAGAGAAACTGGCAAATTGCCCAATACATTTTGGTAAAATGAATGAAGTGATAAACAAATGAATAAGAGTAAGAACATTTCCAAGGGCTCTTCTGCAATAAAAGTTAATAATAAAAGTTCAATCATGAGTATAATTTTATTTTTAAGGACACTTTAGCTTCCTGAGAAAGTCATTTATTCATTAGGGAATAAGAAAAATCACAGTACTCCTATACACACTAAATAGAAAATGTTCAAAGAAAGAAACTTAACTTTCACAAAAAGTCTAATGTGAGTAATTTAAAATATAAGTACCAATAATATTAGTTGATATTTATTCAGGAGTTATTTAAATTTTTTTATTTTAATTTTTATAAGTACATAGTAGGCATATGTATTTATGGGATACATAAGACATTTTGATACAGGCATGCAATACATAATAATCATACCATGTAAAATGAATATCCATCCCCTCAAGCATTTATCGTTTGTGTTATGAATAATCCAATTATGCTCTTTCAGTTATTTGGAAATGTACAATTAAGTTATGATTGACTATAGTCCCCCTGTTGTACTATCAGATACTAGGTCTTATTCGTTCTTTCCAACTATTTTTTGTATCCATTTACCATCCCCATCTCCATCCCACCCCCCAATACCATTCCCATCCTCTAGTAACCCTCCTTCTGCTCTCTATCTCCATGAGTTTGACTGTTTTGATTTTTAGATCACACAAGTAAGTAAGAATATGTGATGTTTGTCTTTCTGTGCTTGGCTTATTTCACTTAGCATAATGACTTCCAGTTCCACCCATGCTATTGCAAATGACAAGATCTTCTTTTTCATGGCTGAATAATACCCCATTGTGTATAAATACCACATTTTCTTTATCCATTCATCTGTTGATGGACACTGAGGTTGCTTCCAAATTTTGGCTACTGTGAACAGTGCTGCAACAAACATGGGAGTGTAGATATCTCAGTAGATCTATTTTCAGTTTCTTGAGGTACCTCCAATCTGTTCTTTGTAGTGGTTATAGTAATTTGCATTCCCACCAACAGAGGGTTTCCTTTTCTCCACATACTTGTCAGTATTTGTTATTGCCTGTCTTTTGCATGTGAACCATTTTAACTGGGTTGAGATGATATCTGATTATAGTTATTAAGGACTTATTATATTCCAGGCACTGTGCTAAATGGTTCCCATCTATTATCTCATTTAATCTTCATAACAATGCTATGAACACATAATAGAAGTCCATGATCTCTTATCTGAACCACTTAGAAGCCAGATATGTTTTGGTATTCAAACTCTTCAGAAAATTAATAGAGTATATATACTATACATAACGCCTCTAGCAGGATCTGGGCAACGCCCCATAGTCAAATACATTAATACCTTTACAGAGAAGCATACAAATATTCACTAATGGGTACATAAAGATTATAAATAACCTCATATCCATTTAAGTTAGATTTATGAGTTCAGATCAGGGCAGGTTTTTCCTGACAAATGAGTTATAAAAACTCTTGTTTTTCAGAGATTTTGGATTTTAGAATTGCAAATAATAAACTGAAAGTCTGTTTGATCATTTCAGTTTTACAAGTAAAGAAACTTAAGAGCTTGTCCAAGGTTATGGAGATATTAAGGAACAGTAGATTTAAACCCAGATAATCTGGTTGAAAATTTATCCATTTTACTATAGTGTAATGTTCCATGTTACTTAAGGTGTTCATTCTGAATCATGGGAGATGTTCAGGCTGAGGGGGTCAACTCTGCCCTGCAGAGGAAATGTACACATCAGGGTGCTGGATAAACTAGATAATCCTTAAAGTGTCTTCTTGTCCTGAGACTCCATTATCCTTTGAAAACATGTATCTTATGCTATTTCTAGTTCACAGACCACATTTGTAAATGGCCTCTTGTGGTGGTTCATGAAACCAACATTTGTTTCATTCATTCACTTAACAAATAAAGTACAAAGCATTCACCCTATGCTATGCAATGTAAGGCAATGTTAAGACTTGCTGTACATGGTCCGTGATCGCAGAGTCTGCAATCCAGGTGAAGAGATGTGACATATAAACAGAAAAATTTAAATAATCTTGCAAACTGTACTGGTTACAAGCCTAAGTGGGAAAAACCAAGGAGAGGAGGCAGGCAGTAAATGTTCCTGGAGATGAGAGATAGAGAAATCACTATGAGCTAATGGAATCAAGCAAGGATTCATGGAGAAGCAGCAGCTAGGCCTTAATGAATGGGAAGGATTGATATGGATATAGAAAAGGGGGGTGGCATTTCAGGGACAGGCTATAACCCACAACTGTGTATCACCTAGTAAAAGGTTGTATTTACAGTCAGCATATGCACATAATTTGGGAGACATTCATTTTAAACGAATGCACATAGGACAAATAGTAGGCACCCTCAAATGTGTCTTTCAGTTTACAAACATTATAAAGGATCCTCGCATAAGCAGTTGTATAAACCTTGAGAAAAACCTAGTTGCTTTGTCCATTTTCAACTAGGTAGTATTCCAAGTACTTCTGCAGTGAAAGAATCAGCCCTAAAATCAGTCAGGTACCTAAGAAACAAAAGCTGCCTTTAGGACAGAATATTCAACTGAACTCTCTAGGAGAGACTACCTTCTCCACTATTCAGCAACATATCTTGAAGCACTGAATTGATTTACACTTACAGTGTCCTTCAAGATTCCATAACTTTAGGGCATCTACATAAATATGTCTCATGACAAATACTACTGTGTAAGTATAATATAGCCAGTAACATCATATGCATTTATAAATATGCTGATAAAGCCAATATTTATGTATGAAGAGAAATGATACAGAAATTTTACCCTAAATTTAAAAATAATTGTCACTTTTCAGTACTTTCTCTAAAACAAGTTTCCAAACCTCTGTCATTATTTCTTTTTTAACGGAATGTCACTAAATTGAATTTAAGCCCGGAAGTTATTTCTTCTTGCCTACAAAAAAATGTATAAATAGAATGGCACATATTTTTAAATTAATGTGATGTTGAGTTGCACCATTTGGGTACATATTAAAAGGAGCAGCAGAACCAAATGGCAATTACCAAGCTCCCCTTGGAATATCAGAAAGGTGATGACACTGCTTTCTCTGTCCGCTTTCGGAGAGCAAAAATAAGACGTGGTTTCAAAGGAACCCAGTACATTTCTTGATGAGCGCATGCCATTTCAAGTCGTTCCTTTCATATTTTCCACTCCATGGACCAATAGTTATTGAATGTCAGTAATGTGCACAAAGACGGAGCACGTTCCCTTCCACCTTAAATTTCAGTCTACATTCTTCTTGCAGTTCTTCTCTTTCCATTCTTATTCATTCCCTGGGATACTCTGAAACCCTTCTTTTGGTCTTTTAAAAATAAATCCTTAATATTGTGATGAATACACAACAACAGAGAATACTTATAGGGAAATACGTATTTGAAAAATACATCTGCAGAACATTTTAAATATTACTCAATAATTTTTGTTCTCAAGAAGTCCTTTAGTCTTCTGCTATTAAAGTGAAAGCTTGGTGCTAAAGCTCATGTACTCAAGGAAAGGTAAAATCCAGACAACAGATTAAGTTCTCTTCGTTTGAAAACAACAACAACAAAACACAGTTTCTAAATTCCTGACAAAAATAATAATCTTGAAAGCCTACAAGCGCTCTGCTTTGTTTTGTTGGTATGGTTGGTTGCTTGATTTTGAGAGAGAAAAAATATTTTGTTTTAAAAAAGAGGAGAGTAAACTTGTTAGAACATAAAGTCTGTAGCTAAAAAACAGAATTGGAAATAAGGCATGGTGATAGAAGATCCATGTTTGAAAGTCAGGCTGGAGAAAGATCTGAGAATGGACAGGAGAGGATGAAATTTGCCACTGATGTGAGTCTTGGAAAAGGAAGCCTGTGCTCTGGTTTCTCCAGGCCCAACCCTCGGTGGAATGGCAATAGAAACCTCAGAAATGAGCAGCCGGGTGCGGTGGCTCATGAGTGTAATCCCAGCACTTTGGGAGGCTGAGGTGTGTGTATCACTTGAGGCCAGGAGTTCAAGACCAGTTTGGTCAACACGGCGAAACCGCATCTCTACTAAAAATACAAAAATTAGCCAAGCATGGTGGTGGGTGCCTGTAGTCCCAGCTACTGAGGAGGCTGAGGCACCAGAATTGCTGGAACCTAGGAGGCAGAGGTTGCAGTGAGCAGAGATCATGCCACTGTACTCCCGCCAGGGTAACAGAGCAAGACTCTGTCTCAAAAACAGAAAAAAAAAAAAAAATCTCAGGTAGTTTTGGGAGATTCCAAGAAGACATTTGTGATTTGCTTCCTGGCTAAAGTCCAGAAATACAGCAAAATTCATAAAGAAAACCTCTGTACCAGAAACAGCCTGAAGGATAAGGAGACACCTTGGCCTAAGGCATGGACGATATGAACTGTAAGTCATGGTATGAAAACAGACACTGAAGCAGACATGAGAGTGACTAATGATTAGCGGAGATGATAGACCAGATTTTTCCTTCTCCTGAGACCACGGCAAATTAAATTCCAAAGAACTTAAATGCCACTCTAGGGAGAGAGAGAGGGAAGATTGGAATTCTAAATTGGTCTGAGTTTACTTGAAATAATTACTAATTACATTGGCAAATAGAAAGAACTAGAAAAGAATTTCAAAATCTCTCCCCACTATATACACCATCCTACCTGCAGTCATATCTACATAATCTACTTCCATCAATTATGATGGAGAATGTCTCTGATTCTATCTAAGTTCTAGTTCTGCAGTTGTGCACTGGATCCTATCCTCTCTCATCTACTCAAGAGCTACGCTCCAGCAATTGCCTCTTCTCTCTCCTATACCATCAATTTTTCCTTCTTTTCTAGATTGTTTCCATCAGCAAATTAACATGCTATACTTCCATCTTTAAAAGAAAAAAAGCCTTTCTTGATGAATAAGATATTTACACAGCACTAGAATATTACTCATAGATTTTTTTTAACTTAATTGCAAAATGGAAAAGGTACATTACAATGGAGAAATCTGGCAATTGCTATTTTAACTAAGAGATTATATTTAGCATCAATAACAGTGGACAACCGAATGTTATGTGCCTTCTGATCGGATGTAATATGAAGTATACCACATAACTTAAAGAAATATCCTTGCCAAAAATGTTTAACCTGAATTTAATTAAACCCGTAGAGTTATTTTCCAGTTTATAGGCTGTTTAGATGAAAAAAAGTTAAATAATACAATGAAAAAATAATTTGAAACAGTTGTCCATAGGACAACTAGCATAAATGCTTTACAAAATAAACATTGTTAAGAAAAAAGTCACCAAGAAAACAAGGGAAGAGGACTTTTTTATATTAATAAATATTAAAGAGACGTAGTAATATACAATGTGTAAACTTTGGTTTCTGGGTTTTAAAATATATAAAATATTTTTGGGCCAGGTGCGGTGGCTCAACCTGTAATCCCAGCACTTTGGGAGATCAAGGCATGAGAATCACTTGAGCCCAGCAGTTCAAGACCAGCTTGCACAACATAGGAAGACCGCATCTCTAAAAAAATTTTAAAATTATCTGGGCATGATGGTGTACAGCTGCCCAGATATTTGGGAGGCTGAGGTGGAAGAATCACTTGAGTCCAGGAGGTTGAGCCTACAGTGAGCCATGATCATGCCACTACACTCTAGCCTGCATGACAGAGGGAGACCTTGTCTCAAAAAATATTTTTTTTTGACTAATTGGGATAATGTGAATATTACTGGATATTAGGTAATATGGAATTATCATTAATTTTCATAGATGTGATAGTGGTATAGTGCATATACAGAAGAATGTCTTTATTCTAGGGATATGCAAATTGAATTATTTATGGGTAAAGTGTCACAATATGTGTAACTTACTTTTAAAGCTCAGCAAACAACCTGAAGAGAAAGACAGCAAGCAAACATGGCAAAAGATTAACAACTGTTAAATCCAGGTGAAGGATGTATGGGTGTACATTATATTATTCTTTCCAATTTTCTGTAGGTTTGAAATTTTCAGAGGTAAAAAGATTTTTTTTAACACCCCTGTTGACAGCATATCCTTCTCAAGGCAATTAATGCTCCATTTCTCTGCTCCCTTTGGAAATTTCCTTTGAAAGAGTTGTCTATACTCTTGTACTTCCTCTCTTCCCATTCTCTTTTAAATCTACTTGAAATAGGCTAACTCCCCACCTCTCCACAAAAACAGATGTTGGCAAGGTCACTAATGACCTTTATACAACCAAATCCAAAGATCAACTCTCAGTCCTCATCTTACTCAACCAATCAGCAGTGTTTGACACACTTGATTGGTCCTGCCTCTTGAAACACTTGCTTTACTTGACTCTAAGACAGCATGTTCTCTCGATCTTCTTCCTACTGCAATGGCAACTCCTTCTATTCTCTTTTGCTGGACTATCTCATATCCCTAAGCTCTAACACTGAAGTCTCCCAAGGTTCAGACCCGAGACCTCATCTTTATCTAGACTCTTTTTCTAGATGATGGCATACAGTCTCTGGTCTTTAAATACCATCTATATACACTACTTGGACTTTTATCCTGAATTCCTACAATCATATGCCAAATGTTTATTCAATAGCATTTACTTATTCAGTAAATGATGCTTGGAGAACAGGATATTCTTTCCTGTTGAATTATCTTTCCCATTAAATTCTTATCAACAGGATATTCACATGCAAAAGAATGAAGTTGGACTCCTACCTCACACCATAGACAAAAATTAACTCAAAATGGATTATAGAAATAATTGTAAAAACAAGCAATATAAAACTCTTAAACAAAAACATAAGCACAAATTTTATGACCTAAGTTTAGGAAGTAGTTTCCTAGATATAATGCCAAAAACTCTAGTGACAAAATAAAAAATAGATAACTTTGGACTTCTTCAAAATGAAAATCTTTTGTTCTTTAATGGATACCATTAAGAAAAGATCACCTACAGAGATTATCCTGGACAATATAAAACAAAATAAAGAAAAGACAACCCACAGAATGGGAAAAAATATTTATAAATCACATATTATAAAAGACTTGTATCCAAAATATATAAGGGATTTGTGTGACTCAACCATAAAACATCAATAACCCAATTTAAAAATGGGCAAAGAATTTGAATAGATATTAAAACAAATGAAAAAACAAACAAATAGCCAATAAGCACATATAAAAAGATGCTAATCATTCTTGTTATTAGGGAAATGTAAATCAAAATCACAGTGAAACACAACTTCACCACCACTAGGATGGCTATAATTGAAAAGATAGAGAATAATAAGTATTGGTGAGGATATGGAGAAACGGGAACACTCATACATTGTTGGTAGAAATGTAAAATGGTGCAGCCACTTTAGAAAATAGCCTGGCAGTTCCTCAAAAGATTAAACATAGAGTTATTATATAAACCATCAATTCTACTGCAAAGTATATATTCAAGAGAAATGCAAACATATGTTGCACACAAAAATTTGAACAAAAATGTTTATAGAAACATTGGTTGTAATAGCCAAGAAACAGAAACAATTTAAATGTTCATCAACCAATGAAGAGATATAAAAGTTTGGTATATATCTATATAATGCAATTGTATTTGGACATAAAGGAATGAAATTCTGATACATGCTGCAAAATGGATGAACCTCAAAAACATTACACTAAGTGAAAGAAAGACATAAGAGACCATATATTATTCCATTTATATAAAATGTCCAGTATAGGCAAATTTTTAGAGGCAGAAAGTAGATGAGTGGTGCCAGAGGCTGGAGGGAGGAGGTAATGAGGAATGACTGTTAATAGGTATGGGGTTTTATGACGAGGTGATTAAAATATTCTGGCATTTGGGCTGGATGCAGTGGTTCACACCTGTAATCCCAGCACTTTGGGAGGCTGAGACAGAAGAATTGCTTGAGCCCAGGAGTTTGAGACCAGCCTGGGCAATATAGCGAGACCCCATCTCTAAAAATAAATATAAATATTAAAATGTTCTGGAATTAGACAGTGGTGAAAGTTGCACAACTCTGGTATTTTAAAAATCACTATAAAATATTAGATAAAATACACTGATTTTAAAAATCACCAACTTGTACACTTTAAAAGGATGCATTTTACAGTATGTTAAAGTCATGTGCCACATAATGACATTTCAGTAAATGACAGACCACATATATGACATTGGTCCCATGAAATTATAATGGAGCTAAGAAATTCCTGTTGACATCCTAATCAATATAATATCATAGTGCATTACATTACTCATGTATTTGTGGTCACGCTGGTGTAAACAAATCTACTGCTCTCCCAATTGTATAAAAGTATAGCACATACAATTAAGTACAATACATACTACCGGGTAATGATAATAAACGACTATGTTACTGGTTTATGTATTTACGAAGGGACACAAGGAAACTTTTGGGGGTGATAAATGTATTCATAATATTGGTAATGATGGTAGTGATGGTTTCACAGGTATGTGTATATATATATATATATATATATGTCAAGATTTATCAGATTGTATTAATACACCTTAAGTAGGCTGAGTACAGTGGTTGTACTAATATACTTTAAGTAGGCTGAGTACAGTGGTTGTACTAATACACCTTAAGTAGGCTGAGTACAGTGGCTCATGCTGTAATCCCAGCATTTTAAGAGGCTGAGGTTGGCAGATCACTTGAGGCCAGGAGTTCGAAATCAGTCTGGCCAACATGGTAAGATCCCATCTCTACTAAAAATACAAAATTGGCCAGGCATGGTGGTACACACCTGTAATCCCAGCTACTTGGGAGGCTGAGGCACAAGAATCACTTGAACCTGGGAGGCAGAGATTGCAGTGACCTGAGATTGCACCACTGCACTCCAGCCTGGGCGACAGAGTGAGACTGTCTCAAACAAACAAATGAACCCAAATTGTACACCTTAAATATATAAAGCTTATTTTATGTCTATTTTACCTAAAGAAAACTATATTTCTATCTATTCCAAAGAACAAATCATTCTGAAAACTGTAAATATTTCTATGTATTGCAAAGAACAAATTATTCTGATATTGAGTTAATGGCCTCCCAATTACTTCAGCTAAATCACTTCTTCCCATGTCAATTCATTCTTCACTCTGTCCCTAGGATTAACTTTTTTAAACATTTGGCATTCCCATAACTCCTCCTCTTAAAAACTTCCATTGTTCCCCACTGGATATAGTTCTAAAGGACACTTTTCTTAATCTAACCTCATCCTACCTTCTAGGCTTATCTCTTTCTGATCCCCTTCAGGTTCTTTCATACTGCTGCTACAATACATTTCTCACTTAGTCTTTAGATATTCAGTTTCTTCTGCTTAGAATGCCCTTATCCTTCCATAACCTCCCCCAACTTCTCAGCCTGGAGAATTCCTACTCAACATTCAAGATTCTGCTCAAATTGTACATTCTGTTCAATTGTACATGTGGAGCCTTTTAAATTTCTCCCAGCCATTCTTTTACTCCTCACTGTTCTCATTACTCTTGCACTTTCTTTTTTATCACTTTGTAGTGTAATCACTTTGATTGTTTGGTTGGTTTTTGAGATGGAGTCTCATTCTGTCGCCCAGGCTAGAGTGCAGTGGTGGGACCTCAGCTCACTGCAACCTTCACCTCCCGGGTTCAAGCGATTCTCCTGCCTCAGCCTCCCAGTAGCTGGGACTACAGGTGCATGCCACCAGGACCGGCTAATTTTTTGTGTTTTAGTAGAGACGGGGTTTCACTGTGTTAGCCAGGATGATCTTGATGCCTCGACCTCCCAAAGTGCTGGTGTTGTTTGTTTTTATATCTGTCGTCCTCATCAAAAAAAGCTCTTAGTATCCCCAGAGCTTAGTACAGTACCTGCTATATAGCAGCAATTCTGTAATGCTAAATGAATAAATGAAAGCACATTCAGTGATGGTTATTAATAGTTTTAATATATTTTATGATGTTTCAAAAATATTTTAAATAATACAGCAATCAGCTTTAATAGGGTATTTGGAGAATCTCTTAAAATAAGCACATAGTCCTTGCATATACCGAAAACCATGTTTATAAAACTGGTAAAACAAAATGATTTTGTGCTATATTTAGGGCTTCCCCACAATCTAACTATCAGACGGTCAAAAATTTGCCAAAGAAATTCTGAAGATCAACTAGTAAGAAGAGCTGGAAAGAGAGATGTGGCTCATTCATCCTTGAGACTAAAGGATATATTCTCATTTTGATGTTCAACGATTTATATATTCAACTCCCATTAATGCTAATGGGAATTGTGCACATAAATTCTCACAAACTGAGATGAGAACACATCCCTAAACGTGCAAGCCAGGGATACATGCAGATACTATAATTCCAAAGCCTAAGAAACTAAGCCCATAATTAAAACGTGTGGATCTCTCAGTGACAACAGATTGAGTTGCTAACACACTTTCAGGCCCAATTCATCACAATGTCTCTATGGCCTTCCAGCATCTAACAGTCCTGGAAGGCAGCAGATGCCAGTGAACTGCAGACTGCCTTGTCCGGGAGAAAGGTCAGCTATGGAAATCTCGTTGGGAGAAGGGGAAAGGCAATGGGATAGAAAGGCAGAAAACTGTCTGGGGAAGTAGAAAACTTGCCAAAGATCCTTTTGTCTCTGCTCTACCACCTTGGTCCTTTTACTTGACAGTTAAATCTACTTAGAAGAGGGTTCATGAATCTAAAAACTTTGAATGAAAGCCAAATAATCTCCCCTGTAAGAGGCTATTTGGAAAGCTGATTTACCTACAACATTTCACGGAAATGTTATGCTTGAGAAAGTCAACTAATATTTCTGAAAATCCAAATCTCCTCTAAAGGGAATATGAATACATGACTTCGAATAATATATGATCATAATCAGTAGGTCTTTACAGACTCTCCAATTTCAACAAGTTATTCTTGTAATAAATTTACTTCCAAGTTTAATCCCACCAAAAGCAGAAAGATATTATATTGAATGTAGCCTGGCAAAAATCACACTGAATTTGGAATTCAAAGGTAAAGATTCAAGTTTCACGGGACACAAAATCTCTCCGAGCCACAATTTTGTCTACTGGAAAATGAGAGGTGATAATCCTTGCCCTACTCATCTCTTAGAGTTACTATAAAGGTTAAATTAGAAATTTACATGAAAGCATGTGAAAATACCAACATCAGCTCCTGTACTTAATAATGTTTTTTTAAGAATCACATATATAAATCATATATATAATTATATAAAAATATCTTCAAAAATGACCTCTGACTGAAAAACACCTGAATCCCCAAGCCTTTTTCATAATTCTATCTTCTCTATCCTCCCCTCCCCCACATCCCCTCTCCTTTTTTTTGGAGACAGAATCTCTGTCACCCAAGCTAGAGTGCAGTGGCATGCTCACAGCTCACTGCAGCCTCAATCTCTGGGCTCAAGCAATCCTCCAACCTCAGCCTCTCTAGTAGCTGGGACTACAGGCATGTGCCACTATGGCCTACTAATTTGTGTATTTTTGGTAGAGACATGGTTTTGCCATGTTGCCCAGGCTGGTCTCAAACTCCTGGGCTCAAGTGATCCACCCATCTTGGCCTCCCAAAGTGTTAGGATTATAGGTGTGAGCCGCGGAGCCCAGCCCTCTCAATCACCTTGATTAGAAGAATCCTCTAAAGTCCTAAATACAACCACTTCCTTGCTGGGTGATCTTGGGAAGTTACATAATCTCTGAGATTCTATAAATGAAAATTCTGAGATTCTGGTATTCTGTTTTCTCTTCCCAAAAGTGAAGATAATAACATCTGTCTTGGTTTCCTCATTGGATTAATATAACAACCAAACATCTCAACAGCAAGAAAAAACAAATAATCCAATCAAAAAAATGGGCAAATGATCTGAACAGACATTTATCAAAAGAAGATATACAAATGGCCAACAAATATATGAAAAAATGGTCAATATCACTAATCATCAGGGAAATGTAAATAAAAACCACAACAAGATATTTAGAGACTCATTCCAATTTCAACCACAATGAGATATCATTTCACCTGAGTTAGATAGCTACTATCAAAAAGACAAAAAAAAAAAATTGCTGGCAAGGATGCAGAGAAAAGGAAACTCTTATACACTGTTGGTGGGAATGTAAATTAGTCTAACCACTAAGGAGAGTAGTATGGTGGTTTCTTTTTTTTTTTTTTTTAAGATGCAGTTTTGCTCTGTGGCCCAGGTTGGAGTAGAATGGCGCAATCTCAGCTCACCACAACCTCCGTGTCCCGGGGTCAAGCAATTCTCCTGCCTCAGTAGCTGGGATTACAGGCGCCTGCTACCACGCTTAGCTAATTTCTTTTGTGTTTTTAGTAGAGACGGGATTTCACCATGTTGGCCAGGCTGGTCTTGAACTGCTGACCTCAGGTGATCTGCCCGTCTCGGCCTCCCCAAGTGCTGGGATTACAGGTGTGAGCCACCACACCTGGCCTAGTATGGAGGTTTCTATTTCAAAAAAAAAAAAAAAAACTACGAAGAAAACTACCATGTGATCCAGCAATCCCACTACTGGGTATACCAAAAGGAAAGGAAATCAGTATATTGAAGAGATACCTGCGTTCCCATGTGTATTGCAGCACTATTCACAATAGTCAAGATGTGGAATCAACCTAGGTGTCCAACAACAGATGAACAAAGAAAATATAGTATATATACATAATGGAATATTATTCTAGTTGTAAAAAAGAATGAGGCCAACTATTTTGGCTCATACCTGTAATCCCAGTACTTTGGGAGGCTGAAGCAGGAAGACCACTTGAGGCCAGGAGTTCAAGACCAGCCTGGCCAACATAGTGAAACCGCATCTCTACTAACAATACAAAAGGTAGCCAGGCATGGGGGTGCATGCCTGTAATCCTAGCTACTCAGGAGGCTGAGGCATGAGAATCACTTGATCCGGGAAGCAGAGGTGGCAGTGAGTCAAGATTGTGCCACTGCCCTCCAGCCTGGGTGACAGAGAGATCCTGTCTCAAAAAACAATTAAAAAAAAAAAAGAAGAATGAAATCCTGTCATTCTCAGCAATATGGATGGAAGTAGAGGACATTATGTTAAGTGAAATACACCAGACACAGGTTTAAACACTTCATGTTTTCTCTCATGTGAGGAAGCTGAAGAAAGTCGATTTCATAGAAGTAAACTGTACCATAGACGTTACTAGAGGCTAGGAAGTGTAGGGGAAAGTAGACGATAGGGAGAGACTTGTTAAAAGATACAAAATTATACCTAGATGGGAGGAAAAATTGAAGTGTTCTATACCACTGTAGTGGTGTCCTATACCACTATCCTGTAGTCCCATAGGATGACTATGACTAACAATAATATGTATTTTCAAATAGCTAAAAGAGAGGACATTGAATGTTCCCAACACAAAGAAATGATAAACATTTGAGAATACGGATATGCTAATAATCCTGATCTGATTACTCCACATTGTATCAAAACATCACTATATACCTCTAAATACGTACAATCATCATGTGTTGTTAAAAAAAATCAAGAGAGATCATGTAAGCTATACAGGACTCTATACTTGATTGTCTCAAGCTGGTATTTTTGAACACCTACTGTATGCTAGGGACTAGGCTAAGTATTGTGCTTAAAAAGAGATAGGCTACTAAGCCCCTCTGTGACAGTCACCACAGAAATCCCAACAGGTTTATGCGTTTTCCTCTCCATCCCTTCCCACTTCTCTATTTATGATCATTTATTATGACTGTTCATATGCGCTCTTGTACTTTGAAATACAGGAATACTGGGAACTAAGCAACACAGAAGGAAGTAGCCACGGCAGGATAAAGTAGAACTTAGACCCTGAACGAGAGCTTGGGCAGCAGTCTAAACGGAGAGGAAAGGTGTGCCATGGGGCATCTGAGACTATTGCCAGGCTAAATGACTGAGGGCAAAAATGGTTGAGGAGGGGTGCCACTGGATATTTGGGGTCAAAGATAAGGATTGTAAGTTTGATAGACAGCATTCTTTCCTGAATAAAATGACCTAGGAGATATGAATTTGTTGGCAGAAAAGAACATGGGGAAGGTAGTGGATGGTAGTAATATAGCTACAAAACATTTTGGGATCGTGACAGGGGTGCGTCCAGCATGCTGAAAGCAATCATAATATTTCACGTTTGCCTAGAAAAATAGAAATCCTGTTCTTATCCTTACTCTCTCCATCACAATCCACATGCAACTATCCATCATCCCTTTTCCCTCTCTATTCATAATTACACTCCTCTTTGGGGTCCAAAGCAAAGTCCTCAGATAGCCTGTTGATACAAGGAATTATTTATTCAATGTTTTCCATGTAGAGGTAGTCTGTTTGCTGGGATGCCCTTATATGATGTTATAAGACAAGCCTAGGGGACCAGGTATGCTCTCATTTTCACAATTCTGGATTTCATAATGGTATTCACTATTGAAGAGAAGTACACACATTTAATAATGCATTCCTATTGAGAAGCTCTTGTTCACTTAGGTTTATTGATTAATCTCTTAAAAGGAAAGCATAAAAATTTCTCCCTTTTAAACATATTCTTACTCAGTAGGCTCCCTTGACTTTGATCAGAAGAGTTAAAGATTTAATACTTTAAGGAACCTCCAAAACCATGGCAGACTTTTCCCCAAAAAAACTAGAACTAAAATGAAGTTTCTATCGGATCTCTGAATACAATGATTTTTTTGAAAATAATTCTGAAAAGAACCTTCCATGGTTTTCACAAGAAATGAGGCCTTTCTCTTCCTCTATTGATGTGTGTTTTTTTCTGAAGTGCAGCTTGCTTTCTATAATGTAATTTCTTGCATTCCTATAAAACCAATGTAAAACAGTGGTATGAAAACAATGTAAAAACAATGGTGTAAATGGGAAATAAAAGAGGGCTTCATCTGCTACAGAGTTTCAGATTTCTAGCAACAAGGAAGAATAATGGAAGTAATAATACATATTTTAGTTTTGAAAGTTAAAAATATATTAGTCAAATCTCCATTAAGCAAATTCTAAACAGCATATAAGATTATATCAAAATCAATGAGACTTTAGATTCATTGTTATCAAATGAGAAACAAAAAAAAAATGTTAATAACTTGGTTTTTTAAAAAGCACAAAATCCAAATAAACAGTAGCACAGTTCATAAATGCAAGGAAGAATCAGAAGAATACGTTGTCAAATGAACAGCCAGCCACTCAAAACAAACATGCATGTGTTCCCAATGCTGCATGAATAATAATCTTTCTCTTGTAACGGATGTATAACCAACAGCTGCGTGTAATACAAATCATGTTCTCTAATTACTCTATCTCCATATATCCTATTTATATTGAGAAAATTCTCACTGTAAGAGAAATGCCTATTCATTACACCTGCTGGTCTCTATACAGACTTCAACTGGGAAACTCTATTATATCAAAACTATATTTATATTTTCCCTTTAAGAAACCTTAAATATAAGGAATAGGCATAGTTGTCATTAGAAATCTGGCTCTATCAATCGCTTACTGGCTATGTGACCATGGGCAATACACTGAATCTCCCTGAGTCTTGGTTTCCTCAGCTATTCTATAGGGGTAGTGATACTCCCTTAGGGTAGTTGTGAGAATTTAATTAACATGCCGTTAAACCTCTAAAAACGATTACTATGAGCTCAACAAATGGTAGCTATTAGATAAGTGATTTCATAAATTAAAAGCTAGTCCATCCAAAGTAAAAAAGAGAAAAGACACAAATAAAAAACAAAAATCAGAAGTTAAAGTGGAGACACTATTGACCTTACAGAAATAAAAAGAGTTATAAAAGAATACTATGAACAAGTAACTATACACCAACAAATTAGATAACCAAGATGAAATGGACAAATTCCTGGAAACACACAAATGACCTAAACTGACTTAAGAAGAAACAGAAAATCTCAACAGACTTACAACAAACAAAGAAATTGAATCAGTAACCAAAAAACCTTGGCTAGGCCAGGCACAGTGGCTCACGCCTGTAATCCCAGCACTTTGGGAGGCTGAGGCCAGCAGATCACAAGGTCAGGAAATCGAGACCATTCTGGCTAACGCAGTGAAACCCTATCTCTACTAAAAATATGAACACTTAGCTGGGTGTGGTGGCACCGCCTGTAGTCCCAGCTAGTCGGGAGGCTGAGGCAGGAGAATCGCTTGAACCAAGAGGTGTAGGTTGCAGTGAGCCGAGACTGTGCCACTGCACTCCAGCCTCGGTGATGGGGCGAGATTCCGTCTCAAAAACAAAACAAAGCAAAACACCTTGGCTGGATGTCATAGCTCGTGCCTGTAATCCCAGCAGTTTGGGAGACCAAGGTGGGAGGATCACTGGAGCCCAGGATTCGAGACCAGCCTGGGCAACATAGTGAGACCCTGTCTCTACAAAAAAAGAAAGAAAAGAAAAGAGAAAGAGAGAGAAAGAAAGAAAGAAAGAGAGAGAGAGAAAGAAAGAAAGAAAAGAGAAAGAAAAGGGAAGGAAGGAAGGAAGGAAAAAAAGAAATGAAGAAAGAAAAGAGAAAGAATAATTAAGGAAAAAACAAAAAGAAAAAAAAACCTCCCAATAAAAATACACTCCAGGACCAGACGGCTTCACCAGTGAATTATATCAAACATTTAAAGAATTAATACTAATCAATTATTCTCAAGCTCCTCCAATACATAGAAGAGGAAGGAACATTTCCCAAATCATTCTATGAAAACAGAATTACTCTGATATCAAAGCCAGATAAAGACATCACAAGAAAAGAAAATCTTAGACAAATATCCCTTATGAATATAGATGCAAAAATCCTCAACAAAATTCTAGAAAAATCAAGTGATGTAATATATCACATCTATCGAATGAAGTGGAAAAAAACACAAAGATCGTATTGATTGATGCAGAAAAGGCATTTGACAAAATCCAACACGTCTTTCAGATGAAAACACTAAGAAAACCAGGAATAAAAGAGAACTTCTTCAACAGGATAGTCATTTATGAAAAACCCAACAGCTAACATACTCAATGCCAAAAAACTTAAAATGTCCCTTAAGATTAGGAACAAGACGAGAATGCCTGGTGTCACCACAGCTATTCACCATTGAACTGGAAGTTCTAGCCAGAGCATTTAGACTAGAAAAGAAAAAAAGGGGGGCGGGGCAAAAATGCAAATTTTGTGCTATATATATTTTTCTCTAATAAAAAATTTTAACTCTTTTTTTTTTTTTTTTTTTTTTTTAGACGGAGTCTCACTCTGTCACCCAGGCTGGAGTGCAATGGCACGATCTCGGCTCACTGCAACCTCTGCCTCCCAGGTTCAAGCAATTCTCTTGCCTCAGCCTCCTGAGTAGCTGGGGTTACAGGCACGTGCCACCGCGCCCAGCTAATTTTTGTATTTTTAGTAGAGACGGGGTTTCAACATCTTGGCCAGGCTGGTCTTGAACTTCTGACCTCGTGATCCACCCGCTTTGGCCTCCCAAAGTGCTGGGATTACAGGCGTGAGCCACCGCGCCCGGCTCAAAAAATTTTAACTCTTTTTATTATCTTCTCATATCCTCCATGCCCTACCCCAGCCAAAAAAAACCTGGGTCATGTACAGGACAGGCTGTCATAGAGTTATTTGCTTCTCTTTAATATTTATCTGAGTTCGTATAGGCTGAGGAAGAATTTGAAAAGGGTTTAGGCAACAGTGGAAGAGAAATTAACCTTATTTACAAACTGAATGTGTACCCCCCAAAATGTATGTGTTGCAATCCTAACCCCCAATGTGAGAGTATTAGAAAGTGGGGGCCTCTGGGAGGTGATTAAGTCATGAGGGCAGAGTGTTGGTGAATAGGATTAGTGCCCTTTTACAAAAAACCTCAGAGAGCTCCCTCACCCCTTCTGCCATGTGATGTCACAATGAGATGATAGTCCACAACCTGGAAGAGGGCTCCCACCAGAATTTCACTATGCTGGCACTCATTCTCAGACTTTCAGTCCTGAAGCTGCATTTGCAGAGCAAGCACATTGTTTTTCATTAGAATGCACTTATTGGGGGTGGGAGCCAGGGGTTGTCTAGTAGAAGGTATAAAGGAAGGGCTTTAACGTCACTACAGGCAACTCTTCCGGTGTTGCCACTGAAATTGCCCAAAATATTATTGTCAAATGGCTTATTTTAAAACTCTTACTATTCTCACAGAAATCCTGGCATTTTCACTTCCAGTGCTCTGTAAAATAATATGTTTTATATGGAAAACACAATTCAATTCAGAATTTCTTTTGTACCTACTATGTACAAAGTACAAGGTGAGATTTAGGGGAAAGAGAAATTTGAATGTCCGATGATTCATGAAGATTTCAATTTTCCATCAGTGTCTGTTACCTAGATTCTGCATTTTGTCATGAAGGGCTGTAATAGAAACTAATTTTCTAGGTCAAAATAACAATCTTTTCACTTCCCAAAGGCAAAGTTAGACAGGAATGTCACTAAAACTTAACTACTTGGTCCATAATAATATAAAAAATATTTTTTCAAGAAAGTCTGGCATTGTCTTGTTCAGCACCAGCTTTGGGTTTATATGTGAGCAATGTATTCGTTATCTTTGCCACATAACAAATTATCCCAAAACCTTGTGACTTGAAACAATAATAATCATATATTATTTCTTATCTCTCATAGTTTCTACAGGTCAGAAATATAGGCAGGGCACAGTGGAGACAGCATGCACTATGTGATTCCTGCAACCTTAGCTAGAAGGCTGGAAATTTGGAATCATCTGAAAGTTGACTTACTCTCATTTGTTGCTAGCTGTTGGCTGGGGGTCCAGCTGAGGCTGTCGTCCAAAACACCCATACATACCATTTGTCTGTGGTCTGGGCTTCCTCAATATGTGGTAGTTGGGCTCCAACTGCAAGCATCCCGAGAGAGAGCCTTGTGAAAGCTGTCTTTTATGACTGGCTTCAGAATTAATGCAACATCTCTTAAATGCAGCTTTTATTGACCAAGGCAGTTAAAAAATTCTGCACAGATTTGAGTAAGGGGAACACAGATGCCACCTCTCAATAAAAACATGTCAGCATTATATAGTAAGAAGAATGTGTGGGATGGGGAATGTATTGCTGCTACCACCTTTGGAAACTATAACATGCCACAACAAGGAGAAAGATACAGTGTTTCCTACTGCCAAAAGCTTTAATTTACTCTATCCTCTTCTTGTTGTTAATTGGGGCTGACATTTAGTTGCAGTCTTGTGTAAAGCACTTTCTTTAAAGAATTTTATTTAACTATTTTTAAGTAAAAGGGAAAGACTGATTTGGTATGGAGACAGGTGACATGGCAATATTTAGTTAGATCAATCTTGGCTAAACTTACCCCTGAGATTGATTGACAGGTCAATTAGTTGGTTGGGTAATTCAGACTTTGCTTTCCTTCTATCATTAACTTGTGGTGGCCTATTCCTGCAATTTTAACTTTCACTGATGTTAGGTACTGCTCTCATTATGAGTTCTCCCTGGTTCAATTGGATTTAAATTCCCATGCCTATGCCTATGGCCTTATTCATGTCATTCTCAATGCCTAAGATAATGCAACCATAATTGTCAAGCTGGTTTGTTGCAAATAATAGATATTTATTATAAGATTTGAAAAGGGCAATTTTCCTGATCCACATATTGATAGAGCCAGAATTTTTGGAAACAAGATCTAGAAATGAAGCTTTAAAAATAATCGAAACTTTCTTCTCTGAGAGCCCCTGTGGTTTTTCTCACCCCTGCTGCTTCTTTCTATTTTCCTGGCTGTTTGTCCTCTTCGCTCCCCTCTGCCCCTCTCTTGTCCTTCCCTACCCTCCTTTTCCCCCCTCTTTTCTTTCCCTCCCTCCCCCGTCCACTCTTTTTACTAATTTTCTCTCAATAAGCTTCTTCTGGGTACACAGATCCTGCATGCCTACCAGTCCCAGGTCTTTATCACAAAAGTCCAGCACACCAAAGGTCTATGATCTCTGTCTCCTAGGACAAATTCTGAGAGAGAATCTGAGTGGTCACCTCACCCCCACTAATTAGCTATGGCCAGGAAAAGTAGTGTCATGTGATTGAAAATGGCCACTAACGGCAGGTCCCCAACCATTATGCTACACCAATTGCTTTCCTTCTTTTACATAGGTTGCTGGAAACGACTGGAGCAAAATCCGTTAACCACGAGTAGGAGTGCTATGATTTCCTCCCACTCTGGTTAGTTTGCTTTCTCCCTTCTCTTGTTCTCTCACACTCTCTCCTTTCCTTCACAATAGTTTTTTTAAAAAAATATCTACACTTGGCCAGGTGCGGTGGCTCACACCTGTAATCCCAACACTTTGGGAGTCTGAGACAGGTGGATCACTTGAGGTCAGGAGTTCAAGACCAGCCTGACCAACATGGTGAAATCCTGTCTCTACTAAAAATACAAAAATTAGCTGGATGTGGGGGCGCATGCCTATAATTCCAGCTACTCGGGAGGCTGAGGCAAGAGAGTTTGCTTATAACCCAGGAGGCAGAGGCTGCAGTGAGCCGAGATCATGCCACTGCACTCCAGCCTGGGTGACAGAGCAAGACTCCTTCTCAATAAATAAATAAAATTAGCTGCGCTCGGTGTTTCCAATTCTCCGACCTATTCATTAAACAAAAACAGCGACTGAAGCATCTGACCTTAGCATTCTGCTGAGACTGCCCTTGCCACTCCACACTTGTTTCCGATTCAAAGGGACATGTCATGGTCCTTATCTCACTAGACATCACTGAGGCAATGGACTCAATAAGCCACTCCCTTGTCATTTCTATTCTTTTTTTCTCTTAATAAATCTATCTAGAGGTTTTCCTAACTGTCTTCTAGTTCATAGGATTTGTCTCTATTTTTCTCTATTTGATTATCTTCTTATCTTTATCATTTCTTCCTTTTCTTTTCGGGGCTTTATTTTGATTCTTATTTCTTGAACTCAATCTTTAGTTCATTCAATTTTTTACAAAAATTTTCCTATTGTTGTAAAATTTACCATTTTAACTATTTTAAGGATACAGTTCAGTGGCATTAAGTACATTTACACTGTATAACCATCAACACCATCCATCTCCAGAATTTTTTGCATCTTCCCAAACTGAAACTCGGTACCCCCTAAACAATTACTCTTCATTCCCACCTACCTCCAGTCCCTAGCAACCACCATTCTACTTTCTGTCTCTAGTTCATTAATTTTTAATACTTCTTATTTACCAATACATGAATCTAAGCCATGCTGCATTTTCCTCTAAGTATGCCTCTGCTGCTGTATGTTTTGATATGTAGTGTTTTCATTGGTATTCAGTTCTAAATATTCCATAGTTCCCATTGCAATTTCTTCTTAGATCTATAAATAAGAAAGTGCAGGTATGTTTTTGAGATTCTAAAATATAAGGGCTTTTAAACTCTCTTTTGATATTCATTTTTTATTATCTTATAACTGGAATGTGTGTTCTGTCTGGGTTTGGTTCTTAAGAATATGTTAAACTTCCTTCTGGCCCAGTATGAGTCAATTTTTAAAAATATTACATGGACAACTGGAAACAATGTGAAATGTATCAGAATACTCTATTAATAGTGACTTAAGCAATAATGACCTTTATCTTACATAACTAGAAGTCTGGAGGTTGGGTGCTTCAGAGTTGAAAGCTTAGGGCAGTAGCTCAATGATGTCATCGAGGACTCAGGCTCTTTCTGTTCTTCTGCTCCTCACTCTCCTTGGTCCTATGCTTGTTGCCTCATGCATAGATGGAGATGCCACAGTTCCCATCATAATGTCCTTACACCACTGTACGAAGCAGAAAAGGGCATAAAAAGCTTTCTCCTCATGAAGCTGTTCTCTTTTATCACAGAAGAAAAACATTCCTGAAAGCCCTGTATCAGGCATTCCCTTACGTCTCACTGGACAGAATGAGACCCATGGCCATCCCAAGCTGCAAGGCAGCTAGAGAGCAAATATTGTATGGAAAAGTAGAACAAGATAGCCATGATGCATCTCCTCTGGTGGAGGAAACTCCACTATTTTAAATGAGTGGCTTCCTGTGTCAACAAAACAGGAAACAAGCACTGGCATTTCTCATATCTGCAATTCAATACTTTGATCCCAAAAATGACCTCTTCTTAGAACTGATTGGCCAGAACTACCTATGGGGCTGTTCTGGCCAAAATCCAAAGCAATGATGACACTAGATGTTGGCAAGGATAGGGAGCAATCGGAACTCTGTTTCATTGCTGGTGAGAACACAAAATACTACAGCCACTTTGGAAGACAGTCTGGAAGTTGCTAATAAAGCTAAACCTACTTTTATCATACGATCCAAAATCCAAAAGCATTTTGTATGCTTTTTGCCATCTGTATACCTTCTTTGGTGAGGCATCTGTTCTGATCTTTAGGCTATTTTTTAATTGGGTTGTTTTCTTAGTGTTGATTTGTAAGAGTTATCTGTATATTTTAGATAACAGTCCTGTATCAGATATGCATTTTACAAATATTTTCTCCCCATCTGTGGCCTCTCTTCTCATTCTCTTGACAGTGTTTTTTTGTGCAGAGCAGAAATGGCCAACTTCAAGGGAGCTAAGAAGTATAGTTTCCCAGGTGCCCAGAAAACAATGTTGGTGAATAATAGAAATAGCTACCACACCATCCACTGAGCTTTTCATTTCTATTAGTTCTATGAGATTTGGGTTTTGCTTTGTGTATGTATATGTGTGTTTGTTTTTTGGTTTGTTTCACAATTCCTGCTTTTTTTCTCTTTTATTTTATTTTCCTTCTTTTTGAGACAGGGTCTCATTCTGTTCCCCAGGCTGAGTGTAGAGGCACAGTCATAGCTCACCACAAGCTCAGACTCCTGGGCACAAACAATTCTCCCACCTTGGCCTCTCAAAGTATTGGGATTACAGGTGTGAGCCAATGTGCCCTGCCCCTGCTCTTTTTCTTAATAGACTTGATTTTTAAAGATCAGTTTTAGGTTCACAGCAGAAAGAATAAAGAATTCTCATATATCTCCTGTCTCACATTAATACAGGCTCCTCAATCTGGACATCCTGCATCAGGGTGGTACATTTGTTACAACTGATGAACCGAAATTGAACCTAAATTGACATATCATTATCATTCAAAGTCTATAGCTCACACTAGGGTTCACTCTTGGTGTTCTACACTCTATGGGTTTTGACAAACATGTAATGACATATGTCCACCGTTATAGTATCATATAGAAGTTTCATTGACCTGAAAATCTCCTGTGATTTGCCTATTCATCCCTCCCAACTTCTTAACTTCTGGCAACCACTCATCTTTTCACTGTCTCTATAATTTTGCCCTTTCCAGAATGTCATGTAGTTAAAATCATATGCTATGTGGCCCTTTCAGATAGGCTTCTTTCACTTAGTAATATGCATTTTGGGTTCTTCCATGTCTTTCCTTGGCTTGATAGCTCATTTCTTTTCAGCACTGAATATCCATTGCCTGGATGTACTACAGTTTATTTATCCATTCATCTACTGAAAGACATTTTGGTCGCTTTCAAGTTTTGGCACTTAAATAAATCTGCTGTAAACATCTGTGTGCAGGTTTTTGTGAGGACATAGCTTTCAATTCATTTGGGTAAATACCAAGGGCTGCAATTTTGGATTGTATGATAAAAGTATGTTTAGTATTGTAAGTAATTTCCAGACTATCTTCCAAAGTGGCTATACTACTTTGCATTCTTGCTATCAATGAAATAGAGTTCCTGTTGCTCCGTATCCTTGCCAGCATCTAGTCTCATCATTGCTTTGGGTTTTGGCCATTGTAATTCATGTGTATTGGTATCTCTTTGTTCCAATTTGCAAATACCTAATGACATATGATATTGAGCATTTTGTATGCTTTTTGACATCTGTTTACCTTCTTTGGTGAGGTATCTGTTCAGATCTTTTGCCTATTTTTTAATTGGGTTGTTTGTTTTCTTATTATTGATTTATAAGATATATCTGTATATTTTGGATAACAGATAACTCTTACAAATCAACAATAAGAAAACGACCCAATTAAAAAATAGGCCCTGTATTAGATATCTCTTTTGCAAATATTTTCTCCCTGTCTGTGGCCTCTCTTCTCATTCTCTTGATAGTGTCTTTTGTGCAGAGCAGAAATTTTAATTTTAATAATTCTAGCTGATCAATTAATTCTTTCATGGACTATGTTTTTGTTGTTTTAGCTAAAAAGTCATCACTATACCCAAAGCCATCTAGATTTTCTGCTATGTTATTTTCTAGGAGATTTATAGTTTTGTGTTCTACATTTTGATCTGTAACCCACTTTGAGTTAATTGTGACAGGGTAAAATTTGTGTCTCGATTCACTTTTCTGCATGTGGATGTCTTGCTGTTCCAACACCATTTATTGAAAAGATGGTCTTTTCTCTGTTGTATTACTTGTGCCCCTTTGTCAAAGATCAGTTGACTGTAGTTATATGGGTCTATTCTAGGCCCTGTATGTCATTGATCTATTTGTCTGTTCTTTCACCAATACCACACTGTCCTGGTTACTGGAGCTTTATAGTAAGTCTTAAAGTCAGAAAATATCAGTCCTCTGACTTTGTTCTTCTAATTCATTATTGTGTTATATATTCTGGGTCTTTTGCCTCTCTATATGAACTTTAAAATCAGTTTGTCAATATCTACAAAATAACTTGCAGCATTTTAGATTTCATTGAATCTATAAGTCAAGCTGGGAAGAACTGACACCTTGACAAAATAATATCCTGTCCATGAACATGGACTATCTCTTCCTTTATTTAATTGTATTTTTATTTCTTTCATCAGAATTTTTAAGAGCAATAAATTACACTTTCATTATGAAATATTTCTAATGGATGTAAAAGAACACAGAATAATGTAACAAACATTCATGTACACTTAATATTGTCATTGAGGTGTGTTTATATAATTTTTAATTGATTCATATTTCCCCCTTCTTTTTTTACCATTTTAACACTTTTTAATTCTACAGTTCAGTAGTGTTAAATATGTTCACATTGTTGTGAGACAGTTCTCCAGAACTTTTTTATCTTGCATGTCTGAAACTATACACATTAAACAAATGCCTTTTCCTCTCTCCCACTAGTCCTTTGTAATCACCATTCTTTTTTTTTTTTTTAACTTTTCAAGTTCAAAGGTACATTTGCAGGATGTGCAGGTTTGTTACATAGGTAAATGTGTGTAATCACCATTTTACTTTCTGTTTCTATGAATTTAGTAATGTTACATACCTCATATAAGTAGAATCATGCAGTATTTGTCTTTTTGTGGACAATTTGTTTTATTTAACATAATTTCCTCTAGGTTTATCTATGTTAGCATGTGACAAGATTCCCTTCCTTTATAAGGTTGAATAATATTCCATTGCATGTCCATACTGCATTCTGTTTATTCATTTGCCCCTTGATGGACATTTGGGTTGTTTCCAACTGTTAACTATTGTGAATAATGCTGCTTAACCCATTTATGTTTGAGGTTGCAATTTTTTGAATTTTGAGACATGTTAAAATCAGACCTTGGCAATGACATTGAGCAATGGGATATAAATAACTCCCACATGCTTGGTGTTCCAATAATGGAACACTAGGCATAAATGGATGCTGTTATGAACATGGGTACACAAATGTCTCTCTGATATTCTACTTTCTGTTCTGGACATTGTAATAGTCCATTTTTACCCTCCGTTAAAGACATATCTGAGACTGGGTAGTTTATAAAGAAAAGAAATTTAATTGACTCACAGTCCCACATGGCTGAGGAGGCCTCAGGAAACTTATAATCATGGAGGAAGGGGAAGAGGCACATCTTACATGGCAGGTGAGAGAAAGTGTGTGAAGAAGGAACTGTCAGATGCTTATTAAACCATCAGCTGTCATAAGAACCCACTCACTATCACAAGAACAGCATGGGTCACACCACCCCCATGATCTAATCACCTCCCACCAGGTCTCTCACTCCATACATGGGGATTATGGGAATTACAATTCAAGATGAGATTCCGGTGGGGACACAAAGCCTAACCATATCAGATATATACCCAGAAGTGAGATTGCTAGATTATATGGTAGTTCTACTTTTAATTTATAAATGAAACTCCATACTGTTTTCCACAGCAGTTGCACCATTCTACAATCCCATAAGGGTTCCAATTTCTCTACATTCTCACCAACACTTGATATTGTTTTTTAAAGTAGCCATCCTAATGGGTATCAGGTATATCTCATTATTGTTTTGATTCGCTCTTCCCTAATGATTAGTAATGTTGAGCATCTTTTCAAATGCTTGTTGGCCATTTGTACATCTTCTTTGGAGAAACATCTATTTGAGTCTTTTCTCCATTTTCTAATCAGGTTATTTGCTTTTTTGTTTTTGAGTCATAGGAATTCTTTAAATATTGTGAATTTAACCCTTATTAGATTTATGATTTGCAAATATTTTCTCTCTATTCTATAGAGTGCCTTTGACTCTGTTGATTATGTCCTTTGATGTACAAAAGGACATAATCAACATGTATTTAAGTTTGATGTAGTCTCATTGGCCTATCTTTGCTTTGTTACTTGTGCTTTCACTGTCATAGTCAAGAAATTGTTGCCAAGTCCAATGTCATAAAACTTTTCCCTTGCTTTCTTCAAGGGATTTTATAGTATTGAGTCTCATGTTTAGGTTTTTAATCTATTTTCAGTTAATTTTTGTGTATGGTGTAAGATAAGGGTCTAACTTCACTCTTTAGCATTTGGATATCTCTGCTACCAACACCATTTGTTGAAGACACTGTCCTTTCCTCCACTGAGTGGTCTTGGCATTCTTGATAACTGAATTTTACTGAATTCATTTATCAGTTATGCTTTTATAAAAGTTTTATGATTTTTATATAGATTTTGTACCATATTTTTTTACTTGCTCATTTTTTTATACAATTGCTCTTACTTCAGCAATTCAAAATTTCCTTTTTGAATTGTTCATGTTAATGTATAGAAATGCAACTGATTTTTATGTGTTGATTTTGCATCCTGCAACTTTGCTGAATTCATTTATGAATGGTCAAGATTATTTGACCATATGTGGGGGGTTTATTTCTGGGCTGTTTATCCTGTTCTATTTGTCTGTCTTTATGTCAATGCCACATTGTTTTATTTTTTATTTTTATTTTTATTTTATTTTATTTTATTTTTGCTACATTCTTTTAATTACCATGGCTTTGTAATATACTTTGAAATCAGGAAGTGTGAGTCTTCCAACTTTGTTCTTTTTAAAAAAATTTTTTGGCTATTTGGGGTCCCTTGAGATTCCATATATATTTTAGGATAAATTTTTCTATTTCTGCAATAAACGTCATTGGGATTTTGAAAGGATTATGGTGAATTGTAGATTGATTTGGGTAGTATGAACATCTTAACAATACTAAGACTTCTGATCCATGATCATGGAATGTCTTTCCATTTGTTTGTCTTTTTAAACTTCTTTCAGCAATGTTTTGTCATTTTCAGTGTACATGTCGTTCATCTCTTTAGTTAGCTTTATTCTTAAGTGTTTTATTCTTTTTGATGTTATTATAAATAGAATTTACTGAATTTCCTTTTTGAATTGTTCATGATAATTAACTGATTAGCTGGGCACAGTGGCTCACGCCTGTAATCCCAGCACTTTAGGAGGCTGAGGAGGGCGGATCACCTGTGGTCAGGAGACCGAGACCAGCCTGACCAATATGGTGAAACCTCATCTTAAAAAAAAAGAAAAAGAAAGAAATGCAACTGATTTTTGCATGTTGATTTTGTATCCTGAAACTTTGCTGAATTCATTTATCAGTTATGCTTTTATAAAAGTTTTGTGATTCTCCTCATATAGATTTTGTAACATATTTTGTTACATGTTCATTTTTTATACCATTACTCTTGCTTCAGTATATTTTCTATTCTTCTTTTAATTTTATATCATTATAAACATTTATTTTATAAGCTCTTCCAAATTATTCTATTATTTCTGGTTCTTAGGATGCAAATACTATTAGTTATATCTGTTAACTGTTCCTCATGGAGGGTTTTTTCTTTAGAAGGCTTGTAATATTTTCTATTCCATGTTTAGAGGAGTTTATATACTCTATGGCAGTGATAGGTGCCTCTGGGTTATAAAGGTATGGACGGTAACACAATATTTTCAGTTGTTTCTGCAGACACGTTTCTTCCAATGGTATTAATAGTTCCGGTATCAATAGTTTCTTGAATTATGAATCCTACATCATGCAGGTAGAATAAATTTAAACCCCACACATACATATAGCATAAGCCTGAGATTTCAGTTTCCTGGACAGATGGCAATGCCCCCAGACAGCTGGCAAGCTTCTTTACCACATATCTGGGACAGAAGAAGAGGAAGAGTTTTTCTAGCCTGTGAGTGTAAGAACCTCTAAGTTCTAGGCCGTATACAGGGGCAACAATTCCAGGTTCTATAGCTTACATAGGCTTATTAGCGAAATCTCTTATCTCTGTGTGGTCATTAAGAAACCAACATCCTTCCCTATAATTCTTCCCAAGTCAACTTTCCTCCATACAAGCAAGGGGTTCAGCAGTGCAGCTGATACACAGGCACTGAAACCTCATTCACTGCCTTTTCATCTACACAATCACCTATATGATTTTATTTGAAAGCTTCAGAGCAGCAACTCAGCCCAAAGCATCTTCCCCAATCAGGGGTCTTAAATCCTATCACAAAAGATTAATTTCTATGGGATAAAAGCATTGCTTTCTTCTCTTTACATAGACAAAATTCTAAACAGACTCATCTTGGTGACAGTACCTCTGGGAACATTTTTCAGAATGATGTTGGCATACATCTACTCAAATATATTGTCCCCATCTGGACTTATTTGTTTGAAGAGATCAATAAATTCACATATCAGTGTAAATGACAAGGTGGGAGAAGTCAGCAGGAAGAATGAAAATGATATTTTATAAATTATCAAGATATGACCACCGAAAAACATTTTTTAATTAAGTGTGTTTTGTCTGGCGAGGTGTAGTGGCTCACGCCTGTAATCCCAGCACTTTGGGAGGCCGAGGAGGGTGGATCACCTGAGGTCAGGAGTTCGAGACCAGCCTGGACAACATGGCAAAACCCCATCTCTACTAAAAATACAGAAATTAGCTGGGCATGGTGGCATGTGCCTGTAGTCTCAGCTACTTGGGAGACTGAGACAAGAGAATCGCTTTAACCTGGGAGGCGGAGGTTGCAGTGAACCAAGATCACGCCACTGCACTCCAGCCTGAGCAACAGAGTAAGACTCGGTCTCAAAAAAAAAAAAATTTTTTTTTATTTAGCGGACTAGGAGAGGCAGACCCACCCTCAGTCTGGGTGGGCACCATCTAATCAGCTGCCAATGTGGCTAGAATAAAGCAGGCTGGAGAAAATAGAGGAGCAGACTCGCTGAGTCTTCAGGCCTTTATCTTTCTCCTATGTAGGATGCTTTCTGCCCTCGAACATCAGACTCAAAGTTCTTCAGCTTTTGGACCCTTGGGCTTACACCAGTGGTTTGCCAGAGGCTTTCAGGTCTTTGTCCACAGACTGAAGACTGCACTGGGCTTCCTGACTTTTGAGGTTTTGGGACTCAAACTGATCCATCACTGGCTTCCTTGCTACTCAGCTTGCAAACGGCCTACTGTGGGATTTTACCGTGTGATCATGTGAGTCAGTTCTCCTTAATAAACCCTCTTTCATACATACATATATCCTATTAGTTCTAACACTCTAGAGAACCCTGACTAAATACACATTGAAACTAGAAGTAAAGGATGGATGTGAACACAGATTACCTTGTTAGGATCTGAGAAAGTTGCATTTGCCATAAATATTATAGTGTATTGATTTATTAAACTGTCTTTCTGATCTCCACAAAGGCAAGGATTTTACAAATATGGTGTGTGGTCTCTCAAAAGGGAGAGAAGGCATCAGGGGGCCAGGGAGTGAGGGTCACAGAAGAATCCCAGAGTTGTGGACAATGAACTTTGTCAACTTCACAATTTAGCGGAAACCCACTCTCAATAAGAAGAAATCTAGGAAGGAAAGCCAGGCCAAGAAAACTAAAAGTATTCAAACTGACAGACTGACCCAGCACGTGAGAATGAAGTTTGTGAAGTAAATGGACCCTGGGGATGCAATGGGGAGGGTACCATAAACAAAGGCAAGTTCTAGCAACAGCCAGACAGCTGGTAACAAAGGCTGGGCTGTAAAAAGGTCTTTCTGGCTGCCCTTTTATACAGAAGTAGGAAAATCACACATCTCTTTTGGGTGTGAGAGTGATCTGGCTACAACATCTGTCACCCCATTGATTGCCAGGCTGGCTTCATTAGTGCTGGCTGGCTAGGCTAGGATCTCCTTCCTCCTTGCCTTCTCATGTACTTCTCTTCTTCAGCTGCATGCTGTCAAGAATAATATCATTCTTAACAGGGAATAACCCCCACTTGACTCAAGAACCCCCTAAATAATCTCTTAGCTCTGACATATTTGTTCACAATAAAGAATTATCTCTAGGCCGGGAATTATCTCATGCCTGTAATCCCAGCACTTTGGGAGACCAAGGTGGGCGGATGACGAGGTCAGGAGATCGAGACCATCCTGGCTAATACAGTGAAACCCCGTCTTTACTAAAAATACAAAAAATAGCCAGTTGTGGTGGCATAAGCCTGTGGTCCCAGCTACTTGGGAGGCTGAGGCAAGAGAACTGCTTGAACCCAGGAGGCGGAGGTTACAGTGAGCCGAGATTGCACCACCACACTCCAGACTGGGCAACAGAGCGAGACTCTGTCTCAAAAAAAAGAATTATCTCTAATGCCAAAGTGGCTGAAGCCTCACAGGGAAAGAGGTTCTATCTCTGGAATTAAGGATTCAATAAGGGGAGTCCAAAGACTTTCAGACGTTCATTGAAGATTAAAAAGTCAAAAAAATTCAGAGGAACATGGTCCAAACCACTGCTATGAGAACATTGTAGGATGTCAGGAACCTTTGTGCTTCCTTTCCATGTTTGTAGAGGAGGCAATGCAGCTTCGTGGGCTTTAGAATCATGACTGTCTGCCCCAGGGCCTCTTGTCTTCGTATTTTCCTGCTTAGTTACCATCAATGCACTACTGACTCTCTGTGCAGAACTCATTCTAGTACTCCTGACCCTCCTATCAACCTGCCTACAAGACTCTTCTACTTTAGTATTCCATAGACTAAAGAGATTTATTTGACATCTACTACGTGCCAAGTAGTGTCCCAGTCTGAACTTATTATTTTCATTCTCCACAAAAGAAAACTGGATGAAGTCTTGAGGCCTATGCCAGAGTTTCAGATAGAACTAATGTTGGGAGCATGTATAAAATACCAGGTACTGTCCCAGCCACTTCCACCTACAGATCTCATATAACCTGCGCATTGATCCAATGAATAAGAATCAATACCCTCCATTTAACAGGTGAGAAAACAGATATATAAAAGTAATAAGTGCTTCCAAGGGTTTAGGATTTCAAGGACATTTCAAAAGAGACTTGGGGACGTCACATAGGATTGCTGTTTATCTTGGCAAATAGAAACAATAAAAAAAATTAGTATAATTTCATAAAAGATAAGCTATATTAAAAACAAAAAATAAAAAGGAGAAAAAATATAAACATTCATTTAAGTTTAATAAATGCTGCCTTATGGAAAATTTATATGGTCCTTATTTTCCTCATTTTGCTGTCAACCTGTAAAAGCCTAGCCACAAGTCTTAAATTTGGGGTCCACTAATTTGAGTTATTTGTTAGGGTTTCCTAATATTTGCATAAATAACGAGGTTACATCTCTCTTCTTCAGTCATCTTTCTTGGCAAATGCTAGGCAAATTAAATTATGTTGCCTTGCCTTAAAAGATGTGAAACAGGCTGGGCGAGGTGGCTCACACCTGTAATCCCGGCACCTTGGGAGGACGAAGCGGGCGAATCACGAGGTCAGGAGATCAAGACCATCCTGGCTAACAAGGTGAAACCTTGTCTCTATTAAAAAAAAAAAAAAAAAAAAAAAAAAAAAAAAAAAAGATGTGAAACAGAGAACACCTCGAGCTCTACCTTAGGGGAACTTTAGCTCATTCAGTGGGGTTGCTTTATATTTAAAAAAGAAAAGAATTATAATCGTTGGCCTTTCTGGAAAAAACTTTGGGAATGTTACATTTTCTTCAGATATAGAATAATAAATTTCTGGAGAAAATATCATTTAGTCATAACTGTATTTTGCAAAGATTATAAGATTATTCCATAGTATTACCAGAATAAATCAGAAATGAACAAAACAGGGCTTGAAATTTTAGTTTTCAGGGTAAACACAGTAATAATTTCCAAATTATAAACTAATGAAGTCTTCCAATTTGTCAGAAGCAATGAAAATTAGTTTTACATATACTTTCTAATAGTGAAAGAAATTGATATTTTTTAAACTGTAACTAAATTTGGAAATTAAATACTACCCACTACACCCTGATGCTTAAAAGTCCTTAAAGAAGTCAAATAATACTGCTTACTAGGCCTACCCTATTGGACTCTAGGCTCATTAATATTAAAAAATATATAATTTAGTATTTAGAGTGACAGGTATATTACCCAATTAATTTTTTTTTGGCAATAAAATACCATTCAGTGAAGAAAGCAAGGCGAATATCAGCAATCAAGGTGAAAGAGAAAGAAAGGTAGAAAGAAGACTATAAACAGTAATATAACTAACATATTTGGAGTTGTGATTATTTTGGTAACTTTCTGATATTTTTGGTCAAGTCAAAACACCTTAGCAAATATTATTAGGTTGAATTGTCTAAAATTTTTATTTTTCTGTAGGTCAAAAAAATGATCAAATGTCAGCTATTTCAAATAGTCCAAACTGCTGGCCACAGTGGCTCACATCTTTAGTCCTAGCTACTCAGGGAGCGGAAGTGGGAGGATCACTTGAGCACAGGCATCTGAGGCTGCAGTAGGCTATGAAGGGGCCACTCCAGCCTGGGTGACAGAGCAAGACCCTGTTTGTAAAAAATAATAATAATAAGTGAAAAAGAAGCTTTCTTTCAGCCTTAGCACCATCCTCTTGGAAACCTCCACTCCACCAGAGCCAAGTGGAGGAAAAATCAAATGTGCAGGCTGAAACTCAAAAGATGAGGCACAGGTTCAGGTAAATCGCTAGCTTGTGCACCCATGGAGCCTCCAGGAGCAGAAACATGGAGTGCCAGAGGCTGGGGATGTCGGTATACGTTGTTGGACTGCATGCTACAGTCTAGAACTTGTCTCTCAAAGGACCTAGAAGTTCCATCACCATCTGATCACCAACACCACCTCTGAGACACCTACCCTCTCATACCAAAACAGTCCCTGTGGGTCATTCACCCTGGACCTGTAACATTCGGGACTCATTTCTATGTTCGCTTGTGTTTAAAGACCCCATTCGCTGAGTGTAATAAGCATAGGATAAATCTCCTCTTCTGCTGTCTTAGTTGAAGAGTCAAAAAATCAAAAAATAAAAATAAATTTTTAAGGAACAAATAGTTCAAACGAATATCTATAATCCTCAATACATTTTAATTAAGTAAATGAAACCATTGTATTCATTTTTATACAGGAAATGAATTTCATTTATTTTGCTTTTACTTCTATTGTCAAAGTGAAGTATTTGTTTTCTACTAAACAGAAACTGGTTTAATAAAGATGTGTTGGCCGGGCGCAGTGGCTCATGCCTGTAATCCCAGCACTTTGGGAGGCCAAAGTGGGTGGATCACCTGAGGTCAGGAGCTCTAGACCAGTCTGGCCAACATGGTGAAACCCTGTCTCTACTAAAAATACAAAAATTAGCTAGGCATGGCGGTGGGCACCTGTAATCCCAGCTACTCGGGAGGCTCGGGCAGGAGAATCGCTTGAACTCAGGAGGCAGAGGTTGCAGTGAGCTGAAATCGTGCCATTGCACTCCAGCCTGGGCAACAAGAGGAGATTCCATCAAAACAAAACAAAACCAAAAAAAAGCCAGGCGCAGTGACTCACACCTGTAATCTCAGTACTTTGGGAGGCTGAGGTGGGTGGATCACCTGAGGTTGGAAGTTCAAGACCACCCTGACCAACATCAAGAAACCCTATCTCTACTAAAAATATAAAATTAGCCAGGCGTGGTGGCGCATGCTTGTAATCCCAGCTACCTGAGAGGCTGAGGCAGGAGAATCACTTGAACCTGGGAGGCGGAGGTTGCAGTGAGCCAAGATCACAACAACCTGGGCGACAAGAGTGAAACTCAGTCTCAAAAAAAAAAAAGATGTGTTAACTTAGTAAGTTATATATGAGATCCCTAGCAAAGCCAGGCTTAGACAGCAGTTTAACAAGCTAATATCAACAACCAAAGCACTTTCTGTCAGAGACTTAGATTGAGTGAAGTTTCATGAATTGACACTGTGGCAAAGTATTCACTTTAATGATAAGTCTGCTAATTCTTCTTCCTTGCCTGTCTTGTTCAACACTACAGCACAGTCTTAGTCCATTCATGCTGCTGTAACAAAATATCTTAGATTAGGTGATTAATAAACAACAGAAATTTATTCCTCACGGTTCTGGAGGCTGGGAAATCCAAGATCAAGGCACTGGCAGATTTGATGTCTGGTGAAGGCTTGTTCTCTGCTTCATAGACAGCGCCTTGTTGCTGCATCCTCACAGAGCAGAAAGCAGAGGGCATAAGAAATGAACAGTGTGTCCTCAGATGGCTGATGAGATGGAAGTGCCTAGCGGCCTGAAGCCTTTTTCATAAGGGCATTAATTCCATTCACAAGGGAGGAGCCCTCATGACTTAATCACCTCCCCAAGACTCACCTTCTAATACCATCACCTTGAGGTTTAAGTTCCAACATATAAATTTTGGAGGGACACATATATTCTTTTTTTTTTTTTTAAGATTTAAGTACATAAGTATTTTATTTAAATTCATTTTATTTTGGTATCTTTGAATTTTTTAAAAACATCCTGGTGCCAAAAGGTGGCAAGATTCATAAATGCAAACAAACATATAAACAAATAACTCAGGCACTCTTAAATAATCTGTAAAATAGAAATAATCCATCTGTATAGGAAAAAAATATCAAATCAGTATCTACAATGTGGGCCAATAAAAGAAGGGGTTTTCATACTTGATCCTGTTTTTGGTTCCTCAAAATTAAAATCTTGGCTCCATTCTGTGCTGTATAATGATAGATTTTTTGAAAAGAGAGAGATTAGGAGCTCTCTTGCTGTTTCCATAGGTTTCATCAGCTTGTTTTCCATGACTCATAATGGCTTCTTACAAAAACTCTTGTTCTCTTGATCTCATGGGTCAAATGAATGCTCTTGAGCTAGTTTTCATCAACCAGTCAGCATTCCTCCTGCTTTCCAACTGTGCATCTTCAGCTGGGCCCAAACATTTTCCAGTCTACTCATTCAGAAAATAAAATTATGAGTATTCTTCAAAAGGGCTCAGTCCAAATTGCCCAGGGATATTCTGAAGATTTAAATAAAAACAAAATATTATTCACACAAACATTTTTTTAAGTGTTACTTGAATTAGAATTGGTAGAAAACAGTTTTAAAACCATTTATTAAACTATGCCTCATAAGACAACCAACAAACATCCTCAAGTCTCTGATTCAGGGCTCTTTCTGATTCTGTGTTATGCCATGGCACCCCCCGTTATAACCCTAAGAAGACAATGTGCTCAGTAATAAACTTCTCAGCCCAGGACCAAGGAAACCTAGGATCTCCTCTAATCTCTGCTGCTACGGTATGTTTGGTGTATTTTCTATGTCTATCAAATGAAAGTGTAAGTGTTCGTGCAAGTTTCTTTCAATTATAACATTCCATGATTCTAGCACAGAGACATAGAAATTGGGATGTATTCATTCACTCAATAAACCCTTACTGAACATCTAAATGCTAGGCATCCTGTCCTCTGAAGGTGGAGGGTGTCTACTGGGGACACACACACTCAATACGTGAATTGAATTAGCCATCCCTATTCTGGCAAATAATAAGCCCTCAATAAATATTTGTTGTATGAACAAATTAGCTTGTGCTTGGTCCTCAAGTATAGTATAATAATTTCTGCCAAAAAAATAAGTTCACAATGTTTATTTACTACTTAAAAACTTTTCAACCAACAGTTAAAATCACCATAAATTCATTAATTCTGACATCATCCTCTACCAAATACTACCATTAAGTCTCTATTGGATTTTTAAATTTAATTTTGTTTTTTCCTTTTGTTATGTTATTTTATTTATTTATTTATTTATTTATTTATTTATTTATTTATTTTTTAGACAGAACCTCACCATATCACCCAGGCTGGAGTCAGTGGCATGATCTCAACTCACTGCAACCTCTGCCTCCCAGGTTCAAGTGATTCTCCTACCCCAGCCTCCGGAGTAGCTGGGATTACAGGCATGCACCATTACATCTGGCTAATTTTTATATTTTTAGTAGAGATTAGGTTTCACCATGTTGTCCACACTGATCTCGAACTCCTGGCCTCAAGTGATCTACCACCTCTACCTCCCAAAGTGCTGGGATTACAGGCATGAGACACCACGCCCAGCCTTTTTTTCTTTTTTAGAGGTAGAGTTTCGTCATGTTGCCCGGGCTAGTCAAGAGCTCCTGGCCTCCACCTTGGCCTCCCAAAGTGCTGGGATTAGAGGTGTGAGCTACCACGAGCCAAACAAAATCTGTGTAAAGTGTTAACTAACAAAATATTTTAAGCATTTAAGTATTTTGTTGAAACATTCTAATTCTTATGTAATTTATATGTACATCTTTTATACCTGAAATATAATCAGAACTGCATGTATACAAAAATCGTTTCCTTTTATTGCCTATAATACAGTACTGTATGGCTAGGTCATAAAGTTGCTATAAGAATTAATGAATTATATAAGAAAGAAAGTTTAAGTTTAAAGAGCCTATTCTAAGTGAAAACATTATAACAATTCTACTTCCTTATCTAATTATAATGCAAAAAACCATTTTACAAGGCAATTTATAAGCTTCAAAATAGTCTGATTAAAAAAATATTTTAGTCTACATTTTAAGCAAAAGAGAAAATCTAATTTTAATATTATTAAATGATTGAAAATAAAAGCACTGTCAATACAAGTATTTCAATTGCCGGAGTTCTATAGGCCAGATAATAATTTTAAATAATAGTTACATTGTTAATTGTTGAAATAATATGTAATAGTCTTTTTTCTCCTCAATCATTAAAATCTTATATAACATTCTAATAATAATTTGTCACTAAGACAGGTATTTTTCTAAGTAATGTATCACCAAACCACATTTTGTTTCTAGTGTCATCTGCTGAAATCAATCCATGTTATAAAATGACACATTGACTAAAAACTTGATAAACTTTGGAATGAAGTTCACTGACACACTACTAAAAATAGACCCATTTTAATTTTTTCAACAAATTTAATAGGAACATGGTGATAGAAGTACATTAGGATAATAGAAATTCACCCTACATTAGTTTTTAATGAATCTTAGATATCACAATTCTTTCATATTCCAAAATTTAATTAGTCTTCAAAAATAATAACCACCATTTTTTGAGCTCTTACAACATGCAAGATACTGTGCTAAGAACTTTACATACTTCACAGAGTCTTCACGAGAACCTTATGCAATGCTGTACATATGAATTAGTGTCCCCATTTTACAGAAATGGAAACTGAGACTCAGAAGGTTAAGAAATTTGTTGTAAATTTAGATAAATAATAGAAGAGCCAGGATTTGAATACAACAGGTCTATCTGACTCCAAAACCTGTGCTCTTAACCAATATGATGTATTACTCATTCAATTTTAAGAAAACAAAGTCCCAGCTGGGTCTGATGGCTCATTCCTGTAAATCCCAGCACTTTGGAAGGTCGAGGTGGGAGAATTACTTGAGGTCAGGAGCTCGAGACCAGACCGCACAACATGGTGAAACCCCATCTCTACTAAAAATACAAAAAGCTTAGCCAGGCATGGTGGCACGTGCCTGTAGTCCCAGCTACTAGGGAGGCTGACGCAGGAGGATCACTTGAACCCGGAAGACAGAGGTTGCAGTGAGCCGAGATCGTGCCGCTGCACGCTAGCCTGGGCGACAGAGTGAGACTCTGCCTCAAAAAAAAAAAAAAAGGAAAAAAGACAGGAAAAAGAAAACAAGTCCCAAATATAGGAAAGTGGAAAGTCAACAAAGTAGAAATATAAAATTAGGTAAGATATGGGAACAAAAGAAAAAGATGTTGCTGTTAAAGAGAGAAGGAAACGTAAACCACAGAAATGTAAGATTCTCAAAGTTAGATTTACAAAATAAGATAAATAAATTTTCTTTTTTTTTTTTTTTAAGATGGGGTTTCACCATGATGGCCAGGCTGGTCTTGAACTTCTGACCTCAGGTGATCCACCCACTTCAGCCTCCCAAAGTGCTAGGATTACAGGCGTGAGCCACCACGCCCGGCCAGAATTTTCATTTTTAATAAACCATTTTCTTTTGGCAATATTTGAAAATGATTGCAGAGAATGACTCTTTTCAGAGTTTCTTGATTAACATATTTTTCATTCTAGATTAAAAATTCAAGGTTTTTTAATCATTTTGTTTATTTACACCTGTGTAGTGGTTTCACTAAATAATGTACATACTTTTTATAAGCATTTGATAACAAGAATCAAATATTTGTGAGGAAATGAAGTACACTGATTAAGCTTTGCACCATCATTTCTCCTCCATGGGAAATTAAGCTATTTTCACATGACCAAAAAAAATTCATGACACGCAATTAAAAAACAACAAACAGAGTCACATTTTATAAGGTGGCAATTACATTCATGTGGTATCAGTATAATTGAAAGACAGAAGACATTTCATTCGTTAGTAACACAGAATTTCTTCTAGTGGGTTTCCTGGAGCTCATTAGATATTCCCTGGCTGATTCTCCTAAGTAATTAGATTTTAACAGGATTTTCAACAGATCAGAGCAATCTCTGTGGGTGCCAATAGAAGAGTCCCCCTCTGGTCTTACCAGCAGGGCAGAGCAGATAATATCCAGACTGGGAGTTAATAGGACAATTACTGGCCTCTTTTAAATGAGTTACATTAATGCACTTAAGCTAAATGGCTCTGCATATGATTAAATATTAACATTTGCAAAATATGAAATCACAATATGCAATCAAGTTTTGCTGTTTTAATTTCCTCAAAGAAAGATTTCAATTGTTTACATAAATGCCTTTAAATATTGTATATTAAACATTTTTAGGATATAGAATATAGAGAGTTGGAAACTATTCCTCTCACTTAGGAATCCTAAAATATCCTGACCTTCAGGATGCCGTTTCTGCCTAAGATGAAGTAACTAAAAAAATCAGATAAATATATGAAATAATATTTTTCGGACATTAGAAAACAGGCAATACAGGACAATGATCTCTGAGAGGAAAGGAAAGAAATGAGGTGGTTTTCCTGAGTTGAGAAACAAAGTGGAGCATTTAGGCTGGAACTCACCAAATAGGAGACAATCTCAAAGCACCAAAGGAAGAGAATCCAAAGATCTGTGGAGGGTCCCCCTCAAGTCTTAAGCTTAGTGTTGATCAGCACATGTATGTGAGGCAACCATTCAAAGCCGGAAAAAGAACCACTTTTCCAGGAGCAGCTCAAATAATTTTCAGAGCTCACAGAGGCCTGGAAATAGTTCACATTCTCAATAGCCAGAGTTAAAAATAAATACCTCAAAGGGCCGGGCGCGGTGGCTCAAGCCTGTAATCCCAGCACTTTGGGAGGCCGAGGCGGGTGGATCATGAGGTCAAGAGATCGAGACCATCCTGGTCAACATGGTGAAACCCCGTCTCTACTAATACAAAAAATTAGCTGGGCGTGGTGGTGCGTGCCTGTAATCCCAGCTACTCAGGAGGCTGAGGCAGGAGAATTGCCTGAACCCAGGAGGCGGAGGTTGCGGTGAGCCGTGATCGCGCCATTGCACTCCAGCCTGGGTAACGAGCGAAACTCTGCCTCAAAAATAAATAAATAAATAAAAAATAAACACCTCATAATATATAAGGCAACAGACAGATACTGCCTCAGTAGTTGGGGTAAATTAGCCCTAAACAAAGTTGCTCTGGTCCTATCTAACGAAACCTAAGACAAACGTCAAAAGAATGAACCTACTTTTAAATTATTTTAATACTCTAAAACAAAGCTCAAAAATATTTAGGAATACAAAATAATCTACCACCAAACAATGTAAATTTCACAATATCTAGCCTCAAATTCACAAAGTCATAAAAGTCATCAGAAAATATGACTTAAAATCATCAGAAAAAAAATCAATCCATAGAAGCAGACCAAGAAATTACCAAGAACATTAAAACAATGATTATAAATATATTCCATACGTTAAAAAAGAGAGAGGAAAGCAAAAGCATTGTAAAAAGGGACATGATATATAAATAACCTAAGCCAAATTTCTGAAGATGAAAAATACAATGTCTTAGGTAAAGAAATAAAAAAAATGTAGAATTAACAGTAGTTTAACACTGCAGACAAAAAAAATGTACAGAAGACCATTGAGCTGTGTGACAATTTCAAGCAGCCTAATATATGAGTAATTGAAGTCCCAAAAGGAGAAGAGAGAGTGGAAGGGAAGAGAAAAGCAGTTTGAAGAAATAATGACCCCAAATTTTTAAATTTTGATCAAAACAACACAACCATGAAACATGGGAAAAGCGATACAAAGACATATCACTAATTAAATAGCCTAAAATACACTGAATTTTAAGTGAATTTTGAAAATGTTTTAAATGTCTCCAGCAAAAAACAAAACACACTTGGTCCTCAAACAATGTGAGTTTGAACTGAGTGGGTCCCTTTAACACAAGAATTTTTTGCAATATAGTCAACCCTCCATAGTAGCCGGTTCCAAATTAACAACCAAACACAGATTGAAGATACAGTATTGGAGGGATGCAAAGCCCACATGTAAAGAGGAGGCCAACTTTGCATATCACAAGTTCTGCAGGACTGATGGCAGGACTGGAGTATGAGCAGATTTTGGTATCCACAAGTGGTCCTGGAACCAATTCCCCACAGATACTGAGGAATGACTAAATGGTCTAGACCTGATCCAAAGTCAGTTTTGTGCTTTGTTCCTATGATGTTGGCCCATAATATTTTCTAAAAAGAATTTTCAACCTAATACACTCAATTTTGCCACTGAATATAAAAGATTTCAGAAATTTTATAATTATACCCTTTACTTATAGATCTTATAAAGTGATGTTTCCTATTCTTCTTATAATAGTAGTACTTAGCCTCAGACATCAAAACATCACTATAAAATATCAAATTAGGTCACTGCCAGTGCAGAGGCAGAAGCCTAAACCAGACAAGTACTGTGAGCACTACCTCCATGCCTTAATTGGCTCTTATTCACTTGGACATAGGGAATAAGTTGAGTAAGAGAATCTTCCCACTCATTAGGCCCTCATAAAATCCTCATAACTAGTTCAGGTATTCATGATCCAGAGAGAAATGGAATCTGTGCATATAGGGTCTTACAAAGAGGTGTTGACTAGCTGCAACTTTTCTTTCATGAAACTCAAAATAGAGGCTTGGATTCCATCACAAGATAAAGTTTCCTGACATTGGAATGGATTAAAAACAAAAATAGTGGAACTTTCTGAAAGTTTCAAATTCTGTTTCTGGTTTGTTTGTTTGTGAGACAGGGTCTCACTCTGTGGCCCAGACTGAAATACAGTGACACAATACATGGCTGATGCAGCCTCGACCTTCGGGGCTCAAGTGACCCTCCTGCCTCAGTCTCCTGTGTAGCCATGACTACAGGCGCCTGCCACCATGCCTGGTTAATTTTTTTAAAAATATTTTGTAGAGATAGGGTCTCTCTATAAAAGAGACATTTTATATGTTGCCTAGGCAGGTCTCAATCTCCTGCGCTCATGTAGTTCTCCTACCTCGGCTTCCCAAAGTGCTGGGTTCACAGGTGTGAGCCACCATGCCCAACCCAGTTTCTGTTTTGACTAGTTGGTTGGGATATAATCCTAGTAGAATCTGATGTACACCCAACCTGTCTTTTTTTTTTTATTATTGCATTTTAGGTTTTGGGGTACATGTGAAGAACATGCAAGATTGTTGCATAGGTACACACACGGCGATGTGATGTGCTGCCTTCCTCCCCTTCACCTATATCTGGCATTTCTCCCCATGCTATCTCTCCCCAACCCCCCACCCCCCACTGTCCCTCCCCTATTTCCCCCCAACAGACCCCAGTGTGTGATGCTCCCCTCCCTGTGTCCATGTGTTCTCATTGTGCAACACCCACCTATGAGTGAGAACATGTGGTGTTTGATTTTCTCTTCTTGTGTCAGTTTGCTGAGAATGATGGTTTCCAGGTTCATCCATGTCCCTACAAAGGACACAAACTCATCATTTTTGATGGCTGCATAATATTCCATGGTGTATATGTGCCACATTTTCCCTGTCCAGTCTATCATCGATGGGCATTTGGGTTGGTTCCAGGTCTTTGCTATTGTAAACAGTGCTGCAATGAACATTTGTGTGCATGTGTCTTTATAGCAGAACGATTTATAATCCTTTGGATATATACCCAGTAATAGGATTGCTGGATCAAATGGAATTTCTATTTCTAGGTCCTTGAGGAATTGCCACACTGTCTTCCACAATGGTTGAACTAATTTACACTCTCTCCAACTGTGTAAAAGTGTTCCTATTTCTCCACATCCTCTCCAGCATCTGTTGTCTCTAGATTTTTTAATGATCGTCATTCTAACTGGCATGAGATGGTATCTCAATGTAGTTTTGATTTGCATTTCTCTAATGACCAGTGATGATGAGCATTTTTCCATATGTTTGTTGGCCTCATGTATGTCTTCTTTTGTAAAGTGTACATTCATATCCTTTGCCCACTTTTGAATGGGCTTGTTTGTTTTTTTCTTGTAAATCTGTTTTAGTTCTTTCTAACCTGTCTTTCCTACAAGTCTGTGAACATTTGATTGGTCGAAATGATACCTAAACTTCTTAGGTTGAGCCACAACAAGCTCCACTAACTTTCAAACAGTAAAGCTTGGAGCATGTCTGTAGCCTAAAAAATATGAGAATATTCAGATTGCCTTTTGATGTTGAATTTCATCTCCTCATTTCTATTTCTTCATCTACAAGTTTATTTCTGTAATTCTATTTTTCCCCATGGAGATTTCAAATGTCTATATCTTGCTCCATTTGTAATTGAAGTATTTCAGAGATCATAGGTTAGAACAGAACTTTTTCTGTCTAATTATACTTTAGGGACATTTGGGGAACTTGTTATTTAAAAGAAATCGTTTTCTGAATTTTTTTTTTAAATGGGGTTTTACTTTTGTTGCCCAGGCTGGAGTGCAGTGGGGCGGCTCTGCATGCCACAGTTCACTGTGGCCTTAATTTTCAGGGCTCAGGTAATTCTCCCACCTCGGCCTCCTGAATAGCTGAGACTACAGGCGTGTGCCACCAAGCCTGGCTAATTTTTTGTGTTTCTTTGTAGAGACATGTTGCCCAGGCTGGTCTCACACTCCTGGGCTAAAGCAATCCATCCACTTTGGCCTCCCAAAGAGCTGAAATGACAGGTGTGAGCCACCCTGCCTGGCCCATTTTCTGAATTTTTGGGTCTAAATCTGATTTTTAGATATTAAATTTGCTTAAAATAATGTACACGGCCAGGCACTACAAAGTGCAGTCCCAGCACTTTGAGGGGCCAAGGCAGGCAAATCACTTGAGGTCAGGAGTTTGAGACCAGCCTGGTCAACATGGTGAAACCCCACCTCTACTAAAAAAAAAAAAGAAAAAAAAAAAATTAGCCAAGCATGGTGGCACACCCTTGTAATCCCTACTACTTGGGAAGCTAAGGCGGGAGGATCACTTGAACCCCAAGAGATAGTAGTTGCAGTGTGCTGAGATCATGCCACTGCACTCCAGCCTGGGCAACAGAGTAAAACTCTGTCTCAGTAATAATAATAATAATACATAAATAAACAAGGTACACAAAATAAATTGTTAGTGAAGTATATTTGCAGACCTGGATGAAAGATAGTACCTTTATATAATTTGCTCACTGCTATCACGGACAATGGAAATTGTAGTATCACAAAATACATTTCATATGTATTTATATAACAAAGCAAACAATGAGTTTTAGAAAATGGGTTGAGATAACCTGGCCAAGTAGATTATATTAGTTATACTGAGACCCACATGAAATCAGCATTTGCAAAGGACCTCAAGGATGCCAAACAACTGACCTGAATCAGACTTTAGTTCCTCTTTCATTATCCCTCTTCAAGAGTTTTCAGGTCTGTTTTACACAATGAACTTGAAAGACGTTGGTAATAGGCGTATTTTAGATTTGATTGGTCCAGTGGGCATTTGCGTATATCCTACTAAAATATAAAGCATTGAAAGAAAGGAAAGACAAGGGTAATACACATGTAAGAGGGTAAAGGATAATATACTCCTATGGCTAATTGTGTGATTTTTGAATTACCAGAAAGTAGAACTAAAACCTAAGAGTTGTAGCCACAGGAGGACAAAGTTAGGCCCAATATAAGACTAAACTTTCTAACAGTCTGAGCTAAACAAAAATCAAAGGCCAAGTTTCTCATCATTCTAAGTGTATAAACATAGACTGACCATTTGGGAGGGATTTTGTAGACTGGATTCAAGTGTTGTATTGGTGATTGGATTAGACAACATTTAAAAACCTAATCTTGGCTGGGCGCAGTGGTTCACACCTGTAATCCCAGCACTTTGGGAGGCCGAGGTGGGCAGATCACTTGAGGACAGGAGTTCAAGACCAGCCTGGCCAACATGGGTAAAACCTCATCTCTACTAAAAATACAAAAATTAGCCGGGCATGGTGGCGGGTGCCTGTAATCCAAGCAAGCTACTTGGGAGGCTGAGGCAGGAAAATCACTTAAACCCAGGAGGTGGAAGTTGCAGTGAGTAGAGATCGCAGCACTGCACTCCAGTGTGGGTGACAGGGTGAAACTCGGTCTCAAACAAACAAAACCTAATCTTAAAGCAGGCATAGTGGTGCGTTCCTGTAGTCAAAGCTGTTCAGGAGGTTGAGGAAGAATGATTGCTTGAGCCCAGGAGTTTGAGGCTGTAGTACACTGTGAACAGCCACCACACTCCAGCCTGGGCAACATAATGAGACCTCATTGCTGAAAAAAAACAAAACAAAAACCCTAATCTTAAAGTCTTTCTAAACATTCAGATAATCTGACTCTATGATCCTAAATGGTCTGGTGGTCAGACAAGGAGCTTCCTTTGCCTCAACTTTTTCCATAGGAAAACTATCTGCCCCTTTCTTGCATATAGAAAATATTGGGCTGGAAGGAGAAAACTTAGGGTGGTTCTGGCTCCATCACTAATTTGTTGGGTGATTGTGAACAAATCACTTAATATTTCTTGGTTTTGGTTTTGTTATCTGTAAGTGTGGTCGGGGGGAGCTTTAAAGACATGTCACAAGAGTTATACCACTTTATAGATTTTGCTTCTTCAAGTCTTCAACTCTTAGCTGTGTGTAAGCCCAACACCTTGCTAGAACAACTAGCCAAAATTCTATGTTCGTGGCATTCAGAAAAATGCAAAATCTCTGGCATTATAATTCCATGTTTCTGATGTGGGAAATCTTATGGTCATACCTGACTTCTATCTGTTGGCTCCACCCATATTCATTCATGGTGGCCAATCACAGAGAAAGGTCCTGGATACTACTCCTGTTATCAATGACCTTCACAGACCAGCTCAGACATTCCATTTTCAGATTGTGTTACCAAATAGTTTCACATTCCTGATAAGAATCATATTGCCCCTGCTTCTGAAGCAAAGCTTCAGCTATAATCATTTAAAAAGAGCAAATAGATAAGCTCCAAGTTCTTCAAGTTTTTAGAACTTATTTGCTATTACAATATTCTAAAATATTAGTTGCATCATTATTTACTGCTGCTTCCAAAATAAATATAGAGAGAATATTACCAAGAGACATGTTAACTGAATCACTTTGAAGAAAATGCCAAATATGACACAGAAAAATGATTAAAACTAATTCTTTTCTTGCAGCAACTCATCAAAATTGACTCTAGTCATTTGCATATACCTAACGCTAAGTTGCTAAGTTCAGAAGCAATCTCACTAAAATGAGAAAACACTCCCACTGGCTTAATTTTCTCCGTCCAGTGTTCACATTATGATATTCCTTTGCAGTACAATTGGAGATGGACTATCGCAGATTTCGTCTCTTAAACTTTCATGCATTTGATTAAAAAAAAAAACAAAAAACAATTTGGCCAGGCATGGTGGCTTACACCTGTAATCCTAGCACTTTGGGAAACCAAAGCAGGAGGATCCCTTGAGCCCAGGAGTTCAAGACCAGCCAGCAACATAGTGAGACCTTCATCTCTAGAAAAAATTTTTAAAAATTGTAAAATTAGCTATGAGTGGTGTGTCCCTGTAGTCTCAGCTACTTGGGATACTGAGGTGGAAGGATTGCCTGAACCCAGGAGGTTGAGGCTGCAATGAGCTGAGATCATGTCAGTGCACTCCAGCCTGGGCAACAGAGTTAGACCCTGCCTCAAAAAATCACAAAAACAAAAAACTACAAAAATATCATCAAAATAAAACTAAACTCTAATTTCTTACCAGAGGATGGGTTTGTTGTGGAATCTAGTCGCTGCACGTTTTCAGTCATTATGAGAAAATCAGATTTCCTTTTGTGAAATGTCTACTTCATGCTGTCCTCTGCCTGCAGAAGATTTTTCTTAAGGGAGTGAGACCATAATCAAGCATTATCCAACTTCCTATCTACCACCTAGAAATGCTCAGGTAACAGAATAAGAACTAAGGGTGGCTAAATAGTAAGAAAAGCCTGCCCTCAGTAACTATTAGATTCAAAAGTAAATAAAAATAATGCCATAGGTCTGGCACTTTAAACATTTCAATGTGTTAATGTCCATGATTTCGCTCGATGTACTGGTAACCTTATAAGGTGACATAAAGTATGGACTCCCATTTATAGAAAGGGAAAATGAGACAAAGCACTTGCCTTGTCATGCAATGAGCTTGCCATGGACTGAATTATGTTGCTCTACTCCACACCCAGATCCATACGTTGAAGCCTTAACCTCCAATGTGACTGTATTTGGAGACAGGGCCTATAAGGAGATAATTCAGGTTAAATGAGGTTATAAAGATGGGGCCCTGATACCTTAAAATTAGTGTCCTCGAAAGAAGAGATGCCTCTCTGTCTCTCTGCATATACACACCCAGAAGAGGTCATGTGAGCATACAGTGAGATGGTGGCCACCTAGAAGGCAGGAAGGGAGGCCTCACCAGAAACTCACCATGCTGTCACCTTGATCTTGGACTTCCAGCCTCTGGAACTTTGAGGAAATAAATCTCTGTTGTTTAAAGCCACTCAGGCTATGATATTTTGTGACAGCAGCTTAAGTTGGGTGAAGCAGAGCTAATGATCATAAAATTTCTAAAACCCAAGCCTCTTGACTCTTCGGCTTTGTTTACACCAGTATAGCATCATAGCCAGTGCTGAACTACTGAGAATGATCATATAAATTTCAAGCAGTTTTTTCTGAACTTATAAATGTGGCTGCCGCAAAAGCTGCTGTTTTTTCATCTTCCATGAAGCAACAGAAGGACTGCTATCATAAAGATACCCTTCAGAGGGGAGAAACGGAAGCATCATCATAAATGTGTAACAAACCTGGAGGATTTCTCAGTCGTGATAAACTTTTGAATGAATTCCTTTTGTAAAATATTCCACTTGTTATTGGGGAATGATTTTTTAACTTGTGTCTAGTATTTTCTTCATATAGGGAGACTATCCACGTTGCTCATTCAAACTTAACTGGTAACTTTTGTAAAGAATAACTGAGTATGCTCCACTTGGCTCAACTGCTCTTTCTCTTGAGATGAGCTTGTCCACAGAAAGCACAAATTCTTTGCTTTCTCACATTATAAATCTGACTGGGCTGGCCTTCCAGGTACAGAAGTTAGGACCTTGTAGGTTAGTGTAGGTAATGCCAGGATTCTGTTAGAAAGCCCACTTGGCTCCCACACAAGGCCAACTCAGCCTGTATCCATAACAAAGGTGGTATTTTGGCCTCAGTATTTACTTTTTTTAAAAAATTTATTGATTTGTTCAGAAAGAAGAAAAGCAGAGAATTATTTAATGTGATCCCTTTAGAGACCACCAGTGTCACTGCAGGACATACCTCTGTATTCTATTACCTCTACCATTTGAGAGGCCAGGAGAAAACATGAACCTTAATGGAGGTGGAATTATCCTTGCAATGACTGCAGTAAATGTTTGTTGAAGGGGAAAAAAAATGGAAAGAGAAGATATACCATATATACCCAGTTTTAATGGAAAGCCTATTTCTGCCATATACATTAGAGAAATTGTTTAAGAACAGTTCATCCATGTGAAAATATTAGCACTGTAATTCTGCCAAGGTCAGTAAGACCTAGTGATTTGCTGAGATATCACCTTCATTTCACCAGGTAAATAAAGGCTCCTTTTTTTCAGTGTGTCCTATCTAAAAAGGCACTCCATAGCAACAGTTAAATTATGAATACAGCACATATGTTCCATACCATATCATTTACAGCACAATTTAGCATAGACATAATGCTTTGTAACAAACTACAATACCATTCACAAAATGCATTTAAATAGCATAATTTAGTTCATTAAATTCAGTCATTTACAGTAAATCAAAATCATCATCGGAATTGAAGAGAGTACACAGTTGTTTGTTTGAATAGTTAAGCTAGGTAAGTCAATTTCTTTTTGAAGGTCAAGGACAGAGTTGTTTCCATTTTCTGTTATAAAACAGATACAGCTGGTGTCAAAAGATAATTTAATGTCATCTCAAAACGATCAACCCTCTTTTTTTCCCTCCCCAGTCTCTCTCTCCTGGTTGCAGATCAGATCACTGTCACTCCTAAAATAGATTCAACTCCCTGAAAATACCTTATATGCTAGCTAACTAGAATGTATGTACAAATTTTACAAAATCTCAAATGTACAATTTCTTCACATTTTTAATCAAGATACGTACATTTGGTCCTAAGAAAGCTTCAAACGCTAGATTGCAGTAATCATCTGCTTATCTGTCTTTTTCACACCACGTGGGAAGCCCCTGGTGGGTAGGACCCTTGTCAGCCATATTTAGATCCCTACAACCCAGCACAGTGTCTGTTTACTAAATTCCTTGAAAGCAAGGATTCGTGCTTTTTTCAGTTATTTTTATGCCTCAGGGCCCCAACCATGTGCCTCATACACGCTCCGTAAATATTTGTTGATTTAAAAATTTTCCTGGAGGGGCTTACCTTGGGATATATTTCATAAGCACACAAAATGAGTATACGTTTTTAATTGTCTTAGTAAACCAGTGCCTGCAATAACATAGACAAAGTAAGAAAAGAGAAAGCAGACTTCGGGATTGAGCACAAAGCATTCAACCTGATCTCATAGTTTCATGGTCCAGTGTGCTCTGAGCAGACCCGTACTCTAGGTGGACAATACTACATTTTACACAGGTCTTTCTCTTAGCCTTTGCCTGGAGTACTCTCACCACAAACCCAGCCAATCATCAACAGTATGAGGTTTTACGCACTAGTCCAGCTGCTTTAAAGCCAACATAATCTAGGCAGCATTCTACACTCAGCATTTATCCAGACATTTGATAACCTGATGTATGCCTTGTACCGGCCACTGGGTAAACCACAGAGGAGATAGATAGACTGCAGTAACATCTGAACTCTGTCCTCAAGCTGCTTAGAATCTAGAACAGCACACTGTCAATAATGCATGCCCTGTGGTAAGCACGGTGTCTGAGGACAAAAAGCACAAGGTGCCCAAAGAGAGGGAGCGGTATCTTGATGAAAAAAAGTACCTCGGCTGGTCCGAGTGCAGTGGTGTTTACAACTAATTGATCACAACCAGTCACAGATTTCTTTGTTCCTTCTCCACTCCCACTGCTTCACTTGACTAGCCTTAAAAAAAAAAAAAAAAAAAAGATACCAGGCTGGACACCTGTAATCCCAGCACTTTGGGAGACCGAGGTGGGTGGATCACGAGGTCAAGAGATCGAGACCATCCTGGTCAACAAGGTGAAACCCCGTCTCTACTAAAAATACAAAAATTAGCTGGGCGTGGTGGCGTGCTCCTGTAATCCCAGCTACTCGGGAGGCTGAGGCAGGAGAATTGCTTGAACCCAGGAGGCGGAGGTTGCAGCCGAGATCACGCCATTGCACTCCAGCCTGGGTAACAAGAGCGAAACTCCGTCTCAAAAAAAAAAAAAAGAAAAAAGAAAAGAAAAAGAACCATGTCAAGTCTGTTAACATGAACAGACTCTAATTGTGTTAAATCCCACACTGTGAGTATCAATAGCTCCACAGAGCCCAAGAAGTAAAATACAAACTCTTTCTTAGACTGCATTAAAGACCTCTGTAATCTGGCTTCAGTCTTGTCTCTCTTTGTAACAGAGACTGCTACTTTCCTCTAATACGCATTTCCGCTTAAACATTGTAGCTGGAAACATGGCCTCCCAGAAGAAAGACTATGCTGTCCAGTTCCCCTGAAGTTAGGTGAGGCCATGTGACCACGCTGAGGCTAATGGAAAAGGGAACTGTGAGGTGGCAGCATCTGGGAGCCTTGAGGTCATGGGTATACACCTCATCCTATTGATTGGGACATGAATGTTAGGACTGAAGTTCCATCCTGGACTATGATGACAAAGGCCACACCCTAGGAGTGGCAAAGCAGAAAATGAGAAGGAACTGGGTCCCTGAGGACTTCATGGGACACAGCCACCATACCAGTCCTAGATGGATTAATCCCAAATTTTTAACTGGAACGGTAATTATTTTCTATCTTATTTCAGCCATTACATTTGGAGACTCCTTGCAAATTGAGACCACTCGCAAGCAATAGCCTCAGTATAACTACCTCCCTTTCCTCCAGGTCCTCCCCTAGTGGCCTGCTATGACAGGCGCTGTGCTAAACCTCTCAACAGCACATTTCATTTAAGGTCACAAATACCGTTAGGTAGCAACTATTATTAGCACCGTTTCACAGATGAAGAAACTGAGACTTAGAAAGATAAATGTACTTGCTAACTAGAGGCAAAGCCAGGGTATTTTTGTTGTTGTTGTTTCTGTTTTTTTTTTTTTTTTTTTAGACGGAGTTTCGCTCTTGTTGCCCAGGCTCTGGAGTGCAGTGGAGCGATCTCAGCTCACCACAACCTCCGCCTCCCGGGGTCAAGTGATTCTCCTGCTTCAACCCCCGGAGTAGCTGGGATTACAGGCATGTGCCACTACACCTTGCTAATTTTGTATTTTTAGTAGAGATGGAGTTTCACCACGTTGGTCAGGCTGGTCTCAAACTCTCGACCCCAGCTGATCCACCGGCCTCAGCCTCCCAAAGTGCTGGGATAACAGGCATGAGCCACCGCGCCTAGCCAGTTTTTTCAGCCCAGGCAGTTTGTCCCCAGAGGCTCTATCTGAATCTCTGTGCTCTGAATCTCTATGCTATATTATCTGCCTCACAGAGCTACTTTCCCTATTCCATGTCTTTACTCATTTTATTTCCTTGACACCTAAAACGACTTTTTGCCTTCCCCATGTCCTTTCCTTCCTCGATGCCACCTTCTGCATGAAGGCCCTGATGCAGAGAAATAAATCCCTCCTCAATGATTACATTGTACCTTAACTATGCCTCTATTAGATCACTTTGCATATCCTGCCTTCCAATCTCATTAGCTGTGTTATGTCAGTTTTCCTCAATGTATTTTAAGTTCCTTGAGGACAAGAAACATATTTTATTTGTCTTTGTATTTCTCATAGTGCCTAACAGTAAAATTCAATAAATCTCACTTGACTTGGCATGGCACGGGGGTTCACACCTGTAATCCTAGCACTTTGGGAGGCTGAGATGAGCAGATGGCTTGAGCCCAGGAGTTCAAGACCAGCCTTGGCAACATGACAAAATCCCATCTCTACAAAAAAATACAAAAATTAGCCAGGTGCGGTGGTGCTCACATGTAGTTCCAGTTACTCAGGAGGCTGAAGTGGGAAGATCACTGAGCCTGGGGAGTTGGAGGCTGTGGTGAGCCATGATAACACCACTGCTCCAGCCTGGGCAACAGAATGAGACCCTGTCTCAAGAAAAGAAAAAAAAAAGTTCTAATTGGAAGATAGGAGTTTTTGACTATTTTACAAATGAAAGGCAAGTAGCGAGTTGTAGTTCTAATTACTGATGCACTGTAACAGCACTGTCCCATAGAACTCTCCACAGTGATGGGAACTTTCTGTACCCACACTGGCTAATACAGTAGCCACTAGTTACAAGTGGCTACTGGGCGTTTGAAATATGGCTAGTACAAAAAAGGAACTGAAATTTTAATTTAATTTAATTTTAATTAATTTACATTTAAATAGCCACATGTAGATAATAGCTACCATATTGGATGTTACAGCTCTATAAACTCTGTGTTTTTAGAGCAGCAGCACGCTTTGTATAGAATAAATGGTCAGTAAATGTTTGCTATAGGACTTTGAATTGGATTAAAGGGGGGAAGTAGACATCATCTACGCAGATTTAAAGATAGAAACTTCAAGAAATTCAGGAACAACACAGAAAAAGATAAAGTTGAAACAACAAAAACACCAAGGGTCATCATTTTCAGCAGAAAGGAACCCTTAACCTATTTTGTCCATGTTAAAGCAAAGCCTGGAAGAGGTATGTCAAGACAGGCAATTATATGACATGTAATAAAGACTGAGCTGGCATCCATTTATAAAAACCTCCAGAGGGCACTGAGGTTTCTCATGCTATATTTAAAGAAACTGTCTGTAAAAGGTTGGGATGGGTCTCACAAGGCTGGAAAGAATAAGTCCAGATCACTCTATTTTACAACCATTTATCGTAAATTCAATATTTTATTCAGTGGGGGAATGACAGAAACTCACTCACTCCTAGTTATGGTAATTCAAAGCAAAAAAACCTTCTGGTTATACTATCAGGCCAAAATCTAAATTTTAGGCCCCTTTGGAATTTTTCACTCTTACTTACATGCCGTTAAGGTAGCACATGAAGAAATGCAGTTAAGGACCTACACTGATTAAGTGAGCTCTTTCCAGGCTGGCCATTCTAGGGGTGACCTTTCCACCAGGTCCCTGGCATAAGGCAGTGTGTCTCCTGGAGCAAAGCCAGAATGTAAGATGAAAAGCCACATGCAGAGGATGACGCAAGGGAAACAATCATGACTTTCATAATGAGAGCCAGAAAGAAATTTGAGGTCTTATGCACACTAGTTCCTAAGCCTGGGTGTTGTAGTCAGCATAAAAACTCACTCACCACTTTATTCTTCAGAATTTCTAGCCACAGAAGAGTGAGCTATATTAGCAATCAAACTTTGGGTGGTACTTGTCCATGCTCTCCAGGCAGAGATCCATACAGCATGTTGTTATTTAAAGAGAAATTTGAGGCCGGGCGCGGTGGCTCAAGTCTGTAATCCCAGCACTTTGGGAGGCCGAGGCGGGTGGATCACGAGGTCAAGAGATCGAGACCATCCTGGTCAACATGGTGAAACCCCATCTCTACTAATACAAAAAATTAGCTGGGCATGGTGGCGCGTGCCTGTAATCCCAGCTATTCAGGAGGCTGAGGCAGGAGAATTGCCTGAACCCAGGAGGCGGAGGTTGCGGTGAGCCGAGATCGCGCCATTGCACTCCAGCCTGGGTAACAAGAGTGAAACTCCGTCTCAAAAAAAAAAAAATAAAATAAAAAATAAAGAGAAATTTTCACAATGTTTGGAGCCCTTGATGCCCTGAAGATGAAGGAGGGTGTCCTCATGTTCCTTGCAGCAGGAATCCACTTAGGTGGCACCAACCTTGACTTCCAAATGATACACTACAAAAGGAAAAGTGATGGCATCTACATCATAAATCTGAAGAGGACCTGCAAGAAACTTTTGCTGGCAGCTTGTGCCATTGTTGCCATTTGGAAACTCAGCTGCTGTCAGTGTCACATCCTCCGGCAATGCCAGCCAGCAGGCTATGCTGAAGTTTGCTGCTGCCACAGGAGCCACTCTTATTGCTGGGTGCCTTTACTAACCAGATCCAAGCAGCCTCCTGGGAACCATGTCTTCTGATGGTTACTGATCCCAGGGCTGACCACCAACCTTGTGCAGGGGTATGGTATGTTCACCTGACTACCATTGCTCTGTGTCACACATATTCTCCTCTATACAATGTGATCATCACCACCTCATGCAATGACAAGGGGGCTTCCTCAGTGGGTCTGATGTGGTGGATCTTGGCCTGGGAAGTTCTGCGCATGCTTAGCACCATCTCCTGTGAGCATCCATGGGAGGTCATGCCTGATGACTACTTCTACAGAGAAAGAACAGGAAAGAAAATAGGTTGGGCACAGTGGCTCACGCCTGCAATCCCAGCACTTTGGGAGGCTGAGGCAGGCAGATCTCTTGAGGCCAGGAGTTTGAGACCAGCCTGGCCAACATGGTGAAACCCTGTCTGTACTAAAAATACAAATATTAGCTGGGTGTAGTGGCACATGCCTGTAGTCCCAGCTACTCGGGAGGCTGAGGCATGAGAATCTCTTGAACCTGAAAGGCAGAGGTTGCAGTGAGCTGAGATGGCACCACTGCACTCTAGCCTCTAGCCTGGGCAACAGAGTGAGACTGTCTCAAAAAAAAAAAAAAAAGAAAAGGCAGTAATTACAAACTGAAGTAATTACTACTACTAAGAGCAGTGATTCACTAAATGTCTGCTACACTTAAGCATTTACCATATTTTGTCTACAGTTTCCCAGTTACATTATAAGGCAAATATTATTAATATGATCACCCCCACTTGAAAAATAAAGAACCTGAGGCTCAGAGAAATTAGTTGAGTTCACCAAAGCCTTACACCTACTAATATAACAGTTGCTCAATAAAAGAGAATTCTATTTTTTTTTTTTTTTTTTTTTGGAGACAGAGTCTCACTCTGTCACCCAGGCTGGAGTGCAGTGGCATGCTCACAGCTCACTGCAGCCTTCATCTCCAGCCTCAAGCAATCCTCCCATCTCTACCTCCTGAGTAGCTGGGACCACAGGCACACACCACCATACTGGCTAATTTATTTATTTATTTCATTTTTTGTAGAGATGGAGTCTCTCTGTTACCCAGGCTGGTCCTGAGCTCCTGGGCTCAGGTGATCCTCCTGCCTTGGCCTCTCAAAGTGCTGGGATTATACGCATGAGCCATCATGCCCGACTAGACTGACCTTTTAAAGTAATGAAAGTAATATATAGTCAGGTAAACAAATTAAAGCCCCACAGGATATAAAGTGAAAAGCAAATGTCTTCTTCCTGCCACTCCTAACTCCCTAAACTTCTTGCCCAATAATAAGCAGTGTCAAACATTTTTTGGATATTCTTCCAGATATTTTTTATGCATCTATACAAGTAGGACCATTTTCTTGCAAGTTACTTTTCTCTAAAATTATCATAGACTTATTTCCATATTAGAACATATAGATCTACCTCATTAAAAATAATTGTGCAATATTCTTCTCTATAAATGAATCATAATTTAACAACTTCCATGCCAATGGACAGCATTTTGCTGTTACGGTCAATGCTTCAGTGATCATCCTTTAAATAATATCTTTGTACACTGGTATGATTTATCTGTAGGATAAATTCCTTGATGTGAAATTGTGTAAGAGAATGTGCACTTGAATTTTTGTAGATATTCCCAAATAGCCCACTTGAAATAATATATGAGAATGTCTGTTTTCTTATCCGGCATTTTGATATTAGTTTGTTTAAAAAGAATTTTATTTTTCCTTCTAATAGATATTTGTCTGCTCCTTATTATTTCTGGGAATACCCAAATGTCCTTTGGAAAACCATCACTTTCTCATGTATTGCTGGGGCTCCACCAGGAAGACACTGTGTGCCTTAGTCCTGGCCAATGAGAGTATCGAACCCTACTAACCTTGTTGACTCAGGGGTTGACCTATGACCTAACTTGTTCCAATGCCCAAGACTCATATGGTAGTCACCAAGAATCACTCTACGTTTTGCTGGGCTGAATCCTGGGAGGATATAGGCATGGAGATACTAAATGGCATGTTGCCTCCTTGTGAAGGAGAGTTAAGCTAAAGATGGAGGCAGACATTGTCCCCTGAATCAAATGTAAAAGAAAGTCAGAAAAATTTACCTCTGAATTTTTCAGTTGCTTGAGCTAGTGGATTTCACTTTTTGCCCAATCTGGCTTGAGTTGGGTTTTTGGTTATCACAGTCTGAAGAGTCCTATTGGATATATACCTATTTTCCAGTGCCTCAATATACTACAAATTTTAAGTAATATTACTAATTCCTGACTGGATATGGTGGCTCATACCTGTAACTCCAATACTTTGGGAGGCCAAGGTGGAAGGATCACTGGAGCCCAGGAATTCGAGACAAGCCTGGGCAACATAGTGAGACCCTGTCTCTACAAAAAAGTTTTGAAAACATTGCCAGGTATGGTGGCGTGTGCCTGTAGTACCAGCTACTCAGGAGGCTGAGGTGGGAGGATTGCTTGAGCCCCAGAGGTCGAGACTTCAGTAAGCCATAATTGCACACTGCACTCCAGCCTGGGTGATAGAGGGAGACCCTGTCTCAAAAAAATAAAAAGCAATATAATGTTTTCACGATAATCTAGCAAATTATTTGGGCTACTGAATCAACTTGGTTCATTTATTTACTTTGTTTATTGGTCAGACCAGCCCATCACAGGATTTTCACACTATAAATTGGCCCCTGGACTAACTCATGCAGGCGAGCAGCAACTCCATCAAACCCAATAATTAATTGGGCAGTCCTCCTCCATATGTCATGATGACTATTCATTAAAGCAATGCATATGGCTTGTACCTACATGTGCTAGCTTTTTGCTTTTATTCATGGTTCAACAAATTTATTAACTTTAGATCCAGTGGAACAGAGAAAAATTAGTACAGAAGATATTATAATTAGGCTGATAGTTTAAAATTAGAAAAGAAAAACTAAAATTGAGATGAGATGTTGCCATTACCAGTAGAATTTGTGACATAAACACATAACGAACATCTGTGATTGCCTTCTATGTACAAGTTACAGGCCTGAACTCTGGAACCCTAAAGAGACACATAGGATGTTGTCCATGCCCAAAGTCTTACTTTTTGTTTGAGGAGATACCATTACGTATTGAAAAGAATAAGCAATGCCCTAAGGATATCACTGGTGAATCCCACATATTTCTGATCTTCAAGAGTCCCATTCAAGATGTACAAAGCATCTTAAGCGTCATGAGTGAGCCAGGTGTCATGGCTCATGCTTGTGATCCCAAACTTTGGGAGGCCAAGGCAGGATGATTGCTTGAGCCCAGGAGTTTGACACCAGCCTGAGAAACGCAGCAACACTCCAACTCTACAAAAAATGTTTAAAAATTAGCCAGTTATGGTGGCACACACCTGTCGTCCCAGCTACTGAGGAGGCTGAGGTGGGAGGATCACTTCAGCTCGGGAGTTTGAGGCTGTAATGAGCTATAATCGCCCTACTGCACTTTAGACTGGGTGGCAGAACAAGACCCTGTCTTTAAAACAACAATAACAACAAAGATTTATAAGGCCAAGGGTGGTGGCTCACACCTATAATCCCAGCACTTTGGGAGGCTGAGGCAGGCAGATCACTGAAGGCCAGGAGTTCAAGACCAGCCTGGCCAACATAGTGAAACCCTATCTCTACTAAAAATACAAAAAAATGGTGGCCAGGCATGGTGGCTCACACCTGGAATCCCAACATTTTGGGAGGTCAAGGAGGGTGGATCAACTGAGGTTGGGAATCTGAGACCAGCCTGACCCACATGGACAAACCCTGTCTCTACTAAAAATACAAAATTAGCCAGGCTGGTGGTGTATGGCTTTAATCCCAGCTACTCGGGAAGCTGACACAGGAGAATCGCTTGAACCCAGGAGGTGGAGGTTGCAGTGAGCCGAGATAGTGCCATTGCACTCCAGCCTGGGCAACAAGAGCAAAACTTCATCTCAAAAAAAAAAAAAAAGCAAAAATTAGCTGGGCATGGTGGTGCACACCTGTGATCCCAGCTACCTGGGAGGCTGAGGCATGAGAACTGCTTGAACCAAAGAGGCAGAGGTTGCAACAAGCAGAGATCGTGCCACTGCACTCCAGCCTGGAAGATGGTGCAAGACTCCATCTCAAAAAAAAATTTATGAGTAAGTGAAGTATATCATACTATATATATTATGTATACTATATAGGTGCTAACCATTTGCTAAAATATGATCACCAAATTGAATTGACAATGCTTTAGTAACTTAGGTATGCAAAATATAATTCCATATGATTTGTTGAACAACATATGTAAGAAGCCAAAACACTGATTTAGAGGAGACTCTCAAATTGTCATTGTGAGTGACATAAGACATAATAATAGCAGCTAAGATTCAATTATTCTGATGTATCACAAATGTATATTTATATAATAAATGAATGCATATATTCATTTAATTCTCACAAATATTCTATGATGTAGTAACATTATTATTCCTACTTTACAGACAAGAAATCTGAGGCATGAGAGGTTAAGCAATTTCACTGGGCATAGTGACTCACACCTGTAATCCTAGCACTTTGGGAGGCCGAAACAGAAGGATCACTTAAGCCCAGGAGTTCAAAACCAGCCTGGGCAACATAGAAAGGCCTCATATTTACAAATTAAAGAAAAAAAAGTAGCTGAGCATGGTGGGGTGCACCTGTATTCCCAGCTACTTGGAAGGCCGAGGTGAGAGGATTGCTTGAGCCTGGGAGGCAGAGGTTGCAATGAGCCATGACTACACCACTGCACTACAGTCTGGGTGACAGAGCAAGACTCTGGCTCGAAAAAAGGAGGAGGAAGAGTAGGAGGAGGAGAAGGAAGTGGGAGTTGGGAGGGAGATGGGGATAAGTAGTTAAGTAATTTGCCCAAGATAACTTCAGGACCAGACTTCAAAACTAGGTAGTCTGACTCCAGAGTCTACACCCAAAAAACACTATACTGAGTGTATGATTCATAGCCTCTAAATTATTGCTTTGTTCATATTTTTAAGGAGAAAATACAGGACGAAGAATAGCAAAGACATGACTTCTTCCATCCTGGAATTCTGTACTTTCTCTGAAGCTTCAAGCTGTGCCTTGCATGTAATAGATAATCAATAAATTCCTGTTTTTTCAATGTATTAAGGAATAGTATTTGTGACCCATATCCCCACTTGTCTTTGCAACCCCTGACTACATTACTTTTTCCTAGAATTCTAGTAGAGAGGGTTGATCTCTTCCCAGAATTCCCTGCAAGAAGCAGAGAGTGTTTGAAGTAGAAAGTATGTAACAGAGCAGAGCACTGGTCTGAGACTAAGCCCTGACACTGTTTAGTTATATAACCTTGAACAAGTCAGTTTACTCCTCTTGGACATGAATGCTCATACATGTCAAACGAAAGACTTGAAGTAGATGACTGATTTTCAGACTACGCTAATAATGAAGGAAGAAGGGGGAAGCATATGAACAGGTGCAAGCTCTTTGACTTCAAAAAGAATAGCTGCCCTCAAATCCATTTTACATATTAAGTATATAAGATTTTGTTGGCATAAAGTCATTCAAAAAGTTACAAAGTTTGAAGACAACTAGATTTGACCAAATTCTTAAGTACTGTCTCATTTCTAATATTCTATCCCTCTTGACTACCCAGACACACTCCAGTACGTCAGACCCTTTGCCTGTTCTGACCTGTTCAAGAGATATTTTAACTGAATTTTAGAATTCTTTCCATCATTACAATTCTAGATCTGTCCTTTCAAAAAAAGAAATTGATTTTTTTCCCTCCACTCAAATTTATCAGTTCATTTTTTGGAGGCGCTCCTTGCCACATCCTTAAATAAGTAACTAGGATAACTGTAGTAATTGCCTGACCTGCAAAGTGTATAGAACTTCAAGGTTAATGCTCCTGGCACAAGATTTTCGCTACAAACAGCAGAATTCCTCTAACCCTTTGCTGAGGCATCGGTTCAATAACAAGAGAAAATCATGCCATGTATTGAATTACTCAAAAGAGAATTATCAGAGTTTCCTGATGGTCTACCTATGGCTAAACTGTATTCCAAAAAGAACTGTCTTAAATAACTCAAGAAAGACCCTCACCAGAGATACAGTAGAAGAGCCAAATATTAACAAAACTAAAAACCAAAACCTATATATTCAAGAACTGCTACAGCCCTACCCCTAATATTGTGCTAATTCCTTATGTTTCATTTTATAATACTAAACTTTCTTTCACATGAATGAAAAGAATTGGTACTATTAAGCCTATCCATTCTCTGGAATTTCTTTAATCAGTTTTCATTAAGGACTGTCAAACACATACATCATTTGGGGACTTTTAAATCTAAATTTTATTGAAGATATATTACATATGGTTTAATATTTCAGCTCAGCAATGGCCATCAGCAATAAGCATTACTCCAAGAGTGGGATTAATTAAATATTTTAGCAAACACAGTGATCCAAATAGCAAAGAAAAATCCTGGGCACTGAGCCCAGATTTCCCACCCTCTCTTCTGGTGTGGCTCATCGCTCTCTCTCATAAACTAGACAGCCAACAAATCTTTCATCATTACTAGTGAATGTGTAGATGGGTAATGAATAATCAAATCTCTCCGTCAGGTCTCCTATTAGATTTTTTAAGCATAAAACATTGCACAAAATCAAATTGCCCCATAAAAGGGTATTTTTTAAACCAAAGAGAAATACAGTTTTCAGAAATACAAGGTAATTTCCCTCGGTAATCAGTAGCTCTCCCCTAATTTGACTTTATCATTCCTCCAGTGACAAGTTGGAAGATGGTCCTATTATGTAATTATAATCCTGTCTTTGCTATGTTATAAAGTTTTAAAGTATTTCAACTTTGTATATTATAATGAATATAAATCTCAACTCCATAGAAACCAAGAGATTCAGAACAAACTCATGATCTTGGTCCTACCGAGATTACTGGTTTTGCACTCATAAATTAAGACTGATACTCCAACCTTAAATCCTAGCTTTAGATCTGAATTCCTTGGCTTTTGTGATCTTAATCTAGGCACTAATCTATTTTAATGGTGAGGGGATGGGAGGAGCTCCAAGCGGAATATTTACAAAGAGTCATATTCATCAAACACTCATAGTTCCTCTTCATTCTCTCTCTCAGCTAACAGCAGAGCTATTTGGTGACACGACAGATAAATCTAGCCGATTCAAAAATGACCTGGCAACAACCATTTCTTGTCATTGCCAAATCTGTACTTCTGGGACACAATGTACCGTAAACCTTCTAGCAAAGCACCCTCTTGTTTCAATGAGAAGGCTGTTAATAAAATAAAATATTTGAAGCTGGACCATCTGACAAAAGGAACAAAAAGTGAAAGAGGAGTGGCAGCAGCAATTACATTTATGTAGCCTAAACAGTTTTCAAAGCATGAGCAAGTACATTACATAATTTTATCTTCCCAATAAATTTATAAGGTGGTGTTAGCCTTGAGTAAGTCACTTATCTTCTGTGAACCTCAGAATCCTAACTTTTATTTTATTTTATTTTATTTTATTTTATTTTAGCTTTGTTTAGTTTATTTTGAGACACTCTCACTGTCACCCAGGTTGGAGTGCAGTGACTGGATCTTGGCTCACTGCAACCTCCACCTCCTGGGTTCAAGCGATTCTCCTGCCTCAGCCTCCCAAGTAGCTGGGATTACAGGTGTGCAACACGACTAGCTAATTTTTGTATTTTTAGTAGAGACAAGTTTTTGCCATGTTGGCCAGGCTGGTCTCAAACTCCTGACCTCAGGTGATCCGCTCACCTCAGCCTCTCAAAATGCTAGGATTACAGGAGTGAGCCACCGCACCCGGCCAGAATCCTAACCTTTAAAATGGGAATAATATTTCACAGGGTGGGCCTTGGTGCTGTCGCTCATGCCTGTAATCTCAGCACTTTGGGATGCTGAGGTAGGTGGATCATGAGGTCAGGAGTTCAAGACCAGCCTGGCCAAGATGGTGAAACCCTGTCTCTACTAAAAATACAAAAATTAGGCCGGGCGCGGTGGCTCAAGCCTGTAATCCCAGCACTTTGGGAGGCCGAGACGGGTGGATCACGAGGTCAAGAGATCGAGACCGTTTTGGTCAACATGGTGAAACCCCGTCTCTACTAATACAAAAAAATTAGCTGGGCATGGTGGCGCGTGCCTGTAATCCCAGCTACTCAGGAGGCTGAGGCAGGAGAATTGCCTGAACCCAGGAGACGGAGGTTGCGGTGAGCCGTGATCGCGCCATTGCACTCCAGCCTGGGTAACGAGCGAAACTCCGCCTCAAAAAAAAAAAAAAAAAAAAAAAAAAAAAATTAGCTGGGCATGGTGGCGGGCACCTGTAATCCCAGCTACTTGGGAGGCTGAGGCAGAGAATTGCTTGAACCCATGAGACAGAGCTTGCAGTGAGCCAAGATTGTGCCACTGCACTCCAGCCTGGGCAACAGAGCAAGACTCTGTCTCAAAAAAAAAAAAAATTTACAGGGTGTTATTAGGCTGGGACAAAATAACATAAGTAAAGTACTTCGTGCAGACTACTTCAATGGTAGCCAGGGTTTTATTATCATTATTAGGAAAACATTGTTCAGAGAAAGTAAGTCACCAGCCTATGGGCATTCAATGTACACATTTTACTGAGTCCCAGCATAGGGCTATGGATATAAAAAATGTATAAGATCTGGCGGAGTGTGGTGGCTCACGCCTGTAATCCCAGCAGTTTGGGAGGTCAAGGCGGGCAGATCACTTGAGCTCAGAAGTTCGAGACCAGCCTGGGCAACATGGTGAAACCCCATCTCTACTGAAATACAAAAAAATTAGCCAGGCATGGTGGTGGGTGCCTGTAGTCTCAGGTACTTGGGAGGCTGAGGCAGGAGAATCGCCTGAACTCGGCAGGCGGAGGGTGCAGTGAGCTGAGATCACACCACTGCACTCCAGCCTGGCAACAGAGTGAGACTCCACCTTAAAAAAAAAAAAAAAGTGCACTCTCACCTAGATTTCTTTTCTATTTTGTCTGAGTCTCTATGGCACACTCTAATTCTCCTAGGGGTTTAATACTGAACCTTGCATTTGAGGAATTCCCTCAGGTCATATGTTTATTCAATAACTCAGTATTTTAAGCATGGCTATGACTCTTACATAGACTAGATCCATAAAGAGAGATAGAGAATGATACTTTGCATTTGTTTAGCACTCTTTCAAAGTGCTTTCATATCTATTATTCAGAGAGGGAGAACAGAATTTGAATTTAGGAGTAGAAAGGATGTTAGAGATTCTCTAATTGAGCATTTCTTGACCTTCTTTGGATCACTTACCTATTTGAGAATCTGACAAAAACTACAGACCTCATACGCAGAAAGATGAACAAAAAAAGCTGCATTGTTTCAAGGAGATTCATGAACTTCTCCCACATTAAGAACTGCTCTAATTTGAAAACTTTCACTTTACAAATGAGGAGGCTACTATTTATCATGATAGCCTCCCCATGAAGACGCAGAGCAAGGATTATGATTCACTTTTTCCAGATCTGGAACTAAGGTTCAGAGAGGTTTCAAAATGCCCAAAGTCTTCTAGCTAGTTAGGAGCAGTAGCGGAACCCAGGACTCTGGAGAGTCTATTTCTTCTTCTTCCAGATCACGTCACCCTCCCAAAGCACCATGCTAGAATTCTTTCACTATAAGAAAAACTCCTATAGGCAATAGTTTGTTTGGCATTCTGTAACACACGTAATTCTTAATCTCTAGTAAAAAATTCCAAATACAAAAATTGTTGTATTCACAATAGTAACTCATTTCTTATAGAGTTCCAGTGGGCTTCAGTTATTGCTGACACATTAAATACTGAAATCCAGAAATTATAATTGTAAACAACTTTATAACTTCTAAATTGGTTGTTAAGTATCAAGCTGGCCAGTCTCTCTTCCCTCTCCCTCTCTCTGTGTCTCTTTCTCTCTCTCTCTCTTTTTTTTTTTTTTTGGTAGAAACAGATTCTCACTATGTTGCCCAGGCTGATCTCAAACTCCTGGGATCAAGCAATTCTCCTGCCTCAGCCTCCCAAAGTGCTAGGATTACAGGCTTGCACCTGGCTAATTTCTCCTTTTTGCAGCAAATGCACATACCTGAATCCAAGCAAAGAAGGCAAAAATGCTAGTATTTCTCTTGAAAGGGTGTGCAAAAGTAGTTTTAACACATTAGAATTATACCTAACACATAGAGGTGCTCAAGAAATATTTGCTAAATGAATACACAATTTTACCAATTAATACCAGTGAGATTTTCATGTATCTTATTTCCACTTTCAAAAGTTAAACTAAGCAGCCTGGACAACATAGCAAGACCCTGTCTGTACTTTTAAAAAATTAGCCAGGCATGGTGGCACTTGCCTGTAGTCCTAGTTACTTAGGAGGCTGAGGTGGGAGGATCACCCGAGCCCAGGAGTTTGACGCTGCAATGAGCTATGATCACAACACTGCACTCCAACCTGGGCAACAGAGCGAGAACTTGTGTTTTAAAAAAACAAAAACAAAAATGCACAAAAGCAAACAAACAAGAAATTAAACTAAGAATACTGTACTTTTCACTTAAGGTCTAAGTTAGACCAGCAACAACATCATATTCAATATTAAAATATATATAATAACAAATAATTTTGTAATATGTTTACTCACATTTGATCAAAACAGTCTAGGTCATTAAGATAGTGGTTCTGTTCAGAGGACTAGAAGAAAAAGGAGAAAAGGTGGACTATGTGTTAATATGAGAAAATGGAATATTATTAAATTTGAAGCAAAATTAAGGATTGTTAGTCAAAAGCTTCCCTATCTGTACACATTAAAATGGGAAATAGAAGAAAAAAAAGATAGTGGTTCTGATGAATTTTATTATAATTTATACATTCTTCCCATAGCAATAAATATATGTAAAATATTTATGGGAAGAAAATATCTTATATATGTATAAAATATTTAGATATGCCAAGAATACTATCAGGTTTATGATGAATGTTAGATTTTTCCAAGAAAATGGCTATTATTAACATTTAATTTAGCTTCAGTTAAGAACAGCCTATCTTACTATAGTAAAGATTTCCATACCTCACGAAGTCTTTATTTGTAAGCCAAAAGTTTCCAGAATATATTCCAGGGTACTGAACATTTTGGTATTTAGAAAGAACCAAAGATGCTGTGTTTTAGCTTTGATTATTCATGCTGGCTTTAGCACACTTCAGGTCTGAATTTTAATATTTCATTATCACAGATTTTCTGTGACAATCTAGATAGATTAAGAATATTCTACAAAACAAATGCTTAATAAGGCAATAAACCTGTTGAAGGAATAAATTAGCAGGCAGGTTATGCTTTTAGGATATCAACACTACAGAAAAGGTATTGTACCCACTCTACCTCGTGATTAGGTTTATACTGCAATGTGACTCATAAGACGCACTGTCCTGAATAAAATTCAGGCAATTAGTGATCTTATTTCTTAGGAAGAACTGCTTGCTATTGGATATTAACACAGATCTCGCTCAACTAAAATTGCTCACAGTCAGCAAAAATAATTTCTGCACTGTAATGAAATAATGAAATAATTATATGCAAGGGAGGACTTGTGATCTTTTTAATTATTCTATTCTTCATTTTTAAAAGGGCTATTTGAAAACGCACTCTTATAATTGATTGCTATAAATCAGTCAAACTCATTCTAAGGATCATAAATATTCTAACTTTTAAAAGACAAAGAAATGCTAAATATTCAATGGAATACTTCAATATTCAGAAAATTTAATCTGGGGGGAAAGGATAGACTGCTCTTTGGAAAATAAAAAAGTAAATTTGTTGTCCCGTGAAAAATGAAATATCTTGAATGTCAGTAACAGAGATGGAATTAACAAGAGATCTTTTTATTGTTTTTTAAGGTCATTAGGCTGTGAATTCTATAATTATGGAAATTGTCAGTCCAGTTCTGTAAGAATGTTTGCTCCCATCCATAAGGTAGTGGAATGTTCAATCAGTCTCTCTCGTGGGAAAGTTAGGTCATAACTGTAAGTGTACCAGCAAAATTGAATTAAGCAAAGAGATTTCATTAGTATTTATAGCCAGAAGGCATCTGTAAAAGTACAGGGCAAAGAAGTTATGTGGAAGTCAAAGGAGAAAAAAAAAATGGGTTTCTAGTGACAAAGGCGAATCTGAAAGAGATATAAGTGTATAATGAATAAGAGCTATTGAACGCTACCGCAAAGAGGGAGTTGCAAAGATGTCAAATATTGATTTTCTTGTGTATGCCTTTGGACCACATATGTAATTGTTTAGATTTGCTGTCTTCATACTACAACAATATTTGTTGTCGAAGGTTAAAAAGCATGATGTGAAATAAACTAAAACCTGAGAAACATGTTGGAGAATCCTAAGTCTCCGCTCAGAATCTCATTAAGAGGTTTCTGTATTTTCTTACAAAAGAACATTTTTAATGAAGAAAAATGGCATATATATATATTTTTCAAATAGAACACAAGATCCAAATACTAGTTAATTATGTTACTAAAATTATTTGATTAACTTTCAGCATTTTAAATTAAACTAGTTTCTCTACTTTCTTACTTTATTGAATATTCTTAAACCATATATCTAATTTTGAAAGTACAGTTAAACTATATTTTATTTTTCCAGTAATGATTACAAGGAATTCTATTAACCCTAAACTGATAATAAAAATCTGATGTTACCCCTTTAAAAGAAGTATTTCCTATAATACATTTCTCTTCACTCCTAAAACTCCAGAAGGAAAACTTCTGTGATATAAGGTCTGTGTAAGCATATATATTTAATAACAAACTGCAAATTCAAGTAATCAAATTAATAATCAATCTAGGATAGTAACTAAACAAAACACTTTTTTCTAATGTGTTTAGGGGTTAGTTTTCCTTTAAATATTCAAGTCTTAACAGAATGTTAACTATCATAAAGTTATTTTTAAATAATAGACTCATTGGTTTCATTTATCTGATTTTATTATTTATTAGAAACTTGAATCATACCTATTAATATTACTATATTCTCCTTCCTACCTCAGAACGTTTAAAAATAACAGCCAAACTGTTAAATTCTCCAGGTGGAATTTACTACACTTGAAGCTATAATGACCACAAACTACAAAAAGAACGTTTAACAAAAAAGTATCAGCTGTTTTAAGTATTAGCAGGGGACGGGGCACAAATAAGAAACAGTGTAATATACAGCAGAAGCAAATCATTTTCCCAGTACAGAAAATACTAGATAGGAAAACTGCAGAGAAGACAATTTCTCCAGCACAGTTTCAGATTTTATTTTCAATGTCTCGCTTTTAACGTTATTAAATATTTAATAGCAATGTAAAACAGAGTGACAACATTTTGAGTCTATGTGCAAACCAAGTTATTTCTTTCCCCGGGGTTTTGGAAGCACGCAGGACACGAAGGAGATAGTCCCACAGTAATGGCAGCCTCTCTCCGAGGTAAATACTTGTCAGGAACAAAACATAATTCAATTGCACTCTTCTTTTCTGAAAAGGTTGCTTGTGGAATATCCATCATAAAGTCATTTCTATTTCTTAAGAGCTATTAGTGCCTGGCCCCTTGGCTTCATTAAGACCCTTTTTTTCAATATGTTATTTTATGTTAGACTGCATCCCACTTCTCAGCTACACAGTACACACTGCAATTTCTTGGCTCCCAAGGGAGACGTCCACTATACTCCTCAATGACTGACATATAAGGACAAAGTAGCAATGGAGAGAAAGGCAGATTTGTTGGCACTAAGTCGGAAACATTTTTAAACCCTGAGGTTAAAAGAGAGTTTGGCCAAGCCTCTGAGACAGTGCTAGATCATTTAACCGACATTAACATCACCATGCTCCCCACTAGGAGGGCATCAGTCTCCTGGCCCGTTAACCACACCCGATGTTCTGATGGAGCTAAAGAAGCTAGAAGTTTTGAGAGTCCCTGCTGCCAGACCTCAATGTTACCTAAGCAAGCATTAAGAGACTATGGTAATAATAGGTGTGCTTACACCAAATAAAAGGTTTCATTAATCAAGCCATATTGAGATAAACCTGTCACTGGACAGAGGCGACCAGAAATCAAATGCTGTGAAAGTTCTGACAGATTGTTAAATAGAAACCCTTTAAAACAGAATTTAATTTACTGTGATATTATAGATATTTATGCATCAATAGGCAAGTGCAGATTGAGTTCAGAGGTCAGCTCTGGTATTTGAAAAATAAAAGCACAGGATGAAACAAAAGGTGACAGTTACCTTTGTCTGAAATTAGGGTTCATTAGACTAAATGGGAAGGTTTTAACTGATTCACGTAGGGAACTGAAGCACGGCATGTGATGCAGTGTGCAATATTGGATAACAGGCAAATCCAATTAAGAGATCTTCATCCTGTTAAAGACTTGTCTACAAACTTAAAAAAAGAGTCCAAGGGCCAGCCACAGAAGAGCCCAGCCAGTCATCGTCAGTGGTAGGTATCTCTCAGACCCTAATAGGTGAACGTGTTTTCCTTGTGGCATTGTAATAAGGAGTGCTAGATTTTGAAGGCAGACAGACGTGGGTTCAAAGTCCAGCTTTGCTACTTATTAGCTGTATGTCTTTTGACAAATTACCTTCATTTAGCTTCAGTATCCTAATCAGTAAAACAAAAGTACTGCCAGTACTACCTCATAGGACTGCAGGGAGGATTGAGATCAAGTTTGCAAAGTACTCAGCACGGTGGCTGATGGTGCTCAACAAACAATAGTTACTAGTTCTTCCTTTTTCTTCTCCCTTCCTTCTCTCCCTCTTCTCTTTCAGTGCCCTCTTTTTGCCTTTTGTCCCCTGTTCCTTGTTGCTTTTTTCCCTCTGCCTATCACACAGGAGCAACCACTGGCACAGCAGCACCTCCAGGCATTTTGTAGCCTCTTTGAAGGGCCTGCTGACCTTTGATTTGTGGGCAGAGTTCAAAATGAAGTTATAAAAGACCTCTTCATTCAGATTGCCTCATTCATAGAAGACTGTTGGAAGTTCCCTTGGCTCTATAATGTCTGAAACTTGCTTGTTCAAACTGATAGAATTAAGTACTAGATTCTACCAAATTGATCCATGGGTATAATCTTTCCTTAAAGCCAAACCAACACATTGCCACAAATTTCTTACTGACTACTAGCTAGAAATATGTGACAAAGCATTAAGAAGAATTGTTTAATAGATTTTTTTAAGAATCCCACACCCCAAATGTTTTATTCTTACAGTTTGGCCTTATGTATTTGAGTCTCCTAACTTGTTTCTAACCCTTCTATACTTCCTGGGTTTTGTTTTGTATTTTAATGTTTCTGTTTCTTAGTCTTTCTGCCCCATTCTACTTATCCTGGTTGGCAGAGAAACTCAAAAAAAAGTTTGAGCCGGGCACAGTGGCTCACACCTGTCATCCCAGCACTTTGGGAGGCCAAGGTGGGAGAATTGTTTGAGCCCAGTAGTTCAAGACAAGCCTGGGCAACATAAGGAGACCCCATCTCTATAAATAAAAAGGAAAAAGTAGTTTGAATAATATCTCAGTGAATATGGAGTCTCTATAAAGAAACATAGACAGCACTGCTGGGGTTCAGGGGTGCCCTCAGCTCCCCTGAGAGGACGTTTCTCCAAGGTTCTTGGTCTCCTGCTCTCTCAAGAATGAGAGAGGGGACCAGGTGTGCTCACAAAGTAAATACTGGACCCCAAACAGAGTTTTTGTAGAAAGTGAATCTATTTAGGTAGAGAAAGAGGAAGAAAAGAAGAGAGAAAACTTCCACGAAGATTGTGGAAGGGAACTCCAGAGGGGAAATCCAGGAGAGAGAAAGACAGCTTCCACTAAGGGAGTTTTCGTGGAAGGGGACCAAAACCTGGAGTTTGAAGGGGTGTTGAAGAAGGGGACTGTTAACCTGGGAGGAATCCCTGCCTTCTTAAAGACCCCTGGCCAATGAAAGGAGTTCCTTAGAACTTCCGCTGGAGTAATTGACTTTTGATTCTTCCCACCTCTGCGAAAATTAAAACAGAGACGGTTAAATCTCCCAGATGGAGAGAGATGGAAGGGGGCATGGCGCTGGGAAATTCTTGCCCTTAAAACTATGCCCCCTCGTGGACCTGGTAAGAAAATCCATTCCCTCAGTACCTTACTAATACATGAAAGGGAACAGGCAGGCAACATACAGTCCTGTTCCTACCACTCCCAGGTCTCTGGAAAACAACCAAGACAGATTCAAGATGCCACACACATAGCTGTGTGTCTTTGAGAAAGTAATTTGTCCTCCCTGAGCTCCCACACTGGGTTAGGTGTACCTCCTCTAAACTCTACCTATGCCCTATAAAATACCTGTATCATTATTGAAATTATCTGCCCCACCACTAACCTATTAACCTATAAACATTTTTAGCAGAGATGTTATTATCTTATTTATTTTTGTATCTCCTGGCCAGTGGTGGTGCTCTTTACAAGTGTCTGCTGAATTGATCAAAAATATTCATATCTAGCCTGGCACGGTGGCTCACGCCTGTAATCTCAGCACTTTGGGAGGCCGAGGCGGGTGGATCACGAGGTCAAGAGATCAAGACCATCCTGGTCAACATGGTGAAACCCCGTCTCTACTCAAAATACAGAAAATTAGCTGGGCATAGTGGCGCGTGCCTGTAATCCCAGCGGCTCAGGAGGCTGAGGCAGGAGAATAGCCTGAACCCAGGAGGCGGAGGTTGCGATGAGCCGAGATCGCGCCATTGCGCTCCAGCCTGGGTAACAAGAGCGAAACTCCATCTCAAAAAAAAAAAAAAAAAAAAAAATTCATATCTAGGCCTATGTTAAATGATCTCCTGAACCCGCTCCACATTTATTAACTGAAAGTGGCATAACTGACCGATGTGTAACGATAAAATGACTCAGACCACTTGAAATGATTTAACACTAAAACAGTAGCTCTCAGAAAACTTAACTTTAAACAAAGTTTGCACAAAACATAACGCTCTTTTGAATTTCCTGGTGCCATTTTGGACTTCATCTTTACTTCTATCTGTTTAAATAGAACCATACTTTAAGGAAAAGTGGAAAAAGAATAGAAGTATATTTCAATTCTCAGCAACTACCAGCTCCTCCAAAAAATAAATCACTTAACTTTCCTGTTCTTCAGTTTTCTGCTTAATCAAATGAAAATACTGAATACAGGCCAAATAAAGATAGTGTGATTGTTTATAAGGGTCAAATCTCACAATTAAAATCTCCATTTATTATTATTATTTCTTTTAGATTAAGAATGCTAGAGGCCAGACACAGTGGCTCACGCCTGTAATCCCACCACTTTGGGAGGCCGAGGTGGGCAGATCACAATGCCAGGAGTTTGAGACCAGCCTGGCCAACATGGTGAAATCCAGTTTCTACTAAAAATACCAAAATTAGTCAGGCATGGTGGCAGATGCCTGTAATCCCAGCCACTTGGGAAGCTGAGGCAGGAGAATCGCTTGAACCCAGGAGGCAGAGGTTGCAATAAACCGAGATCACACCATTACACTATAGCCTGGATGACAGAGCAAGACTCTTTGTCAAAAAAAAAAAAAAATAGCTGGGCGTAGTGGCGGGCACCTGTAATCTCAGCTACTTGGGAGGTTGAAACAGGAGAATTGCTTGAACCTGAGAGGCAGAGGTTGCAGTGAGCCAAGACTATGCCACTGCACTCCAGCCTGGGCAATAAGAGTGAGCCTCCATCTCAAAAAATAAATTAATTAAAAAAAAATAAATAAAATAAAAATAAAAAAGAATGCCAGAGAGCCAGTCACAGTAGTGTGGATCTGTAATCCCAGCTAACAGGGAGGCTGAGGTAGGAAGACTGCTTGAGCCCAGAAGTTCAATACCAGCCTGGGCAATATAGCAAAACCCCATCTCATAAAATCAGTTAATTAATTAAGGATATTTAACTTTCGTCTTCTCAACTGTATTAATTACCTACTGCTGCATAACAAATTATCTCCAAAATGTGACAGTTTACAACAACAAGCATTTATTATCTCATACCGTTTCTGGGGTCAAGCATCTGAGAATGGCTAAGCTGATGGTTCTAGCTCAGGATCTCTCATGAGCTTATATTCAAGCAACCTCAGGTGCTGCAGTCACTTGAAGGTTTGACCAGAGTCGACAGATCTATTTCCAAGATGGTTCACTCAGATGTCTATTGACAGAAGGCTACAAATTCTCATTGATCCTTGGTAGAAAGCCTCAGTTCCTTGCTACGTGGAGAGCTGTTTCAGTATCCTCATAACCTGGAAGTATGCTTTCCCCAGAGGAAAGGATCCAAGAAAGTACAAGGCAGGGCCAGGCACCTGAGTCAGGAGTTTGAGACCAGCCTAATAACATGGTAAAACCTCGTCTCTACTAAAAATGTAAAAATTAGCCGGGCATGGTGATGCATGCCTGTAATCCCAGCTACAGGAGGCTGAGGCAGGAGAATCACCTGATCCTGGGAGGCAGCAGTAGCAATGAGCTGAGATCACGCCCTTGTACTCCTGCCTGGGCAACAAGAGCAAAATTCCAACTCGGGGGGAAAAAAAAAAAAAGAAAGTACAAGCCAGAAGCCACAATGTGTTCCACGAGCTAGCCTCAGAAGTAACATAGCATTATTGTGCCATATCCTACTGGCCACACAGAAAAACCCAGCTATAATGTGGGAAGACTCTACAAGCCATGATTACTAGGAGGCAAGGAATCACTGGGGACCATTTTGGGGACTGGCTGCCACACCAGTGAAAATATCCACACCAATGGAGCCTAGATGTAGTAATTGTTTGGCTTTTCGGGGGATAGAAAGACAGAGATCAAATGATTTCCCAAGAAGAGCGATTAAACTCTGTACTAAGCCACCTTAAATAATAGGCTAATTAAATAAGTAATAAACTTAAGGATCTGACTCCTTATTCAAGTTTTTTTTTTCAAGTTTAAACTCCTCTGTCCTGTGGAGGAGTTTATATATATCCAGAACTCTTCAATGTATTACTTATCCCCTGAATTCACCAATAACAAATTCACCTTCCAACTTTACCTATAACTCCAGCACCTGGGGTTAAGGGAAAAACATTTTTCCCCTAAGCAATAACTAACATCAAACCAAGATATAAAATAAACTCACACCTATGGATATACTAACAATGCAGACCTAGTTTCAGTAGGTAGCAGTTAATTTAATCTACCAGTTCTTTTCAACACCTTAGCTGGTTGCACAAGGATCATAAGAAACTAGATTCTTTCTTTTTTTTTTTTTTTTTGAGACAGTTTCGCTCGTGTTGCCCAGCCTGGAGTACAATACGACCTCAGCTCACTGCAACCTATGCCTCCCAGGTTCAAGCAATTCTCTTGCCTCAGCCTTCCAACTAGCTGGGATTACAGGAATGCACCACCATGTCCAGTTAATTTTGTATTTTTAGTAGAGACAGGGTTTCTCCATGTTGGTTAGGCTGGTCTCAAACTCCCGACTCCAGGTGATCTGCCTGCCTTGGCCTCCCAAACTGCTGGGATTACAAGCATGAGCGACCATGCCTGGCCAAAACTACATTCTTTAATTCCAAGGTATTAAAGAATATACAGGTAAAGAGTATAAACGTCTGAATCTCCATGGTTCTAACAAATCCATCTCCATCAAAAGATAATTACTCCTATTCCCTACCTTCTATCCTGCTTGGTGAGAAAGGAAACTGGAAACTGAGACCTGGGTTCCAGCCTCAGCTCTGTTGTTAATTTGCTGTGTTATATCTGGCAAGTAACTTGACATCTCTGATTCTCAGCTTTGAAGAGCCAAGGTTAGATCAAAATAATTCTTCCAGGGCTAAAATAAATTCTATTATTCTGATTAATCTGTGATTTCAGGTGAACCCAGCTTGCTTATTCTTAGCAACTTTTTGTTGTGACTCTACACCGATTTTCTTTTCTTTTCTTTTTTTACTACACTGCATCAGAAAACAATAGGACGATGGTCGTTTCTGAATTTATATTAGGCTTTCCTCGCTAACCTTTCCCTATCTCACCAAATAGTGCTGGAAAAATACTCTGCACTATTCACTGTGGGAAGCTCAACAGAAATGAAAATACTCAGCCAGTAAGGTGATCAATGAAACCAAATTGGAAATAAATTTAGTTTATTTCCAATGAATATAAAACCAATTTTTAAAAAATTGCTTCAACCAAAAAATGATTGCTCATAGACACAGACAGGAAGATGTCTTTTCCCAAAGGATTCACTCTTCACAGAGTTTGGCAGCATGATGAAAGGCAGAGGAGTGTGACTCCATGGCAGTCGAAGAAACGATACTCTCATCAGCTGGCAACCAATTTCCCTCAGAAGAGGTACAGACATGGCTAAGTCAGGCCAAAAGTTATGAATGTCCCTGAATTCCCACGGGAAAAGAGTGTAGTGCAAAGAAGGAAGTCTCATCTATTGGGCCTAGATGAGCTTGAAGAAGACAGGAAAGTCCTTTAGCAATTTTCTGACAAAGAGAGAAAGGAAGAGAAATAAGGAAATGAGGGGAAAAAAACAAAGGTAAAGAAGAGAAACGTTAGAGAAAGAAAGTGGCAGAGAAGTGTAAGAATGAAAGAGAAGGGGAAAAATATCCAGCACTAGAGACTCAAGAGAGCCCTGATTGTCTTAGTCAACAAGGTACCCTGAATACCTACCACAGTGCCTGTACAGAACAGGAGTTCAGCATATGTTGAATGAATGAAAGAATGTAGGTAAAGAAACAAAAAACAGTTTGGAAAAAGGCAGGATATTCATTTTCTTACAGCTGTGCACTAACTCCAGCTAAAAATTTTATGACCTAAAAAATGTATTTGAGCAAGGTTAGAAAAGGTAGATAGATCAGTACAAATCTATAATCCCTTTGGGAAAAAATAAATAAATAAATAAAAACACGTGCTGCTGTTAAATACCTTGTCACTTTCTTATTTTCTATTGTATATTAGTAATCTGTCTCAATTAAGCACCTCATAAATATTTTAGAATCTCATGTTAAGAAAGAAAATAACATCTTTATTTATATACCAGTTCAAAATAATTTGATGGTTCTAAAAAACAAAAAACTTTATTTGTCATAGATACCACATAGTCATCTACGTCATTTCTTAGAGCTCTGTCGATATTTCAGTGTTAAAATAAAATTGTCAAAAAAAGAACTGAGTAAAGAAACATTTCAATATTTTCTAGGACTTTTATCCTAGAAAAAAGAACAGATATTCAAGAATAAGTTGTCTGCATATCTGTTTCTTTTGATTAAATACTGACAAAAGCTCAAACTATTACAGTTTGAAACTGCAGTTCATTCGCCTTCTACAGATTGTTTTAGATCTTGGTCTAACACAACTATCCCTTTAGGACCAGTCAGATTGCCATAGTAATTGTTCAGTGACCACAGTTGTTGCAACTTTGACACAGGAATGACCACAGTTCTAGGTCAGCTTTCATTTCACCCAGAAATGAAGACACATTAACAAAAGTAGGACTACACACACATACAATATCTCTTATAGAGAAGAAATAGAATAGTATCCATTTTGATATCACATAAAGACTCAGACTGAAAATACTATCTATTATTCTTTTCCTCCATCATTCTTCTAAGAACGTGAAAAATATTACTTCCACATGGCATTTTAATTAGATATGCTTTGTTTAAATTAATTATATTCTTCAGTGGAAATAAACCACATAGCCTGTTAATAATATATGAAATGCTTTCTCTAAATTCATATCTTGAAGTAAATAAATATTTTAGGAACAAGACTAGAGATTATTTTTTCTTAATAAAATTAATTTGTGTTGGGGGAAGGCGGGGCTTTCTGGCAAAAAACAGAAAGCCTCCTAGACAAATTCTAAAACAGCTGTAATACTAATAAAATGAATTTCAAATTATTTTCATGTCACTTTAAAATTTGATTTTTTTTTTTTTTTTTTGGAGACAGAGTCATGCTCTTGTCACCCAGGCTGGGATGCAATGGTGCCATCTTGGCTCACCACAACCTCTGCCTCCCAGGTTCAAGTGATTCTCCTGCCTCAGCCTCCTGAGAAGCTGGGATTACAAGCACCTGCCACCACACTGGCTAATTTTTGTATTTTTAGTAAAGATGAGGTTTCACCATGTTGGCCAAGCTGGTCTCAAACTCCTAACCTCAGGTGCTCCTCCCGTCTCAGCATCCCAGAATGTTGGGATTACAGGTGTCAACCACTGCACCCAGCCTAAAATTTGATGATTTTTAATAAAGAAGCTGTAAACATGTTTATAAAATAAGCTATAATTATAAGGAATTGAATTAAAATATATCTGTTAAAAGAAAAAATATATATTTCAATTGAGTCAGACATCAAATATTTATTAATACTGTTTTGTCCCCACCCGCATGCTAAGCAGAAGAGAGTAAAAGTGAGATGAAACACTCAAAGATAGAATACATGAGAGCATATACTGTAGGCAGTAAGCTTAGTGTGTTCACATTATATCAGAAAGGGAGCTTACTTTTAAATTAGCCGACATTACATTCTAAGAGAGGGCCAAAACATTAGTTTTTAAATTCATTTAAGTAGTTTTTCTTAAGCAGATTTGAGTTTGTATCTAGAGCTTCTCAATCATCATTAGTTAATAATTATAACAGCTAACATTTATTGAGCACTTCTGTGTTGGGTACTATGCTAAGCACTTTATATGTATTATTTCATTTAATCCTAAGAACCCTATAACATAAATAAATAGTTTTTTCCACATTACTTATGAGGAAACTGAGACTTCTGACCATATAAATAAAAACATATTTTCCACTACCAATACCTAGAAACGCTGGAAGAAATAAAACAAACATTACTTTTAAAGTATGGCCGAGCTGAAAAAAAAAAAAAAGGAGGAAGGACTACTTTGATCCAACATAGGTGCCAAAAATAAAGAAGCTGTTGAACCATAAGCTAGGGTGAAGCTTCAATTGCCTTGGAGGGGTATTGGTTCCAGTAACCTAAAGACTTAAGTTGTAATATTCAGGTAGAAAAAAAGGATGAGGCTTTAGATGTGCATGAGGAACTGAGAATCCTTAGATAAAGCCAACAGCCTCAAATAGCTGCTCCTTCTAGAAGAGATGAGCTAGAAAAGAAATATAAATTTGGGGTTAAGTAATATAATATACATGATTTAGGAGGTCTCAAATTGTAATGCAATGACTGACCTATGGTTGGAAATCTCCCCAAAGCAACTATAGAAACAAGTGTGATGTTAATTTGGGGAGACCCTCCCATAACTAGACCACAATGGATTCTCAGAGAGAGAAAGCCTCAGTATCAGTAAAGATAAGTTCATAACAAAACACATGAGGAAATAATCCATGATGAGCAAATGTTTACACATCCAAAAACTAAAAACAACAAAACAACAATCTGAAAGAGAATATTGAAAAAGGAATAAAGCTATAAAAATGAGGTACTATGAAAAAGAATATGTTGATTAGGGAGAATAAAACATTTAGCACCTTCAGATAAAAAAAAAAAAGCTCTGAAAAGTTAAAACGCAAAGAATGTATCAAAAAAATTAAACCTAGCTGAAAAAGAATTAGCGAACTAGAAGCTAGAACTGAGGAATAAAGCACAGACAACTAAAAAGTGGGAAAATGTAAAAGAGAAGTAAAGAGACATGGAGGATAGACCAAAAAGCTCCAATATGCCTCTAACAGGAGTTCCATAAGAAGGAAATAGATAGAATAGGAGAATGGCGATATTTAAAAGATAATGGCTGCAGAAATGGTGCCATCACTTTAGAAAACAATTTGAAAGTTGCTTAAGTTTAAAAAGTGTTGTATAACTTAACAATATGCCCTAGGTATATAACATAATTGAAAATGCATGTCCACATAAAAACTTGTATGTGAATGTTCGTAGCAGAATTATTCATTAAAGCCCAAAACTGTAAACAACACAAATGCCCATCAATTGATGAATGGATAAATAAAATGCAGCATATCCATAATGGAAATATTACTTGACCACAAAAAGGAATGAAGCTCTAATACATGCCACAACATGGATGAACCTGGAAAACATCGTGCTAAGAGAAAGAAGTCAGATGCAAAAGACCATATATTATATGATTCCATTTATAGAAAATGTTCAAAATAGATCCACGGAGGCAGAAAGAAAATTAGTGTTTGTCAGAGGCTGGGGAGAGGGAGAAATGGAAAGTGACTGTTCATAGATACGGCATTTCCATTTAGAGTGATGAAAATGTTCTGAAATTAGACAGTGGTGATGATTGCACAACTTGAGAGCGTACTAAAAGCCATGCAGTTGAATAATTTAAAAGAGTGAATTTTATGTTACGTAAATTATATCTCTATTTTATTTTATTTTTTCTAAAGACAAGGTCTCTCTCTGTCACCAGGATGGTGTGCAGTGGCATAATCATAGCTCTTTGTCACCTCAAACTCCTGGGCTCAAGGGATCCTCTCATCTCAACCTCCCCAATAGCTAAAACTATAGGCATGTGACACCACACCCAGCTAATTTTTTTTGAGACGGAGTTTCTCTCTTTTAGCCCAGGTTGGAATGCAATGGTGCGATCTCAGCTCACTGCAACCTCCACCTCCCGGGTTCAAGAAATTCTCCTGCCTTAGCCTCCCAATTAGCTGGGATTACAGGTTTATGCCACCATGCCTGGCTAATTTTGTATTTTTTTAGTAGACACAGGGTTTCACCATGTTGGTCAGGCTTGTCTCAAACTCCTGACCTCAAGTGATTCACCCACCTTGGCCTCCCAAAGTACTGGGATTACAGGCATGAGCCACCATGCCCGGTCTCCAGCTAATTTTTAATTTTATTTTTTGTAGAGATAGGGTCTCACTATGTTACCCAGGCCAGTCTCAAGCCTCTGGCCTCAAGTGATCCTCCCACTTTGGCCGCCCAAAGCATTGAGATTACAGGCATATGCCACCATGACTAGCCTTGTATCTCAATTTTTTAAATATTTTTAAAAACATAATGACTGAGAATTTTTCAGAATTGATGAATTCAAGACATGATGATTCTCAAATAGGATAAATGAAATTAAAGATATAGTTAGGAACATGTAAGAAACCACAGAATACCAAAAATAAAGAGAAAAATTTTTAGAATAGCCAGAGAGAACATAGATTATCCACAAAAGACTCACAAGCTAAAAACAGACCTCTCAATACTAGTTATAGAAGCCAGAAGGAATACAGTAACATCTTCAAAAGATAAAGTAATAATATCTATGAACACAGAATTCTATAGGCAGCTAAATTATGCTCTAAGAATAAGAATTGAGACATTTTTATTAGATGAAGACTGAGAATATTTATTTCAAATAAACCCACAATTACAGAATTATTTAATATATTTTACCAAAAAAAAATCAAATCCAAAATTTTAACGGAATTCAAAGAAAGAATAATTGACAAAGAAATTGGTAGATATGTAGGTGACACAAAACAGGAATTGGCTATTAAAAAAATGGTGTCAAATTTATTTTATTTTATTTTTAATTTTTTTTTCTTTTTTGAGACAGTTTCACTCTTCTTACCCAGGCTGGAGTGCAATGTCGCGATCTCGGCTCACCGCAACCTCCGCCTCCTGGGTTCAAGCAATTCTCCTGCCTCGGCCTCCCGAGTAGCTGGGACTACAGGCCTGCGCCACCATGCCCAGCTAATTTTTGTATTTTTTAGTAGAGACGGGGTTTCACCTTGTTGACCAGGATGGTCTCGATCTCTAGACCTCGTGATCTACCCGTCTCGGCCTCCCAAAGTGCTGGGATTATAGGCGTGAGCCACCGCGCCCGGCCTATTTTTAATTTTTTTAAAAATAAAGATGGGGTTTCATCATGTTGGTCAGGCTGGTCTTGAACTCCTGACCTCAAGTGATCCGCCTGCCTTGGCCTCCAAACTGCTTGAATTACAGGCGTGAGCTACCACACCCAGCCGAAAAAAAATGGTGTCTAATTTATACCCAAAATAGAACACAAGACATAACAATAATAACGTGTATAATGGAAGGAAATAACCAACGTTAAGTGTTTCAGGGTCACTTTATTATTTGAAAGGGAGTAGAGATACTGATTCATATTTTTTTTTTTTTTTTTTTTTTTTTTTTTTTTGAGACGGAGTTTCGCTCTTGTTACCCAGACTGGAGTGCAATGGTGCGATCTCAGCTCACCGCAACCTCCGCCTCCTGGGTTCAGGCAATTCTCCTGCCTCAGCCTCCTGAGTAGCTGGGATCACAGGCACGCACCACCATGCCCAGCTAATTTTTTGTATTTTTTTTTTTTTCTAGACGAAGTCTTGCTCTGTCGCCCAGGCTGGAGTGCAGTGGCGCAATCTCAGCTCACTGCAACCTCCACCTACCAGGTTCAAGCGATTCTTCCACCTCAGCCTCCCGAGTAGCTGGGATTACAGGCATGCGCCACCATGCCCGGCTATTTTTTTGTATTTTTAGTAGAGACGGGGTTTCACCATGTTGACCAGGATGGTCTCGATATCTTGACCTCGTGATCCACCCGCCTCGGCCTCCCAAAGTGCTGGGATTACAGGCGTGAGCCACCGTGCCTGGCCTTGATGTTGATTAATATTAACATTATTACACATGTTTAATATTTAAGGGTATACATACCAGAGTAAGCAAAAAAATCAATCGACAAAAACCAAACCAGAACTGACATAGCTGTTAAAATAATTCAATAAATTAAAAGAGTCATTATAACTGTATTCCATATATTCAAAAGGCTCGGGGAGCTATTAAACATAGTAAGTAAAGACATTAAAAGATATTAGGCCTGGCACCATAACTCACGCCTACAATCCCAGCACTTTGAGAGGCTGGGGCAGATGGATGGCTTAGCCAGGAGTTCGAGACCAGCTTGGCCAACATGGTAAAACCCATCTCTACTAAAAGAGCCGCCGGGCACGGTGGCTCAAGCCTGTAATCCCAGCACTTTGGGAGGCCGAGGTGGGTGGATCACGAGGTCAAGAGATCGAGACCGTCCTGGTCAACATGGTGAAACCCCGTCTCTACTAATACAAAAAATTAGCTGGGCATGGTGGCACGTGCCTGTAGTCCCAGCTACTCAGGAGGCTGAGGCAGGAGAATTGCCTGATCCCAGGAGGCGGAGGTTGCGGTGAGCCGAGATCGCGCCATTGCACTCCAGCCTGGGTAACGAGCGAAACTCCGTCTCAAAAAAAAAAAAATTAGCCGGTGTAGTAGCACACGCCTGTAATCCCACAGCTGCTCAGGAGGCTAGGGCATGAGAATCACTTGAACCTGGGAGGCAGAGGTTGCAGTGAGCCGAGATTGCACCACTGCATTCCAGCCTGGATGACAGAGTGAGACTCTGTCTCAAAAAAAAAAAAAAAGTTATTAGAAACAAATACGATTTCCAGAGATTAAAAACTTCAATGTCTGATATGAAAAATCTGCTGGATGAGATTAATGGAAGGATAGGGATTGCAAAAAGAAAACAAAAAACAAAATGGTGACCTTGAAAACATATTAATAGAAGCTATCCAAACATAAACACAAAGAGAGAAAATATGCAAAAAAAAACAAGAATGAATGAAAGACAGAAAAGAAGGAAGCAAGGGAGAGAGGGAGGGAGGAAGGGAAGGAATATCAGTATCCTGCAAAACATCTTCAAGTGGCCTAGTATACCTATAACTGTAATTACCAAAACGACATGTGAGACAGAAAAAACTATTTGAAGAAATATGGCTGAAAGTTTTCCAAACTGGTTGAAAACTATAAACCCACAGATCCAAGAATGTTTTCTTTTTCTTTATTTTTTTTTGAGACAGAGCCTCCCTCTGTTGCCCAGGCTGGAGTGCAGTGGTGCAATCTCAGCTCACTGCAATCTCCGCCTGCTGGTTTCAAGCAATTCTGCCTCAGCCTCCTGAGTAGCTGGGACTACAGGAACACGCCACCATGCCCGGCTAGTTTTTTGGTATTTTTGGTAGAGATGGGGTTTCACCATATTGGCCAGGCTGGTCTCAAACTCCTGACCTCATGAAGTGCCCTCCTCGGCCTCCCAAAGTGCTAGGATTACAGGCGTGAGCCACCGTGCCCGGCCCAAATCAAAGAATTTCAATAAACCCTAAGCATATAAAAGCAAATGATACCAAGGCACATTATAATACAGTTGCTCAAAACCGGTGATAAAGAGAAAATCTTAAAAGCAGCCAGACAAAAAAGACACATTACTTACAGAGGACAAAAATAAGAATTACAGCAGATTTCTCATCAGGGCAAGCAAAAGTAAGAAATCAGAAAAATGTAAAAAAGTATAAAGTACTGAAAAAAATTAAAACCTGTCAAACTACAATTCTACACCCAGTCAAAATATCTTTCAAAACTAAAGGTGAGGGGCCGGGTGCAGTGGCTCACATCTGTAATCCCAGCACTTTCGGAGGCCAAGGTGGTAGATCATGAGGTCAGGAGTTCAAGATCAGCCTGACCAATATGGTGAAACCCTGTCTCTACTAAAAATACAAAAAATTACCCAGTTGTGGTGGCAAGCACCTGTAGTCCCAGGTACTCAGGAGGCTGAGGCAGGAGAATCGCTTGAACCTGGGAGGCAAAAGGTTGCAGTGAGCTGAGGCCATGCCACTGCACTCCAGCCTGGGCAACAGAGCAAGATTCTGTCTCAAAAATAAATAAATTAATTAATTAATATAAAATAATAAAGGTGAATATTCATCATAGTCAAAGAGTAAAAACACATAAACTTCCACCAGTAAATGAATACATAAACAAAATATGGTATATCCATACAATATAATAATATTTGCGCATAGAAAGAAATGAAACACTGATATGACAACACAGATAAATCTTGAAAATATTATGCTAAGTGAAAAACACCAATTAGGCCGGGTGCAGTGGCTCATGCCTGTAATCCCAACACTCTGGGAGGCAGAGGCAGGCAGATCACGAGCTCAGGAGTTCAAGGCCAGCCTGGCCAACATGGTGAAACCTCGTCTCTTCTAAAAATATAGAAATTAGTTGGGCATGGTGGCACGTGCCTGTAATCCCAGCTACTCCAGAGGCTGATGCAGGAGAATTGCTTGAAATGGGACCTGGGAGGTAGAGGTTGCCGTGAGCCGAGGTTGCGCCACTGGGCTACAGAGGGAGACTCCATCTAAAAAAAAAAAAAAAGACACCAGTTATTAAAAGAAAAAAAAAAAGAACTAAGTACTTTATGATTCCAGTCATACGACAGCTTAGAATAAGGAAATCTATATGGATAAAAAGTAGTTTAGTGGTTGCCTAGAGGTTGGACTGTAGGAAGACATGGGGAAAGGAACTAATAGCTAAAAGATACAGTTTCTTCTTGAAGCAATAAAAGTATTCTAAAATTTACTATGGTGATGGTTGTACATATGAGTGAACATACTAAAAAACAATGAATTATACAATTTATTTTATTATTTTTTTTTCTTTTTTTCTTTTTTTGAGACGGAGTTTCGCTCTTGTTACCCAGGCTGGAGTGCAATGGCGCGATCTCAGCTCACTGCAACCTCCGCCTCCTCGGTTCAGGCAATTCTCCTGCCTCAGCCTCCTAAGTAGTTGGGATTACAGGCACACACCACCATGCCCAGCTAATTTTTATTTTTAGTAGAGACGGGGTTTCACCATGTTGACCAGGACGGTCTCGATCTCTTGACCTCGTGATCCACCCGCCTTGGCCTCCCAAAGTGCTAGGATTACAGGCGTGAGCAACCGCGCCCGGCATTATTTTATTATTATTATTATTATTAGAGACAGGGTTTTCACTCTGTCACTCAGGCTGGAGTGCAGTAGTATGATCTTGGCTCACTGCAACCTCCACCTTCTGAGTTCAAGTGACTCTTGCTTCAGCCTCCTGAGCAACTGGGACTACAGGCATGCACCACCATGCCCAGCTAAATTTTGTATTTTTTCAGTAGAGATGGGTTTTCACCGTGTTGGCCAGACTGGTCTCAAACTCTTCAGCTCAAGTAATCTGACCTCCTTGGCTTCCCAAAGTGCTGAGATAACAGGTGTGAGTCACCACACCCAGCTTAAAAACCAATGAGTTATACAAATTTAAATGTGTAAACTGTGTTGTATATGTATTATAACTCAATAATGCTATATTTTTTAAATGAAGTAGCCAGGAACAGTGGCTCATACCTGTAAACCCAGTACTTTGGGAGGCCGAGGTTGGAAGATCGCTTGAACCCAGGAGTTTCAGATCAGCCTGGGCTATATAGTGAGACCCCATCTCTACAAATAAAAATAAAAATTAGCCAAGCATGGTGGCACACTCTTGGAATCCCAGCTATTTAGAAGGTGGAGGTGGTAGGATTGCTTGAGCCTGGGAGATTGAAGCTGCAGTAGGCAATGATGACTGCACCACTGCACTCTAGCCTGAGTGACAGAGTAAAACTCTATCTCAAAATAAATAAATTAATTAATGAAATGAGAATGAAACAGATAAAAAGATTTCTTCAGACATACAAAAGCTGAAAGAATCACCAACACACCTGCAACACAGAAAATGTTTAATAGTTTTCTTCAGGCAGAAGGAAAATAATATTAGTTAGAAATATGAAATGTAGAAATGGAAACATACTATTATAAGGTGTTGATACTGTATGTGAAGTAGAACAATATCACTTGTATGTAAACTGGTAAAGATCTATACTATTGGCCAGGTGTGGTGGCTCACGCCTATAATACCAGCACTTTGGGAGGCCAAAGCAGGTGGATCATGAGGTCAAGAGATCGAGACCATCCTGGTCAACATGGTGAAACCCCGTCTCTACTAAAAATACAAAAAATTAGCTGGGCATGGTGGTGTGTGCCTGTAATCCCAGCTACTCAGGAGGCTGAGGCAGGAGAATTGCCTGAACCCAGGAGGCAGAGGTTGCGGTGAGCCGAGATCGTGCCATTGCACTCCAGCCTGGGTAACAAGAGCAAAACTCTATCTCAAAAAAAAAAAAAAAGATCTATACTATTAATTCTAAAGCAAACACTAAAATAATCAAAAAACAGTTATAATTAAGCCAACAAAGGAGATAAAATGGAGTCATAAAACATACTCAAATTTGCTGGTAGAAATCCAGCAAGTATACAGAATTAAAAAACACTTATCGGCCAGGTGCGGTGGCTCATGCCTGTAATCCTAGCACTTTGGGAGGCCGAGGCGGGGGGATCACGAGGTCAAGAGATCGAGACCATCCTGGTCAACATGGTGAAACCCATCTCTACTAAAAATACAAAAAATTAGCTGGGCATGGTGGCGTGTGCCTGTAATCCCAGCTACTCAGGAGGCTGAGGCAGGAGAATTGCCTGAACCCAGGAGGTGGAGGTTGTGGTGAGCCGAGATAGTGCCATTGCACTCCAGCCTGGGTAACAAGAGTGAAACTCCGTCTCAATAAAAAAAAAACACTTATCAACCAATCTAACCTAATTGGCATAAACTTACAGAACACTCCACCCAACAATAGCAAAATACACAATTTTTTCAAGTATACACAGAGTATTTACTACAAAAGACCATATTCTGAGCAATAAAATGTCTTAATATATTTAAAATTATTCAAGTTATACAAAGTGACCAAAACGGAAGTAAATTCAAAATGGGTAACAAAAAAACACTTAAAACACACTCAAACATACTCAAAAGAAGGCAGAAAAAGAGAAAAGAGGAAAAAAGACTGAACAAACAGCAAGATGGCATATTTAAACCTAACTATAATCAATAATCCCATTAAATGTAAATGATATAAATACCCCCAATTAAAAATCAGAGATTATCAAATTGGGTAAAAACAAGCAAGAACCAACTGCATGCTGCCTACAAGAAACTCACTTTGAATACAAAGACACAACAGGTTAGAAGTAGGAAAATGGAAGGAGTTATGCCATGCTAATGCTAATCAGAAGAGAACTGGAAGGGCTATGTTAATATCAAGGTAGATTTCATAGGACAGACTATTACCATGGATAATGAAAGATGCTTCATAAACATAAAGGTGCCAATTCATGAAGATGACATAAAATCTAAACATTTATGAACCTAATAACTAAGTTTTAAAATAGATAAAAGAAAACCTAACTGAACTATAAGTAGATAAATCTACAATTAAAGTTAGAGACTTCAATATTCTGCTACAAAAATTGATAGACTAGCTAGGTAGAAATCCAGCAAATATACAGAATTGAAAAACACTTATCAACCAATCTGACCTAATTGACATAAATTTATAGAGCACTCCACCCAACAATGGCAGAATACATAATTTTTTCAAGTGTACACAGAATATTTACTACAAAAGACCATATTCTGAACAACAAAATGTCTTAATATATTTAAAATTATTTAAGTTATACAAAGTGACCAAAATGGAAGTAAATTAGAAATGGGTACCAAAAGACACGTAGAAAATCCTCAGAAACTAAGCTTTAAATAACCATAGGTCAGATAATAAATTAGAAAAGAAATTAGAAAGTATTTTAAACTATATAAAATAAAAACACAGCATATCAAAATTTGCAGGATACTGCTAAAGCCATACTCAGAGAGAAATGTATAGAACTAAAATGTCTGTAACAGAAGAAAGACTTCAAATCAATGACCTCATCCTCCTATGTCAAGAAGCTAAAGAGGAGCAAATTAAGTACAAAATAAGCAAAAAATAAGTAATGAAAATCTGAGTAGAAATTAATTAAATAGAGAAAATCAATGAAACCAAAAGATGGTTTTCAAGACCAGATTGATCAGGAAAATTTAAGAGTACATAATAAGTGAATTATAAGCATAAATATAAACCCAATAAATATCACAAATATAATGCATAACGTAGAGGAAGGAAAAAGCAAGTTGCAAAAGAAGACATACAGTATGATTTCACTTAAGTTTAAAAATCTGTAATGTGTGTGTGTGTGTGTGTGTGTGTATGTGTGTGCATGAGACATATGTAATAAAAGCATAAAGAAAAATCAGGGGGCGGGCGCGGTGGTTCACGCCTGTAATCCCAGCACTTTGGGAGGCCGAGGTGGGAGGATCATGAGGTCAAGAGATCAAGACCATCCTGGCCAACGTGGTGAAACCCTGTCTCTATTAAAAATACAAAAATTAGCTGGGCATGGTGGTGCGCTCCTGTAGTCCCAGCTACTCGGGAGGCTGAGGCAGGAGAATTGCTTGAACCCAGGAGGCAGAGGTTGCTGTGAGCCCTGATCGCACCACTGCACTCCAGCCTGGCGCCTGGCACCTGGCAATGGATCAAGACTCTGTCTCAAAAAAAAAAAAGAAAGAAAAATCAAAGTAAATAAAAGGGAGAAATCAACAGCAATAAAATAATAGTAAGAGACTTTAATATACCACTTTCAGCTGGGCGCGGTGGCTCACGTTTGTGATCCTAACACCCTGGGAGGCCAAAGCAGGGGATCATCTGAGGTCAGGAGTTCAAGACCACCCTGGCCAACATGGTAAAACTCCTTCTCTACTAAAGATACAAAATTAGACAAGTGTGGTGGTACATGTCTATAATCCCAGCTACTTGGGAGACTGAGGCAAGAAAATCACTTGAACCTAAGAGGCAAAGGTTGCAGTGAGCCGAGATTGCACCACTGCACTCCAGCCTGAGTGACAAAAGTTAAACTCTGTCTCAAATTTAAAAAGTACATATATATATATACCACTTTCAACAATAAACACATATAGACAAAAAATTAATGAGGAAATATTGAAGTTAAATTGCACAAAAGACCAAATGGACATAGTAGACATGTATGAAACATTTCATGCAACAGCAGCAAAATAGTCTCAAAAGCACATGAAACATTCTCCATAACACAAATCTTAACAAATTAACAAGATTAAAATCATATCAAGCATCGTTCCCAACTACAATGATATGAAACTAGAAATCTATAATAAGAGGAAAACTGAAAATTTCACAAATATATTGAAATTTGAAAACATGCTCGGTGCAATGGCTCATGCCTGTAATTCCAGCACTTTGAGAGACCAAGGTGGGCAGATTCTCCTGAGGCAGGAGGATAGCTCAAACCCAGGAGGTGGAGGTTGCAATGAGCCGAGATCACGCCATTGACTCCAGCCAGGGTGTCAGAGCAAGACTCTGTCTCAAAAAAGAAAAAGAAAAAGAAATTTAAAAACATATTCCTTAGGCCAGGCATGGTGGCTCACATCTGTAATCCCAGCAGTTTGGGAGGCCAAGGTGGATGGATCACGAGGTCAAGAATTTGAGACCAGCTTGGCCAACATGGTGTAACCCCATCTCTGCTAAGACTACAAAAATTAGCTGTAATCTCAGCTACCCAGGAGGCTGAGGCAGGAGAATTGCTTGAACCCAGGAGGCGGAGGTCATAGTGAGCCAAGATCACACCATTATACTCCAGCCTGGGTGACAGAGCAAGACTTTATCTTGGAAAGAAAATAAGCACATTCTTGAACCAATAGGTTAAAGAAGAAATTAAAAGCAAAAATTAAAAATATCTTGAGACAAGCCAGGCATGTTGGCACATACCTGTAGTCCTAGATACTCGGGAGGCTGATACAGAAGGATCACTTGATCCCAGGAGTTGGAGTCCAGCCTCGACAACATTGCAAGACCCCATCTCTAAAAACAATTTAAAAATAGTGAGGTGACTCACACCTGTAATCCCAGCACTTTGGGTGGCTGAGGCAGGCAGATTACCTGAGGTCGGGAGTTCAAGACCAGCCTGACCAACATGGAGAAACCCTGTCTAAATACAAAATTAGCCCAGTGTGGTGGCGTACACCTGTAATCCCAGCTACTCTGGAGGCTGAGGCAGGAGAATCACTTGAAACTGGGAGGTAGAGGTTGCGGTGGGCCGAGATTGTGCCATTGCACTCCAGCCTGGGCAACAAGAGTAAAAGTTCATCTCAAAAGAAAAAAAAATTTTTTAATAAAAACATAAAACTATCTTAAGACAAATGAAAATAGGAACAAGGCCAGGCGCTGTGACTCACGCCTGTAATCCTAGCACTTTGGGAGGCCAAGGTGGGTAGATCACCTGAGGTCAGGAGTTCAAGACCAGCCTGGCCATCATGGTGAAACCACGTCTTTAAAAAAAAAAAAAGAAAAAGAGGCTGGGCACAGTGGCTCACGCCTATAATCCCAGCACTTTGGGAGGCCGAGACGGGTGGATCACGAGGTCAAGAGATCGAGACCATCCTGGTCAACATGGTGAAACCCCGTCTCTACTAAAAATACAAAAATTAGCTGGGCATGGTGGTGCACGCCTGTAGTCCCAGCTACTCAGGAGGCTGAGGCAGGAGAATTGCTTGAACCCAGGAGATAGGTTGCAGTGAGCCGAGATCGCGCCATTGCACTCCAGCTTGGGTAACAAGAACAAAACTCCATCTCAAAAAATAAAAAATAAAATAAATAAAATAAAAAGAAAATAGGAGGGCCGGGCGCGATGGCTCACGCCTGTAATCCCAGCACTTTGGGAGGCCGAGGCGGGTGGATCACAAGGTCGAGAGATCGAGACCATCCTGGTCAACATGGTGAAACCCCGTCTTCACTAAAAATACAAAAAATTAGCTGGGCATGGTGGCGCGTGCCTGTAACCCAGCTACTCAGGAGGCTGAGGCAGGAGAATTGCCTGAACCCAGGAGGCGGAGGTTGCGGTGAGCCGAGATCGCGCCATTGCACTCCAGACTGGGTAACAAGAGCGAAACTCCGTCTCAAAAAAAAAAAAAAAAAAGGAACAAAACATATTTATGGGATGTACCAAAAGCAATTGTAGCAACAAATGTCTACATCCAAAAAGAAGAAAGATATCAAATAAATAACCTAACATTATGCCTCAAGGAATGAGAAAAAGAACAATCAAAGTCTAAAGTTAGTGCAAGGAAGAAATAATAAAAAGAAAAAAGAAATGAAACAGAGACCAGAAGAAAATAACAGAAAAGATCCACAAAACTGAGTTAATTTTTTGAAAAAATAAACAAAATGACAAAACATTAGCTAGATTAAGAAGAAAAAAGAGAAGACAAATCAAATCATAAATGAAAGAGGAGACATTACAACTGACACCACAGAAATACAAAGGATCATGAGACTACTATGAACAATTAAAAGCCAAGAAATTGAATAACCTAGAAGAAATGAATAAATTCCTAGAAACATACAATGTACCCAAATGAATCATGAAGAAATAGAAAAATCCAAACAGACCAATGACAAGTAAGGAGACTGAATCAGGAATAAAAAGTATCTTATTGGCTGGGCGCGGTGGCTCACGCCTATAATCCCAGCACTTTGGGAGGCTGAGGCGGGTGGATCACGAGGTCAAGAGATCGAGACCATCCTGGTCAACAAGGTGAAACCCCGTCTCTACTAAAAATGCAAAAATTAGCTGGGCATGGTGGCACATGCCTGTAGTCCCAGCTACTTGGGAGGCTGAGGCAGGAAAATTGCTTGAACCCAGGAGGCGGAGGTTGTGGTGAGCCGAGATCGCGCCGTTGCACTCCAGCCTGGGTAACAAGAGCGAAACTTCATCTCAAAAAAAAAAAAAGAAAGAAAGTATCTTATTAAAGAAAAGCCCAGGACCTGATAGTTTCACTCCTTATTCTACCAACCATTTAAAAAAGAACTAATACTAATCCTTCTCAAATGCTGCCTAAAAGTTGAAGAGAGGAAAATACTGCCAAATTCATTTTATAAGGTCAGCATTACCGTGATACTAAAGCCAGATAAGGACATGACAAAAAAAGAAAGTTACAGGCCAATATTCCTAATGAACCTAGATATAAAAGTCCCCAACAAAATACTATAAGCCGAATTCAATTGCACATTTCAAGGATCATTCACCTTGTTCAACTGGGATTTATTCTTGAGACGCAAGGATGATTCAACTTATGTAAATAAATAAATATGATATACTACCTTAACAGAATAAAGGACTCAAACCATATGGTCGTCTCAATAATGCAGAAGAACCATCCAACGAAATTCAACATCCTTTCATGATAAAAATTCTCAGCAAATTTCCGGGCGCAGTGGCTCACGCCTATAATCCCAGCACTTCGGGAGGCCGAAGCGGGTGGATCACCTGAGGTCAGGAATTTGAGATCAGTCTGGCCAACATGGTGAAACCCAGTCTCTATTAAAAATACAAAACATTAGCCGGGTATGGTGGCATGTGCCTGTAGTCCCAGCTACATGGAAGGCTGAGGCATGAGAATAGCTTGAACCCGGGAGGAGGAGGTTGCAGTGAACCGAGATCACACCGCTGCACTCCAGCCTGGGTGACAGAGCTAGACTCCGTCTCAACTAAATAAATAAATAAAAATTCTCAGCAAATTAAGTGTAGAAGGAATGTGCCTTGAAACAATAAAGTCCGCATAGGACAAACTCATAGCTAGCAATAAACTCAACAGTGAAAGTTGAAAGCATTTCCTCTAAGATCAGGAACAAAAAGGATGCTGGTTCCTACCACTTCTATTCAACATAGTACTGGAAGTCTTAGCCAGACCAATTAGGTAAGAGAAAGAAACAATCCACAGTGGATTGGAAGAGTTAAATTGTCTGTTTGCAAATGACATGATCTTCTGTATAGAAAATTCTAAAAACTCTACCAAAAAAACTGTTGGAACTAATAAACAAATTCCATAAAGTTGCAGGATACAAAATGCACATACAAAAATCAGTAGCATTTGTATACAATAACAACAAACTATCCCAAAAAGAAATTGAGAAAATAATTTTATTTACAAAAGCTATAAAAAATTAAATACTTAGGAATTAATGTAACCAGGGAAGTGAAATATCTATATGCTGAAAACTAAAAAGAAAAAAAAAAAAATTCAAAACACAAATAAATGGAAAGAAGATATCTCATGTTCATGGGTTGAAAGAATTAATATTGTTAAAATGTCCATACTACCCAAAGCAATCTATAGATTTAATACAATCCCTATCAGAATTCCAAGACAGTTTTCACAGAAATAAAAAAAAAATCTTAAAATTCATATTAAACCATGAAAGACCTCAAATAGCCAAAACAATCTTGAGCAAAAAGAACAAAGCAGGAGACATCACATTATCTGATTTGAAAATATACTACAAACCTACAGTAATCAAAAGAGCAGAGTACTGGCATAAAAACAGACACGATTAGAAAGCACATGGTTAACTCTAAGATCTCTAATAATAAACACTACATTTACCATCTCTATTAAAATGTTAATTAAAAATTTTAGGCCGAGTGTGGTGGCTTATGCCTGTAATCCAAGCACTTTGGAGGTCAAGGCGAGCGGATCACCTGAGGTCGGGAGTTCAAGAGCAGCCTGACCAACATGGTGAAACCCCATCTTAAAAAAAAAAAAAAAAATTAAAAAAAAAAATTTAAATTTGTGTGCTTTATAATATAGTACAGTTATTCCTTCTATTTTATCTCTAACATCGACTTTCTGTATAGACATTCGCAATAATAGAGCATTCTACTTTTCCAGGAAGCTGTAATTTAAAATGTAGGTAATTTTAATGGACTATGTAAGCATGTAGACAGAGGAAAACACATAGATTTTAAAAAGTGGGGGCCAGGCACGGTGGTTCACACCTGTAATCCCAGCACTTTGGGAGGCAGAGGCAGGTGGATCACAAGGTTGGGAGTTCAAGACCAGCCTGGCCAATATGGTGAAACCCCGTCTCTACTAAAGATACAAAAATTAGCCAGGTGTGGTGGCAGACGCCTGTAGTCTCAGCTACTCAGGAGCGCCACTGCACTCCAGCCTAGGTGACAGAGCGAGACTCCATCTTAAAAAAAAATTGGGGGCCGGGCACGGTGGCTCACGCCTGTAATCCAAGCACTTTGGAGGCCAAGGCGGGCGGATCACCTGAGGTCAGGAGTTCAAGACCAGCCTGACCAACATGGTGAAACTCCGTTTAAAAAAAAAAAAAAAAAAATGGGGGGGGCTGGGCAGAGAAGCAGGATTATGGTAGGCTGAGGCCACATCAGTAACACCTTATTCATTTAACAGAGGTGGAATATTGAAGATTATTGGGGAAGTGACAATCCAAGGTATGTTTTAGAAAGAAAAATTTAATTGCTAAAAGGAATATGGATCCTTTCGAAGTACTGCTCATGACCTACATCACTGTATCTAAATTGTCTTTCATTTGTTTTTAAGATGTTCATCTCAAGAACCAGCATGCTAGTACTTACTGTGTTATATCATGTATCACATTGATCAAAGTATTTCTTTTGGTTGGATCCTGGATTTAGCCTCAGAATTTTCCTCAACACAGGCCTGGTGCAGTGGCTCATGCCTGTAATCCCATCACTTTGTAATCCCCAGACCTCAATATGTAATCCCATCATTTTGAGGTGTGGGGTTTGAGACCAACCTGGCCAACATGGTGAAACCTCATCTTTACTAAAAATACAAATATTAGCTGAGCATGGTGGTGTACGCCTGTAGTCCCAGCCACTTGGGAGGCTTGAACCCACAGGCAGAGGTTGGTTGCAGTGAGCCAAGATCACATCACTACACTCCAGCCGGGGTAACAGAGTGAGACTCCATCTCAAAAACAAAACAAAACAAAAAAATTTTCCTCAACACAATTCTTCTGTTCTTCCAGCAGCAGTGATCAATTGAAGAAACTTGTTTGCAGGCCCGGGCACTGTAAAAAAGAACAAGATTTGGAATTAGATGTCCAGCATCAGCTCTGCTACCTACTTAGCTATGTGACCTTAAACAAGGTACTGTGCACCCATAAGCCTTGGTTATAAAATGGATTAATACTTACCTTACAGAATTATACAACAGAATGTATATAAAGACCCTAATGAGTACCTGGCCCATAATGCAATTTAATAAATATTAGTCTTCCTTTCCTTTATACAGCTCTTCAAACTAGTACATACTATGTACCCAGCACTTTCATAATACTACCTTCAATAACTATAAACCCCAATTTAAAGCTATACAGATATCTTAGGAGGATAGTATACCAAATATACACTTCCCTTAAAATTTTTCCTCAAATGTCACCTTTAAGGCCTATCTTAACAACTATATTTAAAAATTGTGACCAGGTACAGTAGCTCATGCCTGTGGTCCCAGCACTTTGGGAGGCCAAGGCAGGTAAATCACTTGAGTCCAGGAGTTCAAGACCAGCCTGGGCAACATGGTAAGACTCCATCTCTTAAAAAAAAAAAAAAAAAAAAAAAAAAAAAAAAAACACAAAAATTAGCTGGACATGGTGGCACATGCCTGTAGTACCAGCTACTCAGAAGCCTGAGGTAGGAGATTGCTTGAGCCCAGGAGTTTGAGGCTGCAGTGAGCCATAAGGTTTCCACTTCACTCTAGCCTGGGTGGCAGCAGGAAACTCTGTCTCAATAAATAAATAAATAATAAATAAATAAATAAAATTACAACAGTCCCATTCCTAGTACTCCTAATCCTTTTATCCTCTTCTTTTTTCCTTAGCGTTTACAACCTTCTAAGATAATGTATAAATGTTATTATCTCTTTCATTATCTTGGTAGAAAGTGAGCTCCACTAGAGCAGGAATCCTTGTCTGTTTCACTGATGCACTCCAAGCTCCTAGAACAGTACCAGACCTACAACAAGTGCTCTATAAAGATTTGTTGGCCAGGCACGGTGGCTCACGCCTGTAATCCCAGCACTTTGGGAGCCCAAGGCGAGTGGATCACAAGGTCAGGAGTTCAAGATCAGCCTGGCCAATATGGTGAAACCCTGTCTCTACTAGAAATACAATATTTAGCTGGGCGTGGTGGTGGGTGCCTGTAATCCCAGCTACTCGGGAGGCTGAGAATTGCTTGAAGCCAGGTGGCAGAGGTTGCAGTGAGCCGAGATCACACCACTGCACTCCAGCCTCGGCTACAGAGACTTCGTCTCAAAAAAAAAAAAAAAATATGTTAGACCAGGCGCAGTGGCTCATGCCTATAATCCCAGCACTTTGGGAGGCCAATGCGGGTGGATCACGAGGTCGAGAGATAGAGATCATCCTGATCAACACGGTAAAAGCCCATCTCTACTAAAAATACAAAAATTAGCTGGGCATGATGGCGCGCGCCTGTAGTCCCAGCTACTCAGGAGGCTGAGGCAGGAGAATTGCTTGAACCCAGGAGGCGGAGGTTGCGGTGAGCCGAGATTGCACCATTGCACTCCAGCCTGGGTAACAAGAGAGAAACTCCGTCTCAAAAAAAAAAAAAAAAATTGTTAAATTTATTATCTGCGAATATAATATACTTAGGATGAATTTATCAATAATTGTGAAGATAAATCCATATTTCAAAAAGTCTTTATAATTTTGAGTTTTTGGCCAATTTCTTGTAATATCTAATGAGATCACCATTGCCTTGTCTTTATTTTGTAATATGTTAGAGAAGAGCTCTAATTAGATCGCCATTATTTTTGCCTGGTAATTGTGGCTGAGGAAGAAGTCTATTAAAAGGGAAGATGAATTGGCTTTGCCATTTTATCATTAGTACCATCTGCAAAACAAAATTTCTTTGCAAGAATCTTAAAGCTTAAATTATAGGTACAATTTGTATAAGGGTTATTTTAACTACATATTATAATCTGTAAATTCCCTTAACCCACAAATGCTAACTGCAACTACCTCTCAGTAAACTGGAAGCAAGCAAAACAATGAAAGATCCCTGAAAGCCTCTCTGCGTTGCGCAATTCCTACTCTGCTCTCAAAACACTGCATCTAGCTTGCTTATATTTACCACTACTTAGATTACTACTTTAAGTAACCAAGGCAAAAGAAAGCACAAATTATATAATTTTGTCCTTAGTGTTAAGAAAAGCGGCAAATCCAGGCACCTTCCCAATCCATGTCACAGACTATTATTAGGTTTTTCTGCCAGAGTAAAGGCTAATTGCATGAATATCCTGTTTAGTCCTGGTAAGGGGGCTGGGGTTGCATTCCTGAAATAGGTGTGCAAACTAAATCTGTATATGTGTAGTTGTTTAGCATAGCCCCTGTGGAGATGCTTTTGTAAGTCAGCATTGTTCCCTTCAAATCCCCTGAAGTCACTGCATCCCTTAGGTAACAGTCACCTTGTGCTACCATTCCTACAATTATCGGTCAATCCTCCAACACTTCAGTAATGTTTATTATGCCCTTCATAATGTCAAAGGGCTCTCTACCAATGTTTAAAGCGCTTCTGGCTGTTCCTGACTCTTTTTTCCTCTACTCTTCACTTGAAGACACTTCAAGCTGCCTTGAAAATGCATTTTAACACCCAGTATGATGTCCTTTCTTTGTTACTTTGTAAACAAAAGTACTATTCATGTACATCTTTTGTCAGCCATTACAGGTTTCCTAGAACACAGGATACATGGCAGTGAGAGGCTACAGTAGAGTAGATCCATTGCCTAACACACTCAACTCAGGACTGCAAGATAAAGAGCTCTGAGGAGGGCCAGGCACGGTGGCTCACGCCTATAATCCCAGCACTTTGGGAGGCCGAGGCAGGTGGATCACGAGGTCAAGAGATTGAGACCATCCTGGTCAACATGGTGAAACCCCGTCTCTACTAAAAATACAAAAATTAGCTGGGCATGGTGGCGCATGCCTGTAGTCCCAGCTACTCGGGAGGCTGAGGCAGGAGAATTGCTTGATCCCAGGAGGCGGAGGTTGCGGTGAACCGAGATCGCGCCATTGCACTCCAGCCTGGGTAACAAGAGCGAAACTCCGTCTCGAAAAAAGAAAAAAAAAAAAAAAAAAAGAGCTCTGAGGATTGAGAGCGGGTGGCTGGAGTTCAGATGTCCTGAAAGTTCAAAGACAAAGAGTATACAAACAGTTCAGAGAACGTGATGGGTGTGGTGTGTGTGTATCAGTGGGGGCGTCGTATGGGGATGGATACACACAAACACCCACATATATACACACACACGTCAGTAACATACATTATGTTTATATGGGAAATATTTCAGAGACAAAGATATAGAAAAATCAGTGTTGTGTAAAGCTGTTCTCTGTCCTGATGAGTGTTCTCTTTCTGAAACAACATCTTGGAAGGTTACAAACTTATTTTCAAATGCTCAAAACATTTTTAGAATTCTGTGTGGAAAGACCTTTGCAAACTAAAGCACATTCTTTTGGTCATCCTTAAGGATGAGCCATTGTCATTATTTGAGGCTGGCTCTAATTTTAGACAACAGCCTCTAAAAGTGAGTTGTAGAAAAGTGGATAATTAGCCAGGCATGGTGGCTCACGCCCGTAATCCCAGCACTTTGGGAGGCCAAAGCACGTGGATCACCTGAGGTCAGGAGTTCGAGACCAGCCTGACCAACATGGTGAAATCTCGTCTTTACTGAAAAGACAAAAAGTTAGCCTGGCATGGTGGTGCACACTTGTAATCTCAGCTACCCAGAAGGCTGAGGCAGAAGAATCTCTTAAACCCGGGAGGCAGAGTTTGCAGTGAGTCGAGATCATGCCATTGCACTCCAGCCTGGGCAACAAGAGTGAAACACTGTCTCAAAAAAAAAAAAAGTGGATAATTAAGCCAGTACTATTTAGGGAGTCAAAAGTTACATGTCACTATAAAGTAATTAGATTTTCTTCTTATGATTATCTATAACATATTTCATGAATTTTATAATATTTCATAATAGTTTTGGAGCACTTTACAAAAAAGAACTCAGAAATGACACATGGTACCACAAAGAAAAGATAGGAGAGAAGGAAAAAATGCATTAAATTATATTCATTATTTATGATGATCAAAAAACATTAGCAATAGCTCATTATTTTCAGCTATTGAACCAGTTTACAGATCTATTTGTTTGGTCCAAAATAATGTGAGATTTAAAACATGTGTATACACATGTTTATGTATACATGTATATACAGGATAATGAAAGTTTTGTTATATCTTAGAAAAATATAACGCTGAGAAAACGTTTGTATAATTAGTATCATTCATGTTCTATCTTATAGCTGGTCTTAAGTACTCACATCTATAATTTTGTTATGTGTAAGACTAACCCTTTTCTTAGGATGCCATCTCCAAGAGAGTTTATTTTCCCATTCCCATGAGACCATCTGTACCCAAACTTGTTTAATATTGGTAAATGCTAAAATTTTGGAATAAAAGACAAAAGTATTTTCAATATACATTTTTAAAACATTTAAGAAATACAATATGCATTAGAATGTAACTGCTAGGAACCCTGGTTTGGTATTAAGGCTTACTAACATTATTTTTTGTTTTGTTATTTTGTTACCTGCCGATAGGACTTACTAACATTTTAAGTGTCCTAGCTCTACTAGTAGTCTGCAAGTTCATTAGATTAAGCTCCATATTTAAGTCACTTAGTGTAAGACTTCAGCAAATGATTTCTGAATGCCAACCAATGTATTATAGAGATAGTGTGGGAATAAAACACTGGACATTTTCTTTTTTCTTTCTAATAAAAACAGTAGCCAGGCTCAGTGGCTTACACCTGTAATCCCAGCACTTTGGGAGGCCAAGGAGGGTGGATCACAAGGTCAGGAGTTCAAAAACAGTCTGACCAACATGGTGAAACCCGGTCTCTACTGAAAATACAAAAATTAGCTGGGTGTGGTGGCGGGCGCCTGTAATCCCAGCTACTCAGGAGGCTGAGGCAGGAGAATCGCTTGAACTCATGAGGTGAAGTTTGCAGTGAGCCAAGATCGTGCACTCCAGCCTGGGGGACAAAGGAAGACTCTGTCTCAAAATAAAACAAAGTGTATATATTTAAAACGTACATGGGTATACACATAAGAGTTTAAAATAAAATGTACAATATGTTTTGATATACATATACATTAACTTGACTATAGTCAGGCTAATTAATATGCCTATTTCCTCATATAGTTACTGTGTGGTGGGTAGAGGGGGTGGTGAGCTGGGTATTTTCAAATAGGAAATTACCAAAAAAAATGCATGCACTCTTGAAAAGGTGTTAGAATGCTAGATAATAGTAAAGGGATACAGAATTGTTTGATTAGAATATCGATATTTGATTTGATACAATAGGTTTACCAAGTATTCCAATTAAGAATTTCTCAGGCTGGGCAGGGTAGCTCAAAAGGTTGGGTGAGGTGGCTCAAGTCTGTAATCCTAGCACTTGGGAGCCCGAGGCAGACGGATCACCTGAGGTCAGGAGTTGGAGAACAGCCTGGCCAACATGGAGAAACCCCATCTTCACTAAAAATATAAAAATCAGCTGGGACTGTTGGTGCATGCCTGTAATCCCAGCTACTTGGGAGGCTGAGACATGAGAATCACTTGAACCCGAGAGACAGAGATTGCAGTGAGCCGAGATTGTGCCACTGCACTCCAGCCTGGGTAACAGAGCAAGACTGTTTCAAAACAAAACAAAACAAAAAATAATAAACCATATATATATATAGACATACACACGTATACCTATGTAATATATAAAAATATATGAAATATATGTATAAAATCTGCACTGAACATGTATAGATTTTTCTCTTGTTATTATTCCCTAAACAATATACAATACAGTATAACAATTATTTACATAGCATTTACATTCTATTGTGTATTATAAGTAATCTAGAGATGATTTAAAGTGGGCCGGGCATGGTGGCTCACACCTGTAATCCCAGCACTTTGGGAGGCCAAGGCGGGCGGACCACCTGAGGTCGAGAGTTCAAGACCAGCCTGACCAACATGGAGAAAACCTATCTCTACTAAAACTATAAAAAAATTAGCCAGGCGTGGTGGCTCATGCCTGTAATCCCAAGACTTGGGAGGCTGAGGCAGGAAAATCGCTTGAACCCCTGAGGCGGAGGATGCAGTGAACCGAGACTGTGCCATTGCACTCCAGTCCAGGCAACAAGAGCGAAACACTGTCTCAATAAATAAATAAAGTGTATGAGAGAATGTGTGTAGGTTATATGCAAATACCACACCATTTTACATAAGAGACTTGAGTATCCATGGATTTCATTATGGTGGGGGGGTGCCTAAAACCAATCCCCTATGGATACTATATTTTCTATCATAACACTTTTCCTTGTTTATCACATTTTGGGGGGGTAATTTTTTTTGAGACGAAGTCTCTCTCTGTTGCCCAAGCTGGAGTACAGTGGCTCAATCTCTGCTCACTGCAACCTCCACCTCCCAGGTTCAAGCGATTCTCCTGCCTCAGCCTCCGGAGTAGTTGGGATTACAGGCATGTGCCACCACACCCTGCTAATTTGTGTATTTTTAGTAGAAGCAGGATTTTACCATATTGGCCAGGCTGGTCTCAAACTCTTGACCTCAGGGGATCCATCCACCTCAGCCTTCTAAAGTGCTGGGACAGGCATGAGCCACCACCTGGCCTCTTTATCATATTTTGTACTTTTTTGTCTCTTGTTTTTAATCTGTCTGCTCCATCAGACCCTATAGTGGAGAAAGCGCAACCACGTCTGTTTGGTTGCCACAACATATCTAATACCTGGTGTTTTATAGGCTCTCAATTCATTTGCCTAAATGAATGGGGGGGGGAATGCCAAATACATGGAGTTTGAACTGTAATGTATAAGCTGACTTCAGGATATTTTTTTGTTTTTTGTGTTTTTTTGAGATGGAGTCTTGCTCTGTCACCCAGCCTGGAGGGCAATGGATGATCTTGACTCACTGCAACCTCTGCCTCCTGGGTTCAAGTGATCCTCCTACCTCAGCCTCCCAAGAAGCTAGGATTACAGACATGCGCCACCGCACCCGGATAATTTTTTTGTAATTTTTAGTAGAGATGGGGTTTCACCATCTTGGCCAGTCTGATCTTGAACTCCTGACCTTGTGATCGCCTTGGCCTCCCAAAGTGCTGGGATTACAGGCGTGAGCCTACACCTGTCTATTTTTTTGTATTTTTAGTATAGATGAGGTTTCTCCAAGTTGGTCAGGCTGGTCTCAAACTCCTGACCTCAGGTGATCTGCCCGCCTCGACCTCTCAAAGTGCTGGGATTACTAGCGTGAGCCACTATGTCCGGTCTTACTTCAGGATCTTAATAAGCTTCAACCTCAAGTACTATAAGGTTTAAAACATTACACCTGGGTTCAAATTCCAGTTTAATTACTCACTAGCTACGTAATTTTGAGCTATTTACTTAAATCCTCCAAATCTCAATGTCTTCTAAAAGGAACTAAAAATAGTAGCTACTTCTCAGAGTTGTGAGAACTGAATGATAATATTCCTCCCTCCCTGTGAAGCTATTAAACACTCAATAAATGGTTATTACTATTCATATTAGAAATTCTTTTGTCTCCCACTGGTTATTTGTTCTTCCTTTCTCTGCATCAATTGCTTCACTTAAAGCAACAATTCTAATTTAATGAGGTTATTTTAAATGTGATCTTGGCTCAAGGGTCTTCTAGACAATGTGATGAGGAATGCTGACCAGCAACACTCTGTATAACCTTCCATACCTTATGAATATAGGAGCGTTCCTGTTTGGGAAACCTTTAGGAAACACTAGGTCTAGATTCACTGAACACACATTTAATGAGTACCAGGTATGTGTCAGGTAGTATTTTAGGAGTCAGTGATATACCAGTGAATGAAATACACAAAAATCCCTGCCTTTCTGGAGTCAACATTCTAGTATTATTTGCTACAATGCAAAAGGATTTGTGAATTCTAGAAAAATTTGTGAATTTTTTTAAAGGGGATTCTTTTTTTTTTTGAGATGGAATTTTGCTCTTGTTGCCCAGGCTGTAGGGCAATGGTGGGATCTTGGCTCACCGCAACCTCCACCTCCCGGGTTCAAATGATTCTCCTGTCTCAGCCTCCCAAGTAGCTGGGATTACAGGCACGCACCACCGTGCCTGGCTAATTTTGTATTTTCAGTAGAGACAGGGTTTCTCTGTCTTGGTCAGGCTGGTCTCAAACTCCCGACCTCAGATGATCCACCCGCCTCGGCCTCCCAAAGTGCTGGAATTACAGGTGTGAGCCACTGCGCCCGGCCAGGATTCATTTAAATGACCATAAACTATACTTAAAAAGTAGCTGGGTGCAGTGACTCATGCCTGTAATCCCAGTACTTTGGGAGGCCGAGGTGAGTGAATCACCTGAGGTCAGGAGTTGGAGACCAGCCTGACCAACGTAGAGAAACCCTGTTTCGTGGTGGCACATGCCTGTAATTCTAGCTACTCAGAGCCTAAGGCAGGAGAATCACTTGAATCCGGGAGGCAGAGGTTACAGTGAAGCAAGATCAAGCCATTGCACTCCAGCGTGAGCAACAGAGCAATACTACGTCTCAAAAAGAAAAAGAAAAAGTAAGACCATTCAGAAACATTAAATGTCTCCTAATAAACATTTAATAAATACATTTTCATTAATGTATTTAGATAAGCATTCTCTTTTTTTTTTTTTTTTGAGATGGAGTTTCACTCTTGTTGCCCAGGTTGGAGTGCAATGGCATGATCTTAGCTTATTGCAAGCTCTGCCTCCTGGGTTGAAGCAAGATTCTCCTGCCTCAGCCTCCTGAGTAGCTGGAATTACAGGTGCCCACCACGACACCTGGCTAATTTTTTGTATTTTTTTTTTTTTTTTTTTTTTTTTTGAGACGGAGTCTTGCTCTTGTTACCCAGGCTGGAGTGCAATGGCGCGATCTCGGCTCACCGCAACCTCCGCCTCCTGGGTTCAGGCAATTCTCCTGCCTCAGCCTCCTGAGTAGCTGGGATTACAGGCACGCGCCACCGTGCCCAGCTAATTTTTTTGTATTAATAGAGACGGGGTTTCACAATGTTGACCAGGATGGTCTCGATCTCTCGACCTCGTGATCCACCCGCCTCGGCCTCCCAAAGTGCTGGGATTACAGGCTTGAGCCACCGCGCCCGGCCTATTTTTTTGTATTTTTAGTAGAAACGGGGTTTCACTATGTTGGCCAGGCTGCTCTTGAACTCCTGACCTCATGATCTGCCCACCTCCGCCTCCCAAAGTGCTGGGATTACAGGCGTGAACCACCATGCCCAGCCTAGATAAGCACTCTAAAGGCTCATCTATCACATGAAGTAAGTATAGCTACAATATAAGACTACCTCTACAATAGTTTTAAGGTGTATCCAGCAAGAATCTGATAGTCATACTCAAGTCACAGCCGTTTCATTCATTAACAGATTATTTATTCTATGAGACACTCGCTGGTTGCAACTTCCTCCACTCCTAAAGCTAACCTTCATAAAAATTTCCTTTCTAGGCAACTATGGAGACAGCAAAAAGATCAGTGGTTACTAGGTTTTGGGGCAAGGATGAATATAGGTGGGGTACAGAATTGTTAGGGCAGTGAAAATACTCTGTATGACACTACAATGATGGAGGCATGTCATTAAACACTTATTCAAACCCATAGAAAGTACAACACCAAAAGTGAACCCTAATGTAAGCTATGGAGTTTGGGTGGTAATGATTTGTCAATGTACAGTAGCTCCCCCTTGTCAGAGGAAGATACATTCCAAGATCCCCAGTGGATGCCTGAAACCACAGATAGTACCCAACTCTCCTTATATCATGCACAAATTTCTTTTTCTTTCTTCACAATTTCACAGGTAGAAGAGTTGTTCTTACCATAGATCTTAGCAACATCAGCATGTGATTTTTTTTCTTTTTTATTAGAGAACTTTCTCCTTTTCACTGAAAAGTAGTACTTTATGGCTTCTCTTTGGCATATTCAAATTGCCAGCATCACTACTCTTGCACTTTGGGACCTTTTTACTTTTTTTTCTTTTTTGAAACAGGGTTTTTTTTTTTTGAGATGGAATTTTGGTCAGGCTGGTCTCAAACCCCTGACCTCAGGCCAGAGTTCAGTGGCACCATCGTAGCTCAGTGCTGCCTCAAACCCCTGGGCTCAAAAGATCCTCATGTCTTGGCCTCCTAAAGAACTGGGATTACCTGTGTGAGCTACCACACCCAGCCTAGGGCCGTTATTAAGTCAAATGTTATTTGAGCCGGGTGCGGTGGCTCACGCCTGTAATCCCAGCACTTTGGGAGGCCGAAGCAGGTGGATCATGAGGTCAGAAGTTCAAGACCAGCCTGGTCAAGATGTCGAAACCCCGTCTCTACTAAAAATACAAAAATTAGCTGGGCGCGGTGGCATGTGCCTGTAATCCCAACTACTCAGGAGGCTGAGGCAAGAGAATTGCTTGAACCTGAGAGGCAGAGGTTGCAGTGAGCCAAGATCGTGCCATTGCACTCCAGCCTGGGTGACAGAGTGAGACTCCGTCTCAAAAAAAAAAAAAAATGTTATTTGAGCACAAGGCCTGAGATATTGCCGCAGTAAATCTGGTAACCAAAATTAATAGGTGAGGAGTATATACAGGGATACACTGGACAAATGCATGATTCACATCCCAGTCAGGACAGAACAGGACAGATAGCACAAAGTTTCAACATGCTACTCAGAATGGCACACAATTTAAACTTATCAACTGTTTATTTCAGGAATATTCCATTTAGTATTTTTAAACAGCAATTGACCGTGGGTAACTGAAACTGAGGATAAGAGGGGACTTCTGTAGGTTCTTCAGTTGTAACAAATGCCCCACCCTGGTGTGGCATGGTGATAATGGGGGAGGCAGGGAGTATATGGGAAATCTCCGTATCTTCCTCTCAATTTTGCTGTGAACTTAAAACTGCTCTAAAAAGTAAAGTTCTTTTTTTTTTTTTTGAGATGGAGTTTCCCTCTTGTTACCCAGGCTGGAGTGCCATGGCATGATCTTGGCTGATGGCAACCTCTGCCTCCCAGATTCAAGCCATTTTCCTGCCTCAGCCTCCCAAGGATTTGGGATTACAGGCATATGCCCCCACGCCCAGCTAACTTTCTGTATTTTCAGTAGAGACGGAGTTTCTCCATGTTGGTCAGGCTGGTCTCAAACCCCTGACCTCAGGTGATCCACCCGCCTCAGCCTCCCAAAGTGCTGGGATTACAGGCATGAGCCACCGCGCCCAGTCTTTTTTTTTTTAATTGTCCTCCCTCCCTCCCTTCCTTCCTTCTTTCTTTTTCTCTTTCTTTCTTTTTCTTTCTCTTTCTTTCTTCCTTTTTTCTTTCTTCTTTTCTTTTTCTTTCTCTTTCTTCCTTCCTTCTTTCTTTCTTTTTCTTTCTTTCTTTTCTTTCTCTCTCTCTCTCTTCTCTCTCTCTTCTCTCTCTCTTCTCTCTCTCTCTCTCTTCCTTTCTTTCTTTTTTGACAGGGTCATACTTTGTTGCCCAGGCTGGAGTGCAGTGGTAGGACCTTGGCTCACTTCAACCTCCGCCTCCCTGGTTCAAGCAATTCTCCTGCCTCAGCCTCTTGAATACTTGGGATTACAGACTCACATCACCATGCACAGCTAATTTTTGTATTTTAGTAGAGATGGGGGGTTCACCATGTTGGCCAGGCCGGTCTCCCAAAATGCTGAGATTATAAACATGAGCCACCTCACCCAGCCGCCTTTCCATTTTTCAATCCGTAAAATCCCAGATCTGTATATAACATGTGAAGAAAATAAGTAGTTAAGTAAAAATGGGGAGGGCAACGTAAAGGAAGGGAGGTTTTGTTTCGCTTCAGCATTCCCGAAAGTGACTAAGAATGTGCTTGTTTAGAGCTGGGTGCGGTGGCTCAAGCCTGTAATCCCAGCACTTTGGGAGGCCAAGGAGGGTGGATCACAAGGTCAAGAGATCGAGACCATCCTGGTCAACATGGTGAAACCCCGTCTCTACTAACACAAAAAATTAGCTGGGCATGGTGGCGCGTGCCTGTAATCCCAGCTACTCAGGAGGCTGAGGCAGGACAATTGCCTGAACCCAGGAGGCGGAGGTTGCGGTGAGCCGAGATAGTGCCATTGCACTCCAGCCTGGGTAACGAGCGAAACTCCGTCTCAAAAAAAAAAAAAAAAAAGAATGTGCTTGTTTAATCATATTACTTCTTAAAATCTTGATAGTGTTTTATCACACTGTTGGTCCCAACTCATTAGTAAGCCACGAAATCAATTTTGTGGGTCTGACTAGCATTCTTTTTCTTACTGGAATAGAAAAAAATATGGTATTACACAGTGTGAATTTTGTCCCATGAAACTTGGGTTTCGTGTATGTATATACATAGTTACAAGTATTTTATATATACTGGGTCATTATATAAAATGTATTTCTCATCATGAGTCATGGTCAAAGTTCAAAATACCACAGAAGCTTCATGTGTTGGGGAAGTGGAAGGAGGGGTCACTCCTAGATGCAAGAATGAGAGAATAAGCTGAGTTTTATGAATCAAAGTTCAACATTAAAACTTCTCCAAAATGGTAATCAGTTTGTAGATTTTTTTTTTTTTTTTTTGGTGCCATGACTCGGAATCGAAAGTTTGTAGATTTCTGTTTTAACTATTTGAGAGGAGAGCAAGAAACATTATGACCAGATGCCTTCATTTTTAATTCAGAAACTTGATGCTAATTTAAAACAAACATTTTAACCTCTTTGTGTAAGACATAAAATGTTTTGTTCAGAAATTAAAGAAATAAGGTTATGTTGAGTTCATTTTCAGGTTCAATTTCTAGTTTTAAAGTGCTGTGATTGCCATTAAGCTCTAGCAATCCAAGATTCTCTGGGGTTCTCCTTAAGCCTGTCCTCTCCCTGGGAGAGTTGATCCTTCCTTCCTTTGTAAAATAACATGTGAATACCTCGGGAAAGGATAAGCCTCTTGGAAAAACACAACAAAACAAAGATGTTCCTACCTTAATAGGTGGTAAATTCATGTTTCCCAACTGCAGGTTTCTTCATTCGAGGCTGAAAATTATTTGTAGTGCCTTATAAATATTATCTGAGATAGGAGCCCTTAGATCATGGAAGTCATTTTCTTGGGATATTAATTTACATCCTGTGAATGTTATTTATTTACATGGCTTTAAAAGCAATTAAGACATTTAGGGAACACATTAAACCACAGATTAATGTGAATTTTTCTGTTGGACTATCTATCATTCAAAGGCTTACCCCTACCCTTTTCCACCCAGGGAGATAAATGTTTCAGAACCAAAGAGGCATATTTCCTTTCTGTCTGGTTTCTTAGAATTCATTTAAACATGCTTATTGAAATCTCCTGTCATGCAATATTTTAGCAAGATTCACTAAATATATACTGCTTGCAGACTGTAAATATTGCATTACAAGATTGTTACTATGTTTTCTTCCTTAGGCAAACAATACCACAGTCAAAATCCCCTATATAAACAATTACAGTCAGTATGTAAATTAATTTACATAATAAAAAAGTAGGTATAGCTGTTTTCCTCTAAGGCTTTTAAATAAGTAAAAGTGAATATTCAAAAACTGTAAATGTCTTGGGACAAGAAGACTGCCTACCTCCAAACTATATTTTACTTTCTCCAAACAACACCCAAATTGGATTACAAAGAAAACATTTTCCTCTTTAAGGCACTGTCTTCAAAAAAAAACTTGAATTCCTAAGGAGTCCCAATGGGTTACAGACTGATAAGACCACCGGAAACAGAAGACTACTTGAGCATTTTTGAGACCAATTTCCTATTTCTAAAAAGAAAAGATACTTGTCAAAACTAAATATGACTCCCATTAAACAACTGCATAATCAGGACACTAATAAACAAAGATTCATTCCCTTAGGTCTCCTGGCCATTGCATGGTGTAAAGTATTCTAGGAAAAAAGAGAAATATTGGAGGTGGTGGCCACCCTTTTAGCAGCTCATTATAAGTGGGGGTGGGTGAGAGGACTTGGGACTGAAATTTTACTCATCAAGCTACCTAAACTGTGGCAAAATAATCAGGTCTGTACAGAACCAGTTAATTTAACAAACAAACAAACTACCAGTTAGAGAAATAAGAATCTTGACCTTGTTTTTCCATTTTCTTCCTTTTTTTTTTTTTTTTTTTTGAGACGGAGTTTCACTCTTGTTACCCAGGCTGGAGTGCGATGGCGCGATCTCAGCTCACCGCAACCTCTGCCTCCTGGGTTCAAGCAATTCTCCTGCCTCAGCCTCCCGAGTAGCTGGGAGTACAGGCGTGCGCCATCATGCCCAGCTAATTTTTGTATTTTTTAGTAGAGATGGGGTTTCACCATGTTGACCAGGATGGTCTTGATCTCTTGACCTCATGATCCACCCGCCTCGGCCTCCCAAAGTGCTGGGATTATAGGCGTGAGCCACCACGCCCGGCCCCCATTTTCTTCCTTTTAAAGGAAAATAAACTTTTAAATTTTGATTCTTTTAAAGCTACAATGTTGGCTCCCAAAAGAATTACAGCTTTGACCCTACTTTTCTGTTTATTTATATTCACCAGTTAGGTAGTTACAGTCTAAGACGGACAGCCAGCAAATTGTCCTTCTTCTTCTTGTTGTTGTTTTTTTTTTTTTTGAGATGGATCTCACTCTGTCGCCCAGGCTGAGTACAGTAATGTGATCTCGGCTCACTGCAACCTCCACAGCCCAGGTTCAAGCGATTCTCCTGCCTCAACCTGAGTTACTGGGATTACAGCCACCCGCCACCACACCCGGCTAATTTTTGTATTTTTAGTAGAAACAGGGTTTCACCATGTTGATCAGGCTGGTCTCGAACTCCTGACTCCAGGTGATCCACCTGCCTTGGCCTCCCAAAGTGCTGGGATTACAGGCATGAGCCACCACACCTGGCCGCAAGGATTCTTATGGAAGAGTTCCTTTCACTCCTGCACAGCGGTTAAAGCACAGACCTTGGAATCATATTGGCTTGAGCGAGATGCCTAGTGGCCACTTTTTAGCTGCATGATCATGAGCAAGTTGCTTAATCTCTCAACTAAATACTGAGAATATTATCTGTACCTATTAGACAGAATCATTATAAGAACTGAATAAGAGAATGCATGCAAATAAATGGTAGCTCAGAGACTGAGAATCAGGAAGCGTCACAGGAGGAAGAAAAGGAGGAAGGGGAAGAGAACATAGGATGAGGAAAAGTGAAGGGGAAGAGGACAGGAGAGAGGAGCAGGGGCACAGGGAAGAGTAGAGACAGTGGAAGGGGTCCGGGGAGAGGACAGGGGAAAGAAATAGCCATAATCATAATCCCTTCATTGTAAAGGACACCCATTGTACTTGGCAAACACATAATCACATAATCTTGCTTGTACTTCATTATCCACTTTCTCCAGTCTTCACCTGAGCAATTGGCCTCCATCCCCCTCCAAAAAACAACCCACACAGCCATACGGACTAGGTTTCACTTGAAATTTAAGACCACAACAAGCAACTGATCTTAAAATAAAGAAAATTTGGTTTTCCAGCATTGATTAATGCAGTCACACAATTACATAATGAAGAACCTAAGAGTTTTCCATCTTTTTCTTTGGCCAGCCTCAAAACCAGGAAATGACAACTGTAAGTATGTTATGCAGGCATACCAATGTCTAACAGAAGAAACAAGCTTTCTTCCCTGGAGATGTTTTTGTCAGAAAAGAAAACCTTTCACAGCAACCCCTGAACAATCTTCCTCTTCTGTCACACTGGCCAGACGGCATCACTTGACCAAGTCTTAATCAATCCTTGGCAAGGTGAATGAAACTGTCATGTTTGGATTCAATCAAGCAAATTTCAGCCTCTGGAACTGGAATGGGGTTCATTTCCATCAATATACACGGCCATGAGGAAGACAGGAGATATCTGGAGAATTATATTAGCAGAAGAGAATTATAGTGGCAGAAACATTTACTTGGACTGAAAGTGACATAGACAGGTCTCTGGATGCCCCACCTTACAAACTTCTACCAGCAGAAAGCAGGTTAAAAAAAAAACTACTTGGTTGCAAAAACATGTTATCTTCCATGAAAAAAGAAGGATGACTCAGACCGGAAACAAGAATCAAGGAAATAGAAAATTATTCTCAGGCTTTCAGACCTAATCAGGGAAAAGCCAATCTGTGCCTAACTGAATTTCAGAATTGCTAAGGACCAGTTACTCTTGTGTGACTTCCCTATTCCCCCTTTCTGAATAGGAGTATCTATATAGCAGTCAGCTTATGCCTGTCCTACCATTTTATGTTGAGTATACATGGAGGAAGCTAACTTCTTTCTTTAGTTCACAGGTCTTCAGATAGAGAAACTGTACTCAGGGAGTTGTACTTATGAAACTACACCTGAGATGTCTCATTTATACCTGAAATTCGTTATACAACAAAATTCTAAACTTTGAAGTGATACTGCAATGAGATGGGACTTTTGAGAATCTTGGGGGAAGGTGAGTACATTTTGCATGGGGAAGCAATGTTAATATAGGGTAGATTGTGGTAGCTAGCCTCCAAGATGGCCCGCAGTGATCCTTCTGGTATCCTTACCTTCTGGTGTTCACATCTTTATATAGTGCACTCCCACATCACATCAGGGTTGGCTTGTGTGACCAATAGACTCCACAAGAGTGATAGTAAATGATGAAATTAGGTCATCAAAAACTCTGTGGTTTTTTCTTGCTCTTACTCTTCTATCATTTGCTCTAGCAAGCCAGCTGCCATGTCATAAGGACTCTTAAGCAGTCCCGTGGAGAGACCTATGCGACAATAAACTAAGGCCGCCTTCAAACAACTAAGTAAGTGAGCCCCAGTCAAGGCTTCAGATGAGCACAGCCCCAGTCAACAGCTTGCCTGTAACCTCATGAAAGATCCTGAGCAAGAACTGCCAAGACATGCCCCTTCTGAATTCCTGATCCACAAAAACTATGGGAAAATAAGTATTCGTTATTTTAAGCTGCTATATTTTGGAGAATGTAGTAATACATCATAATTATAAGTAGTTACTAAAAATTCTATATGCATTTTTTCCCCCTAAAAACCGTCTGTTAAGGCTCTCAAAATCAGTTATCAAAAAAGTACTATGAGGCCGGGTGAGTGGCTCACCCCTGTACTCCCAGCACTTTGGGAGGCCGAGGTGGGCAAATCATGAGGTCAGGAGATTGAGACCAGCCTGGGTAACATAGTGAAACCCCATCTCCACTAAAAATACAAAAATTAGCCAGGCATGGTGGCATGCGCCTACAATCCCAGCTACTCAGGAGGTTGAGGCAGGAGAATCACTTGAACAGGGAGGCAGAGGTTGCAGTGAGCTGCGATGGCGCCACTGCACCCCAGCCTGGGTGACAGAGTGAGACTCCGTCTCAAAAAAAAAAAAGTACTATGGACCGTTAAAAGAAAAACACAAAATCATTGACATTTATGTCTTCATCTCATAAAAAAGCAAAATATCAAATTCTGAAGTAATGACTAGATAATAAAGATCTCTTGTTCTTTGTATATCATCTTCCATAATTCAAATAATTAATATTAAAATTATAAAAACAAACAATATTCCCCCATTGAAAGGTTTAATTCAGTTGTAGTACCAGTGAGAAAGCTACTGAAGATAAAAAGGGAAGGAAGGGGCATTTGAAAAGCAAGATGACATTACAGGGCAGTACTAAGTCATAGAGAAGAGCATAGGCTCTGAAGCCAAACTGCATTGGTCCAAATCCTGTCTGATGACCTTCCTCATTTGTAAAATGAAAATAATTAGCACTCCTCCCTCATAAGATTGTTGTAAGTAGTAAATAAATACATGTAAGTTGCATAGGAGAGCATCTGGCACATAACAAGTGCATCATAAATCACTTTCATCATCCTGGTGGTGTGGATAGGGCGGGAATGTATAGATGTATTTGGGTTCACAAAGAAGATTCAGTCACAGTCTTATTTGGCAGGTCTTGCTGATTTAATTTCCCTTCAGAAAACCTCAAGAGAGTTCAAAGAGAAGCCCTGACCTAGCTGGGAGGCAATTAAAACTATAGTAAGTGATACCTACATTTGTTTCAAGCATTTCCCTATCCATGAGTATATCACTATGGGCAGCTTCACAGTTGGGCTCTAAGTGTTGAAAGTTATATCAACGGCCAGGCATGATGGCTTATGCCTGTAATCCCAGCACTTTGGGAGGCTGAGGCAGGCAGATCACGAAGTCAGGAGTTCAAGACCAGCCTGGCCAACATGGTAAAACACAGTCTCTACTAAAAATACAAAAAAAGTAGCTGGGCATGGTGGTGCATGCCTGTAGTCCCTGCTACTCAGGAGACTGAGGCAGGAGAATCGCTTGAACCCAGGAGGCAGAGGTTGCAGTGAGCCAAGATCACACCATTACACTCCAGCCTGGGCAACAAGAGTGAAACTCCATCTCAAAAAAAAAAGAAAAGAAAGAAAGAAAGTTACATCAACTACATACAAGGTAGCCAAATAATTTATTATCCAACCTGGGACACTTCTGAGAATAAAATAGGCCCTACAAAAGATTATATTTGAAAAGCAGGCTTAAACTGGAATTGTTCCAGGCCAGTAGGGATAAATGATTGGTCACTGTGACTATGGGACAAGTTCATAGAAAAGCAATACAAGGCCGGGCGCGGTGGCTCACGCCTGTAATCCCAGCACTTTGGGAGGCCGAGGCGGGTGGATCAAGAGGTCTAGAGATCAAGACCATCCTGGTCAACATGGTGAAACCCCGTCTCTACTAAAAATACAAAAATTAGCTGGGCATGGTGGCCCGCACCTGTAGTCCTAGCTACTCGGGAGGCTGAGGCAGGAGAATTGCTTGAACCCAGGAGGCGGAGGTTGTGGTGAGCCGAGATCGCGCCATTGCACTCCAGCCTGGGTAACAAGAGCGAAACTCCGTCTTAAAAAAAAAAAAAAAGAAAAGAAAAGAAATACACATAGGTTGTAATGAAATTGAACAATAACATTTTACAACTATGCACAGAATGAAGAAATGGTATCTACTCCCAATAACTACCTCACCAGAAGCAATCTACTTATATTTAAATAATTCCTATCAGAATAATTATTAAATAAGCAATCTACTTATACTTAAATAATTCCTATCAGAGGTGGCCAAACCCTTATTATAATAACTCTATAAAAATTATGGCCTGGCGCGGTTGCTCACCCTTATAATCCCAGCACTTTGGGAGACCGAGGCGGGCAGATCATGAGGTCAGGAGTTCAAGACCAGCCTGGGCAACATGGTAAAACCCTATCTCTGCTAAAATACAAAAAATTAGCCAGGCATGGCAGTGTGCACCTGTAGTACCAGTTACTCGGGAGGCTGAGGCAGGAGAATTGCTTGAACCCAGGAAGTGGAGGTTGCAGTGAGCTGAGATTGCACCACTGCACTCCAGCCTGAGTGACAGCAAGACTATGTCTCAAAAAAAAAAAAAAATTACACATAGCTGGGCGAGGTGATCTGTGTCTGTAGTCCCAGCTACTTAGGAGACTGAAGCAGGATTGCTTGTGCCCAGAAGTTTGAGTCTAGCCTAGACAACAGAGTGAGACCCTGTCTCTGGGGAATTAAAAAAAATTATATAATAAATACATATCTGAGAGCACTTGACCTTGTTGACTACTCTTCTCAAAACTCCCTCTTCCTTGGTTTCCATGATAATACTTGCTCCCAATTTATGCTCTATTTATTTTCAAACTTCCTTTTATGGGCCCTTTTTTCTTCTACCACGTCCTATGTTTCCTCATCCTTTTTTTTCATTCCACATCCTCTCAGTTGCTGAACTAACACACATTCATTGCATGACACATCACACTTGAACACTGATGACTCCCAATGTTTATTTGTAGTCCTGATGTCTCTCTTAAGGTCTATATCTGAACTGTCTAATATGATAGCAATTAGTTACATGTAATTATGAAACAATTGAAATGTGGCTAGTTCAAATTGAGATATGATATTTCAAAGACTTAGTATGAAAAAAGAATGGAAAATATCTTAAATTTTATATTGATTACGTCCTGAAATGTTACTATTTTTTAGGTATAATAAAAATAAGATTTTTGGATTAAATAAAATGTATCATTAAATTCAATTTTACTTAGGTTAATGGCATAACATAAGAAAAATTAATTTTATGTGTTTCTGTTTATTTTTTTTTAAACTTTTGTGGGTACATAGTAGTTGTATATATTTATGGGATATATGAGATACTTTGATACAGGCATGCAATACACAATAATCACCTCATGCTAAATGAAGTATCCTTCCCCTCAAGCAGTTATCCTTTGTGTTACAAACAATCCAATGGTACTCTTTTAGCTTTTTTGTTTGTTTGTTTGTTTGTTTGTTTTTGAGACAGAGTCTTGCTTATCGCCCAGCCTGGAGAGTAGGACATGATCTCCGTTCACTGCAACCTCCACCTCCCAGGTCCCAGCGATTCTCCTGCCTCAGCCTACTGAGTAGCTGGGGCCACAGGCATCCACCACCAGACCTGGCTAATTTTTGTATTTTTAGTAGATAAGGGGATTCACCATGTTGGCCAGGCTGGTCTCAAACTCCTGACCTCAGATGATACGCCCACCTCAGCCTCCCAAAGTGCTGGGATTACAGGTGTGAGCCATTGTGCCTAGCCTCTTTTAGTTATTTTTAAATAATAATTCAGTTATTATTAACTATAGTCACCCTGTTGTACTGTCAAATACTGTCTTACCCATTCTTTCTAACTGCTTTTTGTACCCTTCTGTTTACTTTTTTAAATGTGGGTATTAGAAATTTAAAAGTACGTACACGGCTCACATTATATTTCCATTAGATAGCACCACTCCAAACTCTTACCTCTTACTCATTATCTCTACTTAGAAATTCTACCAGCACCTCAAATTCAGTATGTATAAAACTAAACTCATCTTCCCCTTTCAGCCCATTCTCCACACTGATGACACACTGATATTACTAAAACGCATATCCAGTCACATCACTTCCCTGCTCAAAATTCTATAATAATAACTTTCAGGGGGGAAAAAAAATCTAAGTCTCTCAATCTCTACCTTCAAGGGCTTACAATGTCTGCCTCTCTTACTCTTCACAAGGAAACCGAAAATTCCTAGAAGGTTGGGACTATGTCTCTCAATAAGAAAACAGGAAAAGGCATTACAATAGATTAAAAAAAAGTTTTTGAGTGATCCTTAATTATGTGCCAAACTCTATTTATTCTAAGTGTTTTGGATGTCCTTATTCCTTACAAAAACCCCATAAGGAAGATGCTATTATCTCCGTTTTACAGAGAAAGATATGAGGCACAGAGAGTTTAAGGAACTTACTCAAGGTCATATAACTGGTAAGGGATGGAGGACACAGAGTGTCCTGGGAATGTATTACAGTCTCATGGGGCTGGAACATGATGTGCAAAGGAAACTCAAAGGTATATTGAAGCCAGATTATGGCACACCTGAAGTATCTTACTAAAGGATTTGGGTTTTCTTCTACAAGCATTGAGGTAGCGTTAAACAGTTTTGTTTTTGTTTTGTATGAGACAAGGTCTCACTCTGTCTCTCAGACTAAAGTGCAGTGGCAGGATCGTAGATCACTACAGCCTCAACCTCCTGAGCTCGATGAAGCCTCTTGCCTCAGCCTCCCAAGTAGCTGGGATTATGAGCATGCACCAGCATGCCCAGCTAATTTTTTTACTTTTTTGTAGAGACAGGGTCTTGGTATGTTTTCTAGATTGGTCTCAAACCCCTAGCCTCAAGCGATCGTCCTGCCTCAGTCTCCCAAAGTGCTGGATTTACAGGCATGAGCCACCATGCTCAATATTCATTAAATGTTTTTGATCAGAGAAGCGACTGACATGCTCCAACTGACATTTAAGGAAATAATTTGAGTAGTCATGTCAATGACTGAGGAACAAGGAACTAGAGTGTATCTCCATATGTATTCTCCTTCTCAATTAAAGGTAACACCATTTCTTCTAGACATTCAAATTTCATATCTGGGAGTTACTGTGAATACTTTCTCCCTTAGCAATCAGACACTTAGTTCCATCCATTTTCTTTTTCAATCCTCTCAAAATCATCATCTCCTCCTCTCCAGTCTCACTGCCAATAATTTAAATCACACCTTCGTCATCTCTTACCAAGATAACTGAAATGGCCTCCTTGCAATCTCTAGTCTTTTACCTCCTCAGTTTATCCTTCACATTCCCACAAAGAATAGTTCCAAAAAAAAAAATTTTTTTTCTTTTTTTTTTTTGAGATGGAGTCTCACACTGTTGCCCAGGCTGGAGTGCAATAGCGTGATCTTGGCTCACCGCAACCTTTTCCTCCCAGGTTCAAGTGATTCTCCTACCTCAGCCTCCGGAGTAGCTGGGGTTACAGGTATGTGCCACAATGCCCAGCTAATTTTTGTATTTTTAGTAAAAACGGGGTTTCACCGTGTTGTCCAGGATGGTTTTGAACGCCTGACCTCAGGTGATCCCCCCCACCTCAACCTCCCAAAGTGCTGGGACTACAGGCGTGAGCCACTGTGCCTGACTAGTTCCAAATTTTATTTCAATCATGCCAGTCAGTTAAAACTCTTTACTGGCTTCTTAATAACTTTGGGCTCTTTAGCCCAATATTCAGGAGTCTTTATTATTTTACTCTGGCCATTCCCTATCTCATTTCAGTTATACCAAACCGCTGCTCCTCATATCTTGCATGAATCTGTGTCTTTACTCATGCTATGTTTTCTTTCTCTTCCCAGAACTCTGTTCCTCTCTTTCTCTACTTAAGTGCTGCTTATCATTCACAACAGCTCAAGTAATTATTTCTTAGGGAAACCTTCCTACCCATCTATTTTCTTTCCTAGGTAGAGTTAGTTATGTCTCTTTTGGGCTCCTGTAACATTCTATCATGTATTTATAACTCATCACACTGCTTTTTTTTTTTTTTTGAAATGGATTCTCGCTCTGTCACCCAGGCTGGAGTGCAGTGGCATGATCTTGGCTCACTGCAACCTCCACCTCCTGGGTTCAAGCAATTCTTGTGCCTCAGCCTCCCAAGTAGCTGGAATTACAGGTGTCCAACACCACGCCCGGCTACTTTTTGTGTGTGTGTTTTTAATAGAGATGGGATTTCACCATTTTGGCCAGGCTGGTCTTGAACTCCTAACCTTGTGATCCACCTGCCTCAGCCTCCCAAAGTGCTGGGATTACAGGAGTGAGGCATCGTGCCTCGCCCTCATTACACTACATTTTAACTATGGACTTCCTTGAATAAGTCCCCCACTAGAGTGAGAATGTGTCTTACCGATCTGGTTATTCAAGCAATATTTATTGAGCCACACCTCCACCCCTACACCCTAGTACTTGGCTGCAGGCTAGGGATACAACAGTGAACAGATAAAAATTCCTGCCCTTCTGGAATTAACATTCTAAAGGTGGAGTCTATCTTCTTATTCACCTTTGTAGTTCCAGTGCCTGGCCCTTGATGAATATGATAAGGTTAGAAAAATAGCTGGGTCTAACAACTAGCCTTTTGAATATTCTCTTTTCAAAGAGTCTTTTCATTTATCTGTGTCCCCTTTTAAATTTCTTCCATGTGTTTGTTAGTCAAATACTTCCATGTAGTCTAAATGTACTATACCTAGACAAAATTTCTTTTTTTATTTCTTTTTGGAGGCAGAGAGTTGCTGTGTCGCCCAGGCTGGAGTACAATGGCAAGATCTTGGCTCACTGCAACCTCCACCTCCCAGGTTCAAGCAATTCTCCTGCCTCAGCCTCCTGAGTAGCTGGGATTACAGGCATGTACTACTATGGCCAGCTAATTTTTTTATTTTTATTTTTAGTAGAGATGAGGTTTCACCATGTTGGCCAGGCTGGTCTCGAACTCCTGACCTGAAATGATCCACCCCCTCTGCCTGCCAAAGTGCTGGGATTACAGGCATGAGCCACCATGCCCAGCTACCTAGACAAAATTTCTAAGCAAATTTCAATGTTTACACTTTCCCTTGTCTCTTCTTCTATCCCTTTTTTGTTTCCTTGTCACACACCTATTGTCCTTTTCCCTTGAGACCAAGTACTTTCTGGCTGTCCAGAAGTACCATTAGGCATCCAACTTATTACTTTCTTTTCCCAAAGTATCCCAGTTCTAACTTACTTCTCCCCAATCTCCCCTGAAAATTCCTAAAGTCAGAGCTAGCTGGTCAGTAGCATCTTCTATATTGAAGGCTTCACATTTTCTCAATCCCCACCCAGTGAGAAAGGCCCTCCTCAGCGCTGTTTCCCAGTGCTGTTTCCCTAGTACCTGTCAACTTGCATGACAAACACTGATTCTCTTGCATGGTTCTTCCTTGAGGAACCTTAGGTTTAATTCTTCTTTTCATTCCTAGCACTCTCCAGGTCTACAACAGTTCAATAAATTACTAAAAAAGGAATAAATGAGTAAATAAATATATATTATATACTTATATATCCTATCCCCCTGAATTCAGCTGTGAGTATGACTTAAATCCAAGAAATTTCTGTATTAAAATGAGAGCTACCAAAAAAGGCAGCCAGAGATACCTACTTTTGACCCAAGGAAAACTTGTTTCTTTAAAAATGTTTAGAAGAATTTAAATTTTAAAAATGTATTTTGGCCTGGCAGGAGGTTCACACCTGTAATCCCAGCACTTTGAGAGTCTGAGGTGGGAGGATCACTTGAGGTCAAGAGCTTGAGACTAGCCTGGGCAACAGAGTGAGATCCCATCTCTACAAAAATTAAAAAATTAGCTGGGTGTGGTGGTGTGCACCTGTAGTCCCAGCTACTCAAGAGGCTAAGGCAGGAGGATCTCTTGAGCCCAGGAAGTCAAGAGCTGCGGCCATCTACGACGTACTCTCTAGTCTGGGAGATAGAGTTAGACCCTATCTCAAAGAAAAACAAACAAACAGACAAAAATGTGTTTCGATATCCCGATCCATGTCAAATCTGTTAGTGTACCTTTAGTACATGGCTTCTGCATTGTTTGCTGACATTCTGTGTGAATAAAGTGTGTATCACAATGGTGTTTCTGTATGTTACCCAAGTGGGTCCTTTCCCCGGGATGTGAGTGAGCCAGTGGCATGGTCTTTTTAAGATTTTGCCAAGGGAAGACTGGGCTGGAACTGAGGCGCTAACTTGAAATCAAGTATCCCGTTGGGTGCACTGGAGGGTAGAGAAGAGGGGATTCCTGCACGCATACTAAATGATAAACTTTTGGAAGGGCAGGGTTGTGAGAGCTCTTCCAGGTCACCCAGTGCTCTGGGTCATGCATAAGTAGGAAATGGACCCCATACTCCCCGCAGAGAATCCTTCCCACAGGACTGAATCCTGTCCCCTCCTCGCCTCCCTCACACAAGGCGGAATCGCCGCGCATTGCACGGCAGGCGCTGGAGCCACTGCCCCTAGAACCAGATCTCTTTCCCAATCCTGTCCTCTCCAAGCTCCGGAGATGTCAAGCATTCTTTAGCAGGGGTTTTCCAATCTGCCCCTTGAGGAACTGCCCCTTAGGCAAGGCGGGCGGGCCCAAGCTATGATGTGGAGAATTCGATGTCCGAGCGACCTCCTAGGAGGAGTGGGTCGAGTTAAATATAACCGTGCGAATGGAATGGCGCTAAAAATAAGGCAGCAGCTGGCCTGTCCACAGCCCTGTCCCGGGAGGGGCGGGGGCCCGAGTGGTCCTGGGCAGGAAGGCCGCGCCCGGCCCAGGGGCGAGGAGGCTGCGGCGTCCGCAGCCTGAGCTGAAAGTCCTGGGAGGCCGAGCTCCGTGGGCCCCGGGGCCTGCACTCGGGCTGGGTCGCGGGACTGGAGGGGGATGGTCCAGAGTCATCCGACAGCCGGGCCAACTTGCCTGGACGTAACAAGGCGGAAGGGCTGGGTGCTGAGGTCCTGCCCGCCCCGCCGCCAGAGGGAGCCGAGCGTCAGAGGAGGACAAGCGGAACTCTCCAGGAGGCCGGGCGTCTCCGGAGACCGAGGCGCCGGGGGACCAGCGGAGGGCGGCCCCGCGCGCTGCTCCGGAGGCTCCCGGGGCGGGTGGCGCTCGGCCTTTCCGCTCCCCGCCTTCCCACAAACCCCTTCCCGCGCGAGCCCCGCTGCCCTGCCCGCCCTCCCGCGTCAGCGCCCCGACCATCAAGCCAGCAATTGAAACGTTTCCAAAACGAGCTATTTATTTGCTCCCAATAAATCGATCGGCGGTGATTAAGAAATCGATGTGGCCTGGGTGGGCGAATCGCTCGCGGGGAGGGAAAGGGGGCTTTCGCCCAGTGCCTGCAGGGAGGCCCGGGGCGGGCGCGGGCCTGAGGGAGGCGTGTCCCGCCTGGGCCACACCCGAGGACCCGACACCTGGGCGCGCAGGCCCCGGCAGGCAGCGTTCCCTAGGGCGGAGAAGGGCGCGCGCCCGCCGCCTGCTTTCCTCAGCCCCTCTCGCTTTTCTTTCTCGCGCGCCGGGGAGGCTGTGGCCGCCCGCGGCCGCCGAGCTGCTCGGAGGCTTTTGTTGCTCCTCGGCCCGCTGAATGGGGATTTTGTAAAGCGGGACAGATAAAAATGAGCAGCATCATATTGTTTGACAGAATGATCTCACATGATGAAGTGTCGGCTCCGAAGGGGGTGAAAATGGTGAATTCCTAAAAACCCAGCCCTGGGCTCCTCTGCGAGGTGCCAGTAACCTGGATGGACCCAACGGACAGCCGGGCCCGGTCGCATCGCTCCAAACGGTGTCGGAAAGACTCCGGCTTTCAATGCCAAGTCATTTTTAAGCCCCGCTCCTGTCCAGGACCTTTCTCCTCGTGGATGAAAAGAACAATTTTCGAGAGAAAGGCTCGTTTTGATTAAATCTGACATGCTGCTGATAACTCCATGCTAATGTGAAATAATTAACATAATAGCCATAATTAAAAGCACGCTAACAATGCCATAAATTTATCACACAATTTTACTAGCTTTCTGCCCCTAACTGCTCTCTCATCGTTAATTAAACGTGTTGCCTTTTACAGAATGGATGTTTATACATTTCCAATATAAATAAATTCGAAACCATCCTCTCTCTCTTCCTCTTTCTCTCCTCCTTTCCTTTTGGACTCTCGCCATTTACAGGCACGCCTTGGCGTGAACACTGAGTGGCAGACACCTTGAAAATAAATGAAGTCTTGAGATGCAAATCCAAACAAGAACATTAAATTGGCCTCTTTTTTTCCACTTCGAAAAGATCCGGAGAGGGATACAACGGTGGTGGGGAAGGGAGTTGAAAATCCCACCCATTGGGAAATGGAAATAATCTGGGTGGGTTGGGGCCTTGGGTATCACCTCTGCCCTTCCCACCTTCCTTGGTGGCGGCCATCCAGACAAAGAGGCCGATAATAGTTTAACAAATCTATGAAGACTGTCAAGAAGCAGACTTTGATTGTTGTGGGCGTGGGGGTCTAGGGGAAAAAGCAAGGTTATTTTTCTAAGAGCTCCACCCACGTTTTGCTTTCTCTCCGAAAGAGAGTAACTGCTCTCGGTGGGGGACGCGCCCTTCACTCTGCGAAACCTGGTCCCAACTCCCCGGATTGTAAGAAAAGTGCACCAGCGCGCGGGCGTGATGATTCTATCTCACATCGCGCCAACGATTTATGCAAGCCACTGGCACAGTCTCTGAATTAAAAGGAGAGAAAGAGGGCACCTGGGTTCACTTGGGCCTGGTGAGGGGTAGGTGGGTAATTCCCGCCTTCCGCACTCTGACCGTGCTCCTCCTCCAGTGTTGACCACCTAAGAATCCAAAATTGCTGTAATTAATTTCCCTTTCTCTATCATAAATTTTTCTATCCACTTATTTCCCTCCCCATCCCCCCCCCACACACACAACCCGGACGCACACACTAAATCTCCCCTCCCCTGGAGACGTCTCAATTTCCTTCCTATCGATCCGGACACCACTCTTCTTGCCTCCTGTTGCTAGAACCTAGATCCCTACTCCCCCCACCCCTCATTCCCATGGTGTCCAGGTGGCTTTCCGGCGGGGTACCACGTACTCTGCCCACTCCAGGAGGAACCGAAGGAGTTTCATTCCATTCTCCTTTGGTTGAAACATTTGAGCAGGTGAGGCAGCTGGCTGCCATCTTCCCCTTTAAATCTCTCCTGGGAATTTCGCTTGTTGAGACTCAAAGAGTCACTCAAACTCATAATTGTGTGTGTGTGTGTGTGTGTGTGTGTGTGTGTGTGTGTGTGTCTACTCATTCTCCCTCTACCTCCCCAATAACCCTTTGAGACTCAGAAACTGTTTATCCACACACACACACACACACACACCCCTTTCCTTTCCCTTTATGAAATTTTCTTCCCCCCACTACATGTGTCTCACTTTCTCTCTGTATCTGTCTCGCTTCTTCCATCTCTGTCCTAAAGTTTGGCGGTAACTGACGACCTGTGGGCTTTCGGCTGGAAACTGCAACTACGCGGCAAACAATTTACTTAGCCTGGAATCTAGCCGGCCTCTGGCAGGACCCTGCACCGCGTCGAGATCGGACCCTTCCGCTGGGGCGGCCTCCTGCATGAAGGCCAGCAGGAACCTTACTGTCTCCCACCCCGGACGCCGCTTCACCTCCTTCCCGCCATCGGAGGTTGTGCGGGCGCTATGATCCGCCTAGAGGGAGAAAGTCAGCGGCCGGTTCCCGAGCCGAGAGTGGCAGCGCAAAAATCCTCTGCCTCCGCTGGAAATCGATATTAGGCCAGCGCGGGCGCGGGACGTCGGGGCCGCAGCCAGTAGGTTCTGCACGTCTCATCATTTAGCTAATCGAGTCGAAAAGTTTCTGTAAGGGCCGGACCCAGCATCAGATGGTAACACTGATTGAACAAGAGATTAGCACAATAGATCTCTAACCGAGGGGAAGCGTTGCTTTTCACGCTACGCACCGTAATTAATGGTATGAATCAATTAATTTGACTTTTATTGTGTCGAAGGAAAAAAGCGCAACAAATGGAACGGGCAGCTGGGAGTTGTTCAGACCCCACCCCCCCTTCCCCAGGGAGGTTCCAAGGAGACACCCGGGAATGGACGGATCAGGCCGGGCGGTGGAGGAGGGAGGGTAGGAGGCAGCGACCAGCAGCGTGGAGGGAGTCCAGAGAGCTAGGCTCGGCAGGCGGCGGAATCGAAATTAGGCTCATTTGGAGACACTTCGAGACCGGTGAGGGCAGCCCTGTAGCCACCATCCTTCGGCGCGCGTCCACACGCACGCGTCTACGCAGGGCCAGCCACCTAGGCCGCGGCAGGGCCAGCGTTGCGCCCCGCGCCTCTAGGGCTGGGCAACCCAAGCAGAATGAAGAAGGTTTCTGAATGTGTAAATTTCAGCTTTTTAGCTTTTTTTTTTTTTTTTTTTTGTCCTTCCGATCCTCTCTTGGCTGCAGAGGCAGTTGCAGCCGCGACCTCTGCAGCCTGGGGCGGTGGCCAGCCAGCTCAGTTTGAGTAGGTTTTGCGGAAGGCTGTCTAGACGGCTTTGTAAACGGTTAGGAGCCTGCGGGCCACAAAGCTGTGCAGCTACGGAAATCAACTCTGAGATGCGTTTTAGGGCCAGGTGCAACCTCGGGATCATTTAGATAAAGAAAAACCATGGAGGTTCGCGGGCGTCTCAGGATAGAGTCACCGCCCCCTACCCTGCTCCCAGCCCCAACCAGGAATATCCTGCGCAGTCAGGATCCAATGGGTGTTACTGTTATATCCGGGGAAACTGGGAGATAAAAGTCAATCTGTGTGTCTCAATGTTTGTAATGAAGCAAGTTTACAGATTTTTAAATTTTTATTTTTATTTTACTGAGTTATTTTTGGTGTGTCTAGGACAAGGAAAGAGGAGATCGTGGGTGCGAAACAGACTGAGGGAATCAGAAGCACCACTGTTCATCTGGAATTAAATCTGCATCCCAGCATCTTCTGCAAATATTTCGCCAATTATTTACTCTCGGACCTCCTCCCCTCGTGCTCCTTCCTCCGGCGCTCCCCTCCCAGGCCGCAGCGGACAAATAGGGATTGGGTTCCATGTGCCTGCCACAACGGGCAGGCTCTTGCTGCTCCCAACAAGGCGGCCTAAATGCGGGAGGAAAGAGGAGGCATGGCGGATTCACCGGGTCAAGAGCACTGACTCTCCTTGGAGGTGTGAGGTCCGCGCACCCCAGCCACGTACTTGGAGTCGTTTTGCAGTGCCTCCCCCTCCAGTCACAGTGAAATCCCCAGTTTTTCCTACCATCACTGACTTGCATTGCACTCCGCGTGCACTGGCCACACATCCTCGCCTCCTCCACCCGCCCTGCCGCCGGTTTCCTCGGAAGTTAAATCTTGGAGGATTTGTCTACACCTTACGAGGAGAAAAATCCACGTTAGTTGGCAGCAACGGAGAGCCCAGCCCGCTGGCACGCCCAACGCTGCTCAGGTTCCTCCGAGGCCATGCCCGCCGCCCGGGAAGTCACCACCCGCACCCCTCACGTTTCTTCAGCCGCCCCTGCCTGGGCGCAGCGTCTAACCTGGAGGCACTAGGCCTCTTCCCGGAGCCACTCGACTTACCCAGGCCGCCGCCAATCCCGGCTCCTTTCCCAGCGCCTCATTTCCGATTTTTTTCATATGCTAAGTTGTTTAACAACTCCAAGTAGCTAGTTATGGCTTCTTTATTTATAGGTTCCCTGTTATTTTGCGTCGTTTTTATTTCTCTCGGTAACTATTCTAATAGATTAATCAATAGCCATTTTCTGACCTTCGGGAACCCCAGCTGATGCTGTTTGTTGTCGCACGAAAAATTACATAGAGAAAAAACATGCCTGCATCAAGCCGGGAAAGCGCAGGCAGGACTAGAGTGGTTTGGTTGGGGGAGGGGGAAAAAGACATCTCAGCAGGTGTCTTCTCTGGAATGAGCACTGAGGCCGGAGGGGGATCTGAAGTCTAATTAGCAAGAGCGAGCCGGGCGCGCAGCTCTTACTCTTTAAAGCTAAAAGCAATGAAACAAAAAGCAAAACAGAGACTAAGTTTTGCTTTTTAAAAGATGGGATGGGAACCTCGTTCTAGGTCGCCCAGTCCCTGTCTAAGGAGTGTGGCAACAGAGGGGAGAGAAGGGGGGATGGGAGAGGGGGCGGGGAAGGCAAGGCAGCGACAGTCGCACAGTCTGGCGGAAGCTTCCAGACCCACGCCCTCACTCGATCACACCCACCTACCCACCCACACTCACACCCACCCGCTCCCTGGGCCCCAGGGCCCTGGTCCAGCCTGGACGGGGGTCTCCGGGCGGGCTGGAGCGCCCTCGGGGCCCCGGGGATGCTGGCGCACAGTGCGAAGCGGAGTTGCGCGTCTCTCGTCCCTTTGTTGACAATTCCCTGAACCAACTTGAGTTTGGCCGGCTCCACCGCGGCCCTGACGTCACGCACGGTCACGTGGCCCCGCCTCCCGCTGGATCTTTAAGTAGAAAGTAATCTATCAGGCCAGTCCTTAAAACGGGACTTTCGACTATCGGGGCTTCGGCGTCCCTGACACCCAGCCCCCTGCCCCCCCGCGACTGCCCCTGCCCGGGCCCTTCCGAGCCGCTCGGCGCCCGGCGTCTCGCGCCCACCTGGACCGCTCCTGAGCCCCACACCAGGGCCAGAGGCCGAGGAAGGCGGGCTAAGTGAGGGGGCGCGGCGTGGACAAACCGCCGGGGCCGGGAGCTGTTTCAAGCGCCTAGAACCGAGCGCCAGGGAGGGCAGGAGTTTTCAGAGCGCGGCCGCGGGGGGCGAACGGCAGCGCCCGCTCCCGCGCCGCGCGATGCCGGGCCGCCGAGTGTGAGCCAAGTGGAGCGGGCCCCGAGCCACCTGCGGCCCCCTCCCCTCTCCCTGCCCCCATCTTTCGGGGGCGCCTCGACCCTCTTCCCCTGAGCTCCGCGGCAGCCCCCGACCACCCCCTTCGCCCGCTGCCCCCTCCCCGCCGCCGCTACCAACCCCGAGGAGGGATGACCCTCTCCGGCGGCGGCAGCGCCAGCGACATGTCCGGCCAGACGGTGCTGACGGCCGAGGACGTGGACATCGATGTGGTGGGCGAGGGCGACGACGGGCTGGAGGAGAAGGACAGCGACGCGGGTTGCGATAGCCCCGCGGGGCCGCCGGAGCTGCGCCTGGACGAGGCGGACGAGGTGCCCCCGGCTGCACCCCATCACGGGCAACCTCAGCCGCCCCACCAGCAGCCCCTGGCATTGCCCAAGGAGGCGGCCGGGGCCGGGGCCCGACAGGGGAGCGAGGTGGGCGCCCCGGAGGAGGACGGCTGCAAGGGCGGCGGTGGCGGCGAGGAGGGCGGCGCGGGCGGCGGCGGGCCCGGCGCGGGCAGTGGTTCGGCGGGCGGCCTGGCCCCGAGCAAGCCCAAGAACAGTCTGGTGAAGCCGCCCTACTCGTACATCGCGCTCATCACCATGGCCATCCTGCAGAGCCCGCAGAAGAAGCTGACCCTGAGCGGCATCTGCGAGTTCATCAGCAACCGCTTCCCCTACTACCGGGAGAAGTTCCCCGCCTGGCAGAACAGCATCCGCCACAACCTCTCACTCAACGACTGCTTCGTCAAGATCCCCCGCGAGCCGGGCAACCCCGGCAAGGGCAACTACTGGACCCTGGACCCGCAGTCCGAGGACATGTTCGACAACGGCAGCTTCCTGCGGCGCCGGAAACGCTTCAAGCGCCACCAGCAGGAGCACCTGCGCGAGCAGACGGCCCTCATGATGCAGAGCTTCGGCGCCTATAGCCTGGCGGCGGCGGCCGGCGCCGCGGGACCCTACGGCCGCCCCTATGGCCTGCACCCGGCGGCGGCGGCTGGTGCCTATTCGCACCCGGCCGCGGCAGCGGCCGCGGCGGCTGCGGCGGCGCTCCAGTACCCGTACGCGCTGCCGCCGGTGGCGCCGGTGCTGCCTCCCGCCGTGCCGCTGCTGCCCTCGGGCGAGCTGGGCCGCAAAGCGGCCGCCTTTGGCTCACAGCTCGGTCCGGGCCTGCAGCTGCAGCTCAATAGCCTGGGCGCTGCCGCGGCCGCTGCGGGCACCGCGGGCGCCGGGGGCACCACCGCGTCGCTCATCAAGTCCGAGCCAAGCGCGCGGCCGTCGTTCAGCATCGAGAACATCATAGGTGGGGGCCCCGCGGCTCCCGGGGGCTCGGCGGCGGGCGCTGGGGGCGCCGGCGGCACTGGGGGCTCCGGGGGCGGCAGCACCGCGCAGTCGTTCCTGCGGCCACCCGGGACCGTGCAGTCGGCAGCGCTCATGGCCACGCACCAGCCGCTGTCCCTCAGCCGGACGACCGCCACTATCGCGCCCATTCTGAGCGTGCCGCTCTCCGGACAGTTTCTGCAGCCCGCAGCCTCGGCCGCCGCCGCTGCCGCCGCCGCCGCTCAAGCCAAATGGCCCGCGCAATAGGGACGCGCCAGTGGCCGGGACCCAGGGCCGGGTGCGGCCTCGAGCGGCAGCTGCTCCTCCAGGCTGCGCGCCCTGTCCCGATCCCGGTCCCGCCGCCCAATCCCGGACTCTGCCTCTCCCCCATTTCCTTGCCCCTGAGCCCCCAACGCCTACCTTCCGCGGCCTCCACCCCCTCGCGCACACCTAAGCTGGTCGAGCAAACACCGCGCGCCCGCCGGAAATAGCTTTCCATACAGGTAAAACCGAAAACCGAATTTTCCAAAAATGCACCCCGACGGCGCCTGCTCTTAGTACCATGGGGATGGGAGGGAAATTCTTTGTATATATTTGTATAAAAATTATTGACTTTCCTTTTGGGGTTTTTATTTTTTTAAGAAAAAAATAAATTCCGTAGATTTAGAGCTCTGAACTTTCATTTTTTTTGAAGGTTCACTCTCCGAAGTTTTATCTGAGAAAAGAATGTATAGAGACGTTGGGAGATTTTAAATATAAAAAATTTTCGAAAAGGCAAAAAGTGTCATTCTATTATAAAAGTCTGTTTATATATGAATGAATATATATGGTATTCTAAATGTTATTCCATCGTGTTGTACACAACTTTGTAAATAAATTTTTTAAATGCCCAGCCTAGTGTTTCATTTAGTTGTCTGAAGTAAATGGCAAGATTGTAAAATGTTATTTGCCTTTTCTCCTCCCCAGAAAATCAAGGAATTTCAAGTAATGACCTTTTCAAACTTTATTAATTCATAATTTGAGTGTAAGAAAATTTTAATTGGAGAAAGGAAACAGTATGCCTAACTTCAACTGTGTTAATTTTTTTTTTTAGTTTTCACATAAAATCAGGATATGGGCGATAATATCATTCATATCAACCCATTAAATCTAAATGACCAGACGTTTCTGTAAAGTAAGCTGTCATAAAAAAAGAAAGAAAACTAAACAACAACAGAGTCTTTTAAAAATTGTTTTTAAATGACCAGTTTTCATTCCGCAATGAAAACTTCCCAAATGAGGGAGTTCCTGGTCGTTTCAGTCATCCTTTTAAAAGTAGGTAAATTCCAAACATCCCTCTTTTTAGCATTTAAATCTTAGTTTTTTGAAATTATTTCTCTTATTCCTTAAGTGGAAGTGATAAATAAACCCAGCTGGTTTAAAAAATTTATGTTAAGGCATTTTACATTTTGCAGTGGGCTTTTATTATCTATATTCATCTGATAGATAATACATGGTTTTGTTTTCATAATATTTTCAAATAAGTTATTTATAGAGCAATAATCAATTCAGAACATAATCGGATTTCTGAAGGATTCCTATAGATGCTTCCTCTCCCTCCAACCCGAAGCTTTCTGAAGGCAAAGGAATGATGGCCTTAATACCCCCTTAAAAACAGCTGCATATCACGTCTTCCCCCTTTTTTCTTTACCTAAGGCTAGGTTAGTGTGAAATGCGAGATCATAGGACAGGAATGGGGAAGGTCCTCGTAGATTATTTTTAATGTGCATTTCAGCTGTTAAAAACCCTTTAAAGAAAGGATGAAGGTAGAAATGAAACATCTTGATGTGGGAGGCTGGTTCTCACCACCATCAGCATATCCTCAAAAGGCATCAATTTTAATTATTTTGTAATTAATTTAGCTGTTACAATTACTTGTGCGAAATCGCTTTTAAAAACTGGAGCGAGTAGCAGTGCTGTCGCTGGGCCCTGCGTGAGTCCTTTTAGTCAAAGCCGGCCAGTCCCCGGTGTTGTCGTCCACTTTGCCTCCCTGGTGGTGGAGATGCCTCCCTACCGCGGATTCCAGCCTCATTTCTCCGCTGTCGACGTGGGCTGGAGATCGCTTTGAAAGACGCTTCCTTGCAAATACCGAAATCTGTTTTCCTGGTAAACAGTAAACATTATTGTGTCCTGAGTAAACATTCCTTCGGGATCAGGGTCCTAAAATAAAACAAGCTGCCAGGAGTGAGATAGTTTAACTTGATAAACAAGAACCTGATAACCATCGCCGAGAGGAGCAACGGTAACCTTCATCGAGAAGAGATTATGGACCACACGGTCTCCGGGCGGGCCCCTTCTAATCTCCTTTTACAAGGAAAACTAAACGGATCTAATTTTGTTTGTATGTTGCAGCTATAAAAGTAACAAGTTGTTTCACAGTTGTGTCTGGCTAATCGGTTTTTACACAAACAGCAAATGGTACATGATTTGTGCAAACACATAGAGAGGTTATTTCTAAATTTAGCTGACACCCCCTGGGAAAAGGGAAAGGCAGGGCTTCTTGAATTCACTTTTAGCCTCAAGAAGCTGCTGATCCAAGGCTTCTAAATGACATTGGATAACAGGGGCCTCATTCCATCCCTGATCCTTTGTTACTTATAAAATTACTCGCTCATATTTCCGCGCATAGCAGCAATACCGGCCGAGCCTGCGCCTGCAGCGTGACACTCAGCCACAAGCCGCCGCCGGAGACTCGCAGGGCTTTTTCCAGCGCTACATTCATTAGGCGGCGAGGTGAACAGAAGGAGAGAGCTGCCGCCAACTTTCCTTCCAGCCACTTCTTACCCTTGAACGATGGCCTGGAGATGGTCCCCTTCCTTTAAGTCGTGGAGGGCCGGAAACTCTCAGACCCAGACCCCGACCCTCAACCTGCTAGCGGTGGTTTAAAGTCCTGGCAGATGTCAGGCAGATGGGCCCGGCCGTCGCACCCTCAAAAGCTGTTTTTTGTTTGAGCTTTTTAAACCACGAAGATTTAGCGCAGAAGGGGAAATGCAAATATCATAATGATCGCTAGCACTTAGTGGTGGGGCGGGAGGAAGCCTGAAACCCACGTCTGATGTTATGGAACGCAGGCACCTGCGACAAACAGCACTGGAAACAGCTCTCTCGTTGAGATTTAAAGGCAACACGACTGATATCCACTTTTTATTCCACTTAAGAAAAAAAAAAACTAAAGGAAAAAACTAAAGGAAGGGGGATAGATTTATTTGCAATAAAAGGAGGAAGCGGGTTGATTTTTATGGGGAAGATTTTAGCTTTCTGCTACACACGCATTTAGACTTTTGTACTTTCTCTAGCACTCATTCCTAGAAAATCAATCCAGCCCTCAGGCCCGTGGCCCCTAGAGCATTCTCAGAACCAACTTCTGAGTGGGACCTCCCGCATCTAGTCCCTCCGGGAATGAGCGTGGGTCTGGATGTCCAGGGAAAGGCGAACCAAAAGTAGAGCAAAATACTTGTGCGGGCTATGGAGGGCTCTCTATGAGATGGCAAATGTGGCCTGTAGGGGGCGACGAGCAGACAGAAAACTTCGCGGTTTGTCTGGAAGGGTCCAGCCCCAGCCCTGGAGGCCTCTTCTTCCCTCCGAGGTTCTGAGCCCCCTGACATCCTTGCTCATCCTCAGGCCCGGGTCGCCTAGATCGAATCTCCAGAAGCTGCTTTCCTCCTTTCCTCGACCTGTGTCCTGGGAGGAACAGAGTCCCGAGGGGAGTTTGTCCTAAAGATTGGGAGGCAATAAAGTTTAGTGATGAGGAAACATTGACTTGGAAGCAATTAAGAGTTATATTTGAGGTTATTTATTTCACATGGTTTACAGGGTGAGTCTTGGTAGTGAGGAGACTATGAAAGGCTGCTATATGTGTGTGAGAGGTGGGTGTTTTTAGGGTGAGTCCCTTGAGAAACTGTCCTGAGGGGTATGTGATCTGAAAAAGAGCGGGTTGCAGAGGCTTGTGTCCCCTGACTCCACCTGTGTCCCCGGTGGTGCAGCTGCAGAATAACGTAGTGCAAGGAGGAGGTTGAAAGGGCATTCTGAAAGCGCCAGGCTGAGCTTTGTGGGGGGCTGTTTCAAGGGAGGAGGCAACAGGAAGAAGCGGGATGAGAAAGGCCTTGCAGAAGGCCTTCCAAGGGATTAGGCATTTTCTGTGACTTTGAACAAGCTGCTTGGTTTCTATGAATCTCTCCATTTCCTTGACTCTACAGTGAGAATGAGTCTGCCTCTCGCTGGGGCTTGCAGAATTAGGTGACTGGGTGTCAGTGAAAAATGTCTTATTAACTGTAAAGTGCTGGGGGCATGTAGAGTTTATTTCTTAATGGCCTCTGCAGGGAGAAACAACTTGGTACTAAGCACTGGTACACTACCAAATACCTTGGCTTGGTTTTGAACAACTTGATTTTAGGTATGAAAAGTGGGCTTTTCTAAGAGGGGTTACAGAACCTACCCCAGGAAACCCCCACCCCAAAAGGGGCTTTTAAATGTGGAGCCTCCTCCTGGTCTGTAGCCCTTCTACCATGCCCAGGAGAAGCCCCGGTGCCCACCCATCCTCCAGCCCGCACCCTCAGCTCCAGGGGGAGGGTATACTTTTCTCCCCTCTCAGGCAGAGCTCGGACTCTGCTGTTTGCCCCTATGCTTCCACCATCCCAGGCAAGTGGGGAAACCTGAGTCCACCGCTGACAGACACCCATTAGTGCAAGATGCAGCCTGGGAGGCGAATTAAAGGTAACCAGATCCCAAACCCACTTAAAAGACCATCCTCCTCTTGCTGCCCTCCAGCAGTTGGCAGAGTTACGCCCAGAGCCAACTTCTCTCTTCGCCACTCCCCCTCCCCTTGCCCTCTGAGGAATGTACAAGCCATTCTTTGCTCCCTGGGGTACACAGAATAAAATTTGAAAAGAAATGTAAAACCAGCCAGGGTGTCTGTAAGAAAGCATAACCATCTCATTTTTATTTCCTGAAGTGCTGTCATATGTTAGAATTTTTTTAAATGCAGAATTAAATTGGTCTCCTCCCCCATTTTAACATAAAACTGGTACCTAAGGCTCTTCTCTAGATGATCTGTGCTTTTGCACACAGCTCCATCCCATCAGAGGCAAGGTGGGGAAGACGAGGGACACCTTCACTCTTGCCTGAGTCCTCTCGTGCTGAATTCCGAAACCGTCTTCAGAAAAACAGTCCTAGGATATCGACATTACAAGTGGCCTCCAGGGTCACTCTGGACCTCTTTTCACACAGGGCCACTCAGAAAGTTCTGGGACTTACCCAGGGCCACTCAGCAGCCCAAGTGCAAGCTATGGAAGTACTCCGAGGAGGAAAAAGTGTGCTTTACCCAGCAAGAAGCCGCCACTTGAGGAAGCAAACACAGCAGACTCTAGGGCAAGGAAGGTTGAGGAGGGTTGAAAGGAGAAGGAAAAGACAGACACAGACGCGCCAAGCTGTCGGAACTCAGCTCCGGGAAGTCTGTGGACCTGGACCCTGGGGCTTCCCAAGGCCTGGGCGCCTCTAGCCCGGTGCTGGGCAGTTCTGCGGGGACCGACGCCCCCATTTCCTTCTTGCCTCGTGATTTGGGAGGGAAGAAAGAAGGCGGGAACTACAGGCCGGAAGCTCCCCTCGCCCAGCCGCCCAGCCACAGTGCTGTCGTGTCGGGGGTCGGTCCCCACGGGCGCGCCCGACTCCCTGCCCAGGCTAAGATCACCCCCGTGCCAACCTCGAGGGCTCGGCCTCCGGGACTCCAGCTGCCTCTGCCTGGAGGGAGGGAAGGGAGAAGAGAACTCGAATTAATTACAAAGGAAACCCAGCAGGGAAAGACACCCGCCGCGGACCTGGGCTTGCAGCTGGGCGCGCGGTGGGGCCTCTGCGCCGGTCCCTGTCCCGCGGCGACTCAGTTGCCGGCTCATGGGTGGCTCCCAACGGAAAATAAATCCCCTCAGAGTGAACCTGGGCGGCCTAGAGGGTCCAGTGTAGGATCTTTGGGGAAATAGGGGCAAGTTTACCACGCTCTAATTAGGCCACAGCGCTAGGCGCGAGGACACCGGCGACCCAGCGGCTGGGGGATGGACGGGAGGGAGTGTCCCCCACCCCCGGCCGCGGACCGGCAGCGAGAAGCACGCTCTCCGCCATCCCGGGCCCCGCCGCTCCCGCCTCTGCAGACTCCGCGTTTGCCACGCTCCTTCCCGGGGTCCGGCGACCGAAGCTGCGGTGCACGTCTTACTGAACGGGAGAGCTTTGGTTCTTTTCCTCCCTCCCTCCATCCCTCCCACTCTCCTCTCCGATGGTAAGCAAGACTCAATTTTCTCCATAAAAGCCCCTGTTATCCTCTCTGCAAGGGGCGTGTGCTAGGTTCGCAGGGAGCTCCCTTGTCAGCCACAGACCAACCCTAAACTCCAAATGTTCTCTTTGCTCTCGAGGTTCCCCTGGGAGGCAGCGCCTCCTCCGCGAAGCCTTCCTGAACCAACCAGCCCAGGTCAGTTGCTCCTTCTTGAAGCTCACCGTGCCAATTAATGAGCCATTGTCATTAGTGATGTCCTGTGAGTTCCTGGTGAGTTCCTGACCGACTAGCATTGCTGAGCACAAAGGGGACGATCTAAATTATTTGATTAATAACAACCTCGCACCAAGGGGACGGGGACGGGGGATCTCGAAGGCTGTTAACGGATCAAATCTTTCTGAAGAGTTTGGGGGACTGTTTCCTTCCCATTCCTTTTCTTCAGTTTCCTTCTTTATAATAAATGCTTTATATAAACACTTAATTTTTTAAGTGAATGTATTTAAGTCCTTATTAGAGGTCTAAAAAGCAGAAGACCGTCAACTATGTATTCTTCTGGCATATTTCTCGGCCAATGTGATATTACTAGAAAATTTCTCCCAGCCTGAAATACCAGTAGCTAGTTCCACCTCTCACCCTAATGCAGAAACCTCTTCAGAACACTTCGGTTTTCAGCCAGCCTCTGCTTCAATTTTTCCAGTGGAAGGGAAGAAGAACCACTACCTCACAGAACAATCCATTCCACTTAACCAGCATCGTTATTTGTTCAAATGTCTTTCTTTTCTAGAACCCCTTTATTTCCTTAGTAAAGGATAGTGGATTTAAGAGTCATTTGCTCAGATTTTCATATGAAAGATGTCGTATTTCCATGGGTTGGGTTTCTTTATCTAGAAACACAAAGAATTCACTGTCCTTTATCTCCTACATTAAAACTACTATTTGTAGGGGGAAACTGAGCAAAAGCTAAAGCTTTGAGAAAGCCTCTGGATTCTGTATTCATTACATACAGTCCACGGTGGTCCACAGGCCTTGCTTTGAGACCCACTTGGAGAGCCTTGGGTTCAGACTACACTAGGTGGTAAAAGTCTTGTGGAATTGTAAGAGTTTTTTGTTCTTGGTTTTTTTTGTTTTATTTTGTTTTTGTTTTTGTTTTTGCCAGATAAAAAGCATTTTTTTTCTTTTTACCATTTTGTTTTTATAAGCTAATCTAAAAAGTATTTCTTAAAAAGTTAAACAAATCATTTAATTTCTCTTTCATTGCTGTATTCCTTGGCAAAAAGTTATGTCTTACCTACTTCAGTCATCTAAACCACTCGTCATATAAAACTAGGAACTTAGATGTCTTCTCTGAAAAATATTCCTGTAGATTCCACTGTTTAATTAGAGAAGCAGAAAGAAGTAAAATCCCGGATTATTTGGCCATTGCCTTTCAATTGGAATCAAGATAATGTGCTCTTTTGTGTTATACATTTAATGCATTTTTTTTGGCAAATTTATATCCCAATTTGTGTGGTTCCCATTTGATTTAGTCTTTATATAGCTCTGTTAGCTTCCTTCTTTGCCATTGTTACAGATTATACTGGTAAACCATCTCTCAAATTCTACCAGCTTGCAAATGTAAATGTTGGTTACAAGAGCAAGGTAGTATCAAGATCAGCACAAATTAATCACAAGCAATGTGAACCATCTGCTTTATTGATGGTGCTTCAACGGCATCATCTTTCCACATACATCAGGAATTATGACTTTATGATAAAGTTGCTCTTGCTGCTAGAGGGAATCGAGTGCAAGAGTTAATAGATAGGATTAAAAGACAAGACTAATTTCTAGTCCTAGTCCTGACATTGAATTTAGAAGCCCACATACAGTAAAAATTACTATTAAAAATTTAGCTGAGAAAGGAAAGGAATTATAGTATAATAACTATCATTTTAAAATTTTAGCTTTTTGAGTAACTGTTTTAAAAATTTAGAGATTTTTTTAGACCTTGATTTTACTTTTATCTTGATTTAAGATATCTGTCATTGAAACTTCCGGCAATTTGAGGACTTATTTACTCTAATACTGATACTATATACTATTGTTCAGGGTAAGGGACTAAACTATTCTCTGCTACTACCTCCTATGAGGCCCAATGCATAATTTGAAGCCTCATGGGAGATTGTGAGCAGTATTGTGAGTTCAGAATCTCAACTTTGAGAACCAGTATTCTAGTATAGTATATTCAAAATACACACTTAATGGGTTACATTTTTTTTCTGTTACTTTAAAATAAAATATTATTACATTAAATGAGATGAAGTTTGAGGGGCATATTATTAGTTGTGAGAGCTGAACACTTACGATGTGAGAGATAACTATACTGTATATTTCAAACTAATTCCCCTACTTGTGAAGGTTTCTTATTTGAGACACAGAATGATATTCTGGAAGGAGCATAGGCTTTGGACTTGATAATCTTAGGGTCAAATCCTGGCTCTGCCATTTCTTTTTCTTTTTTGAGATGAATCTCGGCTCACTGCAACCTCCGCCTCCCTGTTCAAGTGATTCTCCTGCCTCAGACTCCTAAGTAGCTGGGATTACAGGCACATGCCATCACGCCCAGCTAGTTTTGTTTTTTTGTATTTTTAGTAGAGACAGGGTTTCACCATGTTGAGCAGACTGGTCTCAAACTCCTGACCTGATGATTCACCCACCTTGGCCTCCCAAAGTGCTGGGATTACAGGCGGGAGCCACCACACCCGGCTGTCCATTTCTTAACTATGTGATCATGATTAAAGTTACTCAGCCTCTCTGAATCTGTTTTCTTACCTACAAAATGGGGATCAGAATATGAAGATTTACAATCATGTATTTGGAGTGCTCAAATATGGGGGCTATTAGTACTATACAGTTTTGCTGTTACATAGTGGTTATATTTTCATGAAGCTGCCTTAATTTTTACTCTGATATCATATACCAAATAGTTGCCACATTTCATATTTAAAAATGAAGTTGAGATCACTGTCCCTTCCATCTGTTTGAGCTAGGTATCATTTTTGTGTTCTCACAACTTAACAAATGTGAAACAATTTACTCTGTGGTGCTGCCTGGTAAATCACTTTTTCACTTTCAGGATATTTTTCAGTCTTGTGGATGAGAGGTCTTGACAATAGTCATTAAGATATGATAGCGTTTTCACAAGAACAAGGACATGTGCCTTACGTCTCTTTGCTGAGCTCCGGTCTAGGTGGACTAATTTTAACATTTCTCCAGATCTATACTAATATTTCACTAGGAGAAGTCACTGTCTGCCTAGGTTGGATCTGATTAAGTCAATACTTAATTTTGCTAGTAAAGACCACCTTAATTATACTATTTGGTTAATGGGAGGATGTGATGTTGTATAGTTAAAGGAGGATGGGATAGAAATCAGCTGCTTTGGGTTTGCTGGCTGGTGACTTTGGTTAAGTCACATGAAACTCCAAACTGCAGATCTTTATTATCTAGTGGAGACATATTACACATCTGTTTAGCTTACTCCCATTAAACCAAACATCATTTAAAAAGTAGTGTTACAGCTCTCTTAGAATTAGTCTAGCAGGTTTTCCAGTTTTCACCAGAAAACTAAAGAAATAAAAATAAAAAGAGAGAGAGAGAAAGAATGAAAACGCATTTCAATGTGAAGCTGCCCTGAATTCCACTTAATGGGCATGAGAGGCAGGGAAGTGAAGCAAAGGTGGTGGTGGCACAGACTGCTGTTTCCATAGTTAGGGTCACCTCTCTTAGACTTTTTTTTTTTGAGACACAGTTTCACTTTTGTTGCCCAGGTTGTAGTGCATGACCTTGGCTCACTGCAACCTCCATCTCCTGGGTTCAAACGATTTTTCTGCCTCAGCCTCCCAAGCAGCTGGAATTACAGGTGCCCGCTGCCATACCCAGTCAATTTTTAAAATTTTTTAGTAGAGACGGGATTTCATCATGTTGGCTAGGCTGGTATTGAACTCTTGACCTCAGGTGATCCACCCGCCTCAGCCTCCCAAAGTGCTGGGATTACAGGTGTGAGCCGCTGCGCCTGGCTCTTTTATACTTTTTATAGTGTAGGCATCTTGCTGCCAAACGTGTTGGTTTTTTAAAATGCTACCCTTATTTTTCGTACAATATAGCCTCTAAATGCAAGTCAGCTATTTCTTTTTTCTTTTTTCTTGAGACGGCATTTCGCTCTTGTTGCCCAAGCTGGAGTGCAACAGCGCGGTCTTGGCTCACTGCAACCTCCGCCTCCCAGGTTCAAGTGATTCTTCTGCCTCAGCCTCTGGAGTAGCTGAGATTACAGGTACATGCCACCACACCCAGCTAATTTTTTGTATTTTTAGTAGAGATGGGGTTTCACCATGTTAGCCAGGTTGGTCTTGAACTCCTGACCTCAAGTGATATGCCCTCCTCCACCTCCCAAAGTGCTGGGATTATAGGCGTGAGCCACCATGTCTGGTCTCTCTCTCTGTCTCGCTCTTATTCTCTTGTTCTCCTTCCTTCCTTCCTTCCTTCCTTCTTCCCTCCCTCCCTCTTTGTCTCTCTCTCTTTCTCTCTCCTCTTCTCCTCTCCTCCCCTCCCCCCTTCCCCTCCCTTCTCCTCCCCTCCCCTCCCCTCCCCTCCCCTCCCCTCCCCTCCTCTCCTCTCCGCTCCTCTCTTCTCTTTTCCTCAGTGTCTTACTCTGTCACCCAAGCTAGAGTGCAGTGGCATGATCATGGCTCACTGTAGCCTCAACCTCCCAGACTCAAATAATCCTCCCAAGTAACTGGAACAACACATGTGCACTGCCACACTGGGCTAGTTTTTGTAGAGACAGGATCTTGCTATGTTGCACAAGCTGCAAATTAGCCTTTACATCTATAGCTCAATCAAAGGAAAAGCTAACTATTTAGATTAATGGAGATATGATATGCTTGTATACTGTAAAGGTAAATTTAAAAGGTTTTGTTGCTAATTTTTATTATATTTGATTTCCACCTTACATGTTTCTTTAGAATCTAACTCCTGCACAAGATGCAATTTCCATTGTAATATCTGCCTTAACAGGGTTGTTCTGAGAATCAAGTGATATATGTTTTAATTGCTTTGCAAAATTTAATAATGCTATGAAATGTAAATTGTTTCTGTCCTCTGGAGAAGACTTGGCCAGGAATTCATTCTAATAGATTTGCTCTTATTTGTTTTGTGTTTTCACACAGAAAGGGAATTATAGATAAGTATAGAACAACAGCCATGATGATGATGATAGGAGCTTAGAAGATTAATTGACCACTTACCACATGCCAGAAAATGTGCTTAGTGCTTTAAGAAGATTATCTCAGTTAGATACTGTTTTGGGGGGAGTTCCTACTCTAGATTTTCTATCATCTAGGCCCTCCTAGCGTTATCTCAATTTCAAATTGGGAAGCCTCCAAATGTGTGTGTGTGTGTGTGTGTGTGTGTGTGTGTGTGTGTGTGTTTGTCTTGCATTTTTTTTATCCTTTTTTTTTTTTTTTTTTTGAGACAGTCTTGCTCTGTCACCAGGCTGGAGTGCAGTGGTGCCATCTCAGCTCACTGCAACCTCTGCCTCCCCATTCAACTGATTCTCCTGTCTCAGCCTCCCAAGTAGCTGGGACTACAGGCACGTGCCACCACGCCCAGCTAATTTTTGTGTTTTTAGTAAAGACAGGGTTTCACCATGTTGGCCAGCATGGTCTCGATCTCTTGACCTCTTGATCTGCCCGCCTTGGCCTCCCAAAGTGCTGGGATTACAGGCATGAGTCACCGTGCCTGGCCGTTTTTGTTTTTTTTTTATTATTATTCTTATAGAGCTGAACTAGTAAGTGCTAGGCAGGGAAATATTTATTTCCTACTCAACATGTTTCCACAGGGAGGAATTTTCATTAGAGGAAGATGTGAACTTCTTCCTCTTACTCCCCCCTCCACTGAGGGAAGGAGAGTGACTTAATCGATTGAAGAATTTGGAAGAAGGAATTGGGCATTTGTGGATTAGCCACCCTTGTGCATTTTGGGCGTGACTGCTTGCAGAGAGGATACATTCTGGTTTTCAGTCTCCACCATGCTGTGACTTAGCAAAATACGCTCTATACCTGTGGGTGAGGTCTGCACCTGTTTAGTGCTGCCTTTGGCTGGGTAGGTAAATCTGACTAGCTCAGCAACTACTAGCAAGTCCACTTGACTGAATGTCTTTAACTTTCACCAGAAATAAAGCTAATTTTTTTTTTTTTTTTTTGAGACGGAGTTTTCGCTCTTGTTACCCAGGCTGGAGTGCAATGGCGCTATCTCGGCTCACCGCAACCTCCGCCTCCTGGGTTCAGGCAATTCTCCTGCCTCAGCCTCCCGAGTAGCTGGGATTACAGGCACGCGCCACCATGCCCAGCTAATTTTTTGTATTTTTAGTAGAGACGGGGTTTCACCATGTTGACCAGGATGGTCTCGATCTCTTGACCTCATGATCCACCCGCCTCGGCCTCCCAAAGTTCTGGGATTACAGGCTTGAGCCACCGCGCCCGGCCAAAGCTAATATTTTTAATATCTGACTCCTGTGTCTACTTTTTGATTGGTTCCAAATTTAGATGAGAAGGAGAAGGGTTATAAATTAACTACTTAAAAGCCTAATAAGAGGCAGTGTAAGAGAGTGGTTAAGAGCACTGGTATGGAAAGAAATTGCCTGATTTCGGCCAGGCGTAGTGGCTCACGCCTGTTATCCAAGCACTTTGGAGGCCAAGGCGGGTGGATCACCTGAGGTCGGGAGTTCAAGACCAGCCTGACCAACATGGTGAAACCTCATCTTTAAAAAAAAAAAAAAGAAGAAGAAGAAATTGCCTGATTTCAAATTCTGGCTCCATGACTTATTAGCTGTGTTATCTTGTGCAAGTCACTTAACCTCCCTGTGCCTTAGTTACCTTATCTTTAATTAAAAAACAATTTTTTTGAGACATATCACTGTTTTTTTTTTGAGACAGAGTCTTTTTTTTTTTTTTTTTTTTTTGAGACGGAGTTTCGCTCTTGTTACCCAGGCTGGAGTGCAATGGCGCGATCTCGGCTCACCGCAACCTCCGCCTCCTGGGTTCAGGCAATTCTCCTGCCTCAGCCTCCTGAGTAGCTGGGACTACAGGCACGCGCCACCATGCCCAGCTAATTTTTTTTGTATTAGTAGAGACGGGGTTTCACAATGTTGACCAGGATGGTCTCGATCTCTTGACCTCGTGATCCACCCGCCTCGGCCTCCCAAAGTGCTGGGATTACAGGCTTGAGCCACCGCGCCCGGCCTTTTTTTTTTTTTTTTTGAGATGGAGTTTTGCTCTTGTTACCCAGACTGGAGTGCCATGGCGCGATCTCGGCTCACCGCAACCTCCGCCTCCTGGGTTCAGGCAATTCTCCTGCCTCAGCCTCCTGAGTAGCTGCGATTACAGGCATGTGCCACCATGCCCAGCTAATTTTTTTGTATTAGTAGAGACGGGGTTTCACCATGTTGACCAGGATGGTCTCGATCTCTTGACCTCATGATCCACCCGCCTTGGCCTCCCAAAGTGCTGGGATTACAGGCTTGAGCCACCGCGCCCGGCCTGAGACAGAGTCTTGCTCTGTCACCCAGACTGGAGTGCAGTGGCGTGCTCTCAGCTTACTGCAACCTCCTCCTCCCTGGTTCAAGCGATTCTCCTGCCTCAGCCTCCCGAGTAGCTGGGACTACAGGCACACACCACCATGCCCAGCTAATTTTTGTATTTTTAGTAGAGATGGGGTTTTGCTCTGTTGTCCAGGCTGGTCTCATGATGTATACCTTAAATATTAAAAAATAAAATAAAATATGGCTGGTCAGGCCGAACAAAGTGGCTCACACCTGTAATCCCAGCACTTTGGAAGGCTGAGGTGGGTGGATCACCTGAGGTCAGTAGTTTGAGACCAGCCTGGCCAACACGGTGAAACCCCACCTCTACTAAAATACAAAAAAATTAGCTGGGCATGGTGGTGCATGCCTGTAATCCCACCTACCTGAGAAGCTGAGGCAGGAGAATCACTTGAACCTGGGAGGCAAAGGTTGCAGTGAGCTGCGATCACGCTACTGCACTTCAGCCTGAGCGACAGAGTGAGATGCCGCGTCAAAAGAAAAAAAAAAGAGAGAGACTCCAAAGAATTTCTTCACCCCTTCCACTCTGGTGAGGTTACAGAGAGAGAACAGCAATCTATGAGGAAGTGGGCCCTCGCCAGACACTGAATCTGCTGGTGCCTTGCTGTCAGACTTCTCAACTTCCAGAATTGTGAGAAATTCTGTTGTTTAAAAGCCACCTAGTCTATGATATTTTGGTATAGCTACTCTAACAGACTTAGTCATCTCCTTTAAAAATGTTGATTCACTGGTTATTAGAATGGGGCATCCTGTGTGCTAAATATACTAGTTTAAATTTTTTTTCTCCCATTTCTCTACTTGCCACAATCTGTAAAAATGAGACTCACAGTGACATTCTTTAGGGGCACTTATCAGGCTAGTGCATAGTGACCACCCTTGTTTCATGGCATTTTGTCTGTCCTATACAATTTGGTAGTTAAATGTAAGCTGTCATATGTAGTGGGATGCTGGATAAGACAGACTTTTGAAAAAAGAATTACCTGAGTGGCTCATAGGATGCAAATATGTTACAGTAATATTTGGGGAAGGTGTTCAACATTTTATTATGAAAAATTTCAAATGCGGAAAACATGAATTTTGTTACAAATACCTATATAGTTACCATTCTACCATGAACGTTTTAATACACATGCTTTATTTTTTAATTTATTTTTAGTACTTTGGGAGGCCAAGGCAGGCAGATCACGAGGTCAGGAGTTCAAGACCAGCCTGACCCACATGGTGAAATATACAAAAATTAGCAGAGTGTGGTGGCAGGTGCCTATTATCCCAGCTACTCAGGAGGCTGAGGCAGGAGAATGGCTTGAATCCGGCAGGCAGAGGTTGCGGTGAGCTGAGATCATGCCATTGCACTCCAGCCTGGGCAACAAGAGCAAAACTCCGTCTAAAAAAAAAAATTATTTTTAGTTTTTATTTTTTGAGACAGAGTCTTGCTCTGTTGCCCAAGCTAGGGTGCTGTGCCCACAGTCTTAGCCCACTGCAACCTCCACCTGCCAGGTCCAAGCAATTCTCCTGCCTCAGCCTCCCAAGTAGCTGGGATTACAGGGGCACATCACTATGTCAGCTAATTTTTGTATTCTTAGTAGAGAGAGGTTTCACCATGTTGGCCAGGCTGGTCTCCAACTCTTGAACTCAAGTGATCCACCTGCCTTGGCCTCCCGAAGTGCTGAAATTACAGGCGTGAGCCACTGCACCCAGCCTAATACATATGCTATATTACATAACTGATCTATCCATTTGTCATTTGATCCATCCATCAGTCCATCTTACTTTTCTGATGCATTTCAAAGTAGAGTGTTTCAGTAAAATTTTGAAATGCTAGCATTCTGCTAGGCATAGTGGCACATGCCTGTAATCCCAGTGCTTTGGGAGGCCAAGGCAGGATGGTCCTTTGAGACCAGGAGTTTGAGTTTAGCCTAGGCAACATAGAGAGACCTCGTCTCTACAAAAATTAAACAAAATTAGCTGAGTGTGGTAGCAGACACCTGTGGTCCCAGCTACTTGGTGAAGCTGAGGTGGGAGGATTCCTTGAGCCCTAGGGGTTTGAGGCTGCAGTGAGCCGTAATCACACCACTGTACACCACAGAGCAAGACCCTGTCTCAAAATAAAAGAAAGAAAAAAATGCTAACATTTGATTCCTTCCTTGGAATTTCTTGTGACTCCTTTATTTCCTCTTGAGAGGCAGAAGCCAGAGAGCAGACAAGGTCTGGAGCCTGACTGCCTGGGCTTGAAATCCAGCCCTGCCACCTACTAACTGTGTGAACTGAGCAAGCTTACTGTGACTTAGTGTTCTCATCTGAAACATAGCTGGGACTACAGGTGTGTGCCACCATGCCCAGCTCATTTTTTGTATTTTTAGTAGAGACGGGGTTTCACCATGTTAGCCAGGATTGTCTCAGTCTCCTGACCTTGTGATCTGCCCACCTTGGCATCCCAAAGTGCTGGGATTACAGGTGAGAGCCACTGCCCCTGGTGAGGTAGTAGTAGTATTATAAAATATAACAAATATTAAGCTAGTATTGTTTGTTTTCACAGAAATTCATAGAGAAAAGTCTCTGCTTAGTTTGCAGTGACACAAGTATCACTCACTATAACCTCGAACTCCTGGGCGCAAGCAATCCTCCTGACTCAGCCTCCTGAGTAGCTAGGACTGCAGGTATGCACCACCACACCCAGCTAATTTTTTGGTAGAGACAGAGTCTCACCCAGGCTGGTCTTGAACTCCTGGCCTCAAACCATTCTCTCACCTCAGCTTCCCAAAGCACTGGGATTACAGGCATGTACCGCTGCACCAAGCCTAGTTTTTCAGTTTTAAAACAGACATTTTGAAGTTCATGCCAAAGAAAATATTTTGGAAAGGAAGGCTTTTTGAAAGAAACAGCTCTTTGCCTTACAAAAACCAAAGCACCCGGAGCCAAAGTTTATGTCATTAACACCTGATTTGGAACAACAGGTAAAGAGTCTCACCTGATCAAATTATATAATGCTGACTGGGCTTGGGGAGGAGAAAGAAACAACCAGGGAGAAGCTGATGAGAGCATCTGGAACTTGCCCTAATCCAGGCTGATTTCTACAGTTGGGATAAAAGTACCTCTGGATTTGACCGCGAAGAATTGTGCTTTCCTGTGAGTATTTGGACTGGGGCTTTGGGATGAAATAAGGTGAGGTAGCTCTTGATGTGCAATGTTTTTTTCTTCCCCCCGCCACCATCCCTCTCTCCAGTTCAAACTGGAACTTGTCATCCACTCCCTCAGGAAAGGGAGGCCATAAGAAACAAAATAAGTTAAATTTTTGGCTTTTGAGCACTAGAAACCAAAGGCTTAGACAAAAAGTAAAAATAAAAAAACCTCAAATCCCAGCTCTTTGGGAGACCAAGGCAGGCAGATTACCTGAAGTCAGGAGTTCAAGACCAGCCTGGCCAACATGGTGAAACCCCATCTCTACTAAAAATACAGAAACATTAGCCCGGCATGGTGGCATGTGTCGTTAGTCCCAGCTACTTGGGTGGCTGAGGCAGGAGCATTGCTTTAACCCGGGAGGCGGAGGTTGCAGCGAGCCAAGATTATGCCACTGTACTCCAGCCTCAACAACAGAGCAAGACTGTCTCAAGAACAAATAAACAAACAAAAACAAATGAAAAACATATTTGATAGAGTTATTTCTGGTTTCAGAGAAGATAGAAATTCTCTGGACTGAAAGAAAGAAAGTCCCAGGCAAACAGTTGGTCACCCTACTTGGGAGGGTTCTTTTATTTCCAATTATACTTGATATTTGTAAAATAAATGCAGTATTGGTATGTTATATTAAGAATTCAGTATTCGGCCGGGCGCGGTGGCTCACGCCTGTAATCCCAGCACTTTGGGAGGCCGAGGCGGGTGGATCACGAGGTCAAGAGATCAAGACCATCCTGGTCAACATGGTGAAACCCCGTCTCTACTAAAAATACAAAAAATTAGCTGGGCATGGTGGTGCGTGCCTGTAATCCTGGCTACTCAGGAGGCTGAGGCAGGAGAATTGCCTGAACCCAGGAGGCAGAGGTTGTGGTGAGCCGAGATCACGCCATTGCACTCCAGCCTGGGTAACAAGAGTGAAACTCCGCCTCAAAAAAAAAAAAAAAAAAAAAAAGAATTCAGTTTTGTAATAAGTGCAAAGCTTGGCAACCTTTCAGTGTTCCCACTACATATGATATAAATAGCTGAAACTTCCAAAATTTTTAGGAGCGGCACTTGCTGACTTGACTATAATTTTCAATTGTTCCCTTTTTATTTTTGAGACAGAGTCTTGCTCTTTTGCCTAGGCTGGAGTGCAGTGATGCAATCACAGCTCACTGCAGCCTCGACCTTCAGGACTCAAGCAATCCTCCCATTTCAGCCACCTGAGTAGCTGAGACTACAGGCATGTGCCATCACATCCAGCTAATTTTTAATTTTATCTTTTGTAGATACAGGTTCTCATTATTTTGCTAAGGCTGGTCGTGAACTCCCAGGCTCAAGCGATCCTTCCTCTTGGCCTCTGAGTTGCTAGGTCTACACGTACACACCACCACGCTGGGCTAATTGTTAAACTTTTTATAGAGGTGAGGTCTCACCATGTTGCCCAACCTATTTGTTCCTATTTTTTGATTTTTAATTTAAAATTATTATTCTAAGCACTTTATATGAGTAAACTATGTAAAGGCTAATTTATGCATACTACTTTCCATTTGTTTTGTATAACAATGTTTATTTGCCCCAGAGAACCGGAAGTAACTATAATAAATATAAGCAACATGGAATTATAGTTAAGAGCATAGGCTCAGGAGCCAGACTGTTTGGGTTTGAATCCTAGCCTTGCCCCTTATTAGCTGTGTGATGTTACACTAGTTCTTTTTTTTTTTTTTTAAACCAGAACATTTATTGCATGACTAATCGGTGAAATTCTTTTTTTCTTTTCTTTTTTTTTTTTTTTTGAGATGGAGTTTCGCTCTTGTTACCCAGGCTGGAGTGCAATGGCGCGATCTCGGCTCACTGCAACCTCCACCTCCTGGGTTCAAGCAATTCTCCTGCCTCAGCCTCCCGAGTAGCTGGGATTACAGGCAAGCGCCACCATGCCCAGCTAATTTTTGTATTTTTAGTAGAGACAGGGTTTCACCTTGTTGACCAGGATGGTCTTGATCTCTTGACCTCGTGATCCACCCGCCTCAGCCTCCCAAAGTGCTGGGATTATAGGCGTGAGCCACCGCGCCCGGCCCAATCGGTGAAATTCTTAAGATGAACTGGATGCCGCAACAGCTGCCCTCTTGGGTTTAGGTGTTGTTCCTTCACGGAATCCATGCCTGAATCTGCGATATACAATTTTTAGGTGCCTCATTCGACCAGTCCCGGTGGTATTCGTCTTTTAGCCTTGGCACTCCAGTTATACTTTCTCTTGCGCTTGGCGGGGTAGCCACATTTGCCACAGGTCGACTTCTGAAGGTGGTAGGCCTTAGAGCCACAGCGGCGGCACAACGTGTGCGTCTTATTACGACGCTTCCCAAACGATGACGTTCGTCATCCTGCTTCTGCCAACTAGTTCCATTTTTTCATCTGCAAAATGGGAGTTAAAATAGTATCTGCATAATAAGATGGTTGTGAGGATGAAATTAGTTAATACATGTAAAGTGCTTATAATGGTGTCTGGCAGGTAGTAGGCACTCAAAGATTGTTAGGTGATTTGCGAGTTTTGTTTGTTTTGTTTTGTTTTGTTTTGTTTTCTTTGAGATGGCGTCTTGCTTTGTCAAACAGGCTGAAGTGCAGTGGCGCAATCTCAGCTCACTACAACCTCCACCTCCTGGTTCAAGCAATTGTCCTGCCTCAGCCTCCCAAGTAGCTGGGATTATGGGTACGCACCACCATGTCCGGCTAATTTTTGTATTTTCAGTAGAGATGGGGTTTCACCATGTGGGCCATGCTGGTCTCCAACTCCTAACCCCAAGTGATCTTCCTGCCTCGGCCTCCCAAAGTGCTGGGATTACAGGCATGAGCCACTGGACCCGGCCAATTTGCAAGTTTTTTTGCCTTGCTAATGAAACCTAACTATTTATCCACAGTTCATTATTTCCCTAATTAAAACTTCACTAAGAATTGAGAAGGTAGGTGAGAATATTTTCTAACATGACACATTGTCCCCCCATCGTCCCACAACTTTTAATAGGACTGTCCTATGAACTGAATTGTTTCTTCCTAGTTCCAGCTTCCAAAGTGACAGTATTAGAAAAATAACATCTTTATGAGATAATTAAAGATAATAAGAGTGAGGCCTTAATGTGATAAGACTGGTAGCCTTATAAGAAGAGGAACACACATACTCCCTCTCTCTCTTTCTCTCTCTCTCTCTCTTTCTCTCTCTCTCTCTCTCTCTCTCCCCCTCTCTGCATCCAGTAAGGAAAGGCCATGTGAGGACACAGTGAGCAGGCAGCCAGGAAGAGAGCTCTCACCAAGGTCCAACCTTGCTGAACACTGATCTGGGACTTTTGGCCTCCAGCACAGTGAGAAAATTAATTTTTGTTGTTTAAGCCATCCAGCCTACGGTATTTTGTTAGGGCAGGCAAAGCTGACTAAAACAGATTATTAATTAATAAGTACTAAAGACCTGGGGAAAACTCTTAGAATTGCAGTTATTGACTAAAGAATGGCTAAGTTTCTTCTCCTCCCTGAGCTACACAAAGGTGTAGCTGATGACTGGGAAGAATGATGAAGCAGAAAGAAGACCTGACTTCTTGGCTCAGCCCTGCCGCTCGCCAGCTTGGGCATGTCTTGTAACTTCTCCGTTCCTTAATTTTTCTCCTCGGTATAAAATGAGGCATAAGAGATTAATATGTTGATCTATGTATAAAAGTGTTGAGTTACATGTTTGAATTGATGACAAGGCTGAGATGAAAAAGAAGCAGCAATATAAGCTAAAGACCAAGAACTTAAAAGACAAAGTAGTTGTAGCCAGAAGCAACTGCCATGAGAATCCCCTAGGACATTTCAGAGAGGCTGAGAAGGTACTGAGTTTTCCACAGGAGTTAAAATGGGAGATTGAGTCAATCCCACAGGTCTTAAGAGGCAGGGAGACCTTGGCTGTCATTTGGGTTACCAAAAGTTTTGGCTAGGTACTCCCTAAATCATCTAGCTCTTGGGTTCTGTAACTTAATGACTAAGGGGAAGAAGAGGGGATGAGGAAAGGGGGAAAGAGGGAGGCTGAGGATTCATTTGTGCTGCAAATGAAATATATAACTGGTCTCCAAATTCTCCTCTACTGCCGCAAGATACAGGGGTCTGTCTTCCTTCTTTCACATATGTACTTCTCTACTTGTCCATGATATTTATTTTAACTTGATTGGGGTGCCCTTTCTGGGTCTTCAGCACTCCCTGGGATAGCTTTGGTCCTGTAGATCATGGGAAAATGCTGTCCCCTCTCACCTGTCTCATCTGTACCTGTAGGGTATGTGTTAAATGAGGCTAACCTCTCCGATAAATGTTGGGCTCTAGCTCTGCTACCTATTACCATGTGCCTTTGAGCAAGTCACTGAAGTACTCTGTGCTACATGTCATTTTGTTTTTAAAATCTACTAGGTAGGAATAAACAAAACACATGCCTCATATGGTTTTGAAACATAATTAGAAATTCTCTTTAAATTTTGAGTCCTGTGGGAACAGGGACCATTTCTTCCTTGCTCTCATGCCTAACCTGTAATAGATTCTCAGTAATTTTTTTTTTTTGAATGAAGAAAAATGGCTTAGCCTGGTGCCTGGAGCATATTAAGTGCCTAAGAAAATGTGTCTATATATATATCCTTCTCTAGTGCTCATCAGTTGTTCTGCCTACCCAAAAGCTAGTCTAGGTTTATCCTATTTTTTTGAGACAAGGTCTCTATCTGTTACCCAGCTACAGTGCAGTAGGGTAATCATAGCTAATTGCATCCTCGAACTCTTAGGCTGAAGCAATCCTCTAGTCTCAACTTCCCAAGTAGCTGGGACTAGAGGCATGCACCATCAACCATCATGTCAAGCTATTTTTTTTTTTTTTTAGACAGAGTTTTGCTCTTGTTACCCAGGCTGGAGTGCAATGGCATGATCTCAGCTTACTGCAACCTCTGCCTCTCAGGTTCAAGTGATTCTCCTGCCTCAGCCTCCCGAGTGGCTGGGATTATAGGCATGCACCACCATGCCCAGCTAATTTTTTGTACTTTTAGTAGAGACAGGGTTTCTGCATGTTGGTTAGGCTGATCTTGAACTCCCAACCTCAGGTAATCCACCCACCTCGGCCTCCCAAAGTACTGGGATTACAGGTGTGAGCCACCGCACCCGGCCCAAGCTAATTTTTAAAACTTTTTTTGTAAAGACAGAATCTCACTATATTACCCAGGCTTGCCTCAAACTCCTGGGCTCAAGTGATCTCCTGCCTTGGCCTTCCAATGCACTGGGATTCCAGATGTGAGCACCAAGCCTGGCCTGTCCAGCATCTATTTGTGCATTTTCTAGTCGTAAAGCCTCCATTTTCCTTTGTAAAACTTCTTTCTCATTCTCAGTTGTTTTGATTCTCGGGGTTGACTCCATAGCGCCACCCTAGGGGGTGACATGTGGCCCACACCTTGCCCAATTGAGGCTAGTGAGAGTCAGGCCGAATGTTTTTCTCTATCTTGAGAAAAGACAATGAAAGGAAAGACAATGAAAGGAACATTGTCTTTCCCTCAAGTTTGCCAAGTTTGTAAAAGATAAGCCTGAAGCTCCTGGTGGCCATCTCATCCCATGTTGGAGGAATGTGCTCAGGAGTAAAGCCAAGAGAGAAAAAAGCAGACTTGAGCAAAAGAGGGAAACTGATTCCTAATGATTTCCTTTAGCATCTGAATTCAGTCAAAAGTAAGATAAACAGTCTCTGTCTCCAAGAAGCTTACAGATAGGTAAAGACGATGTGATCAGGAGGGTCAAACTGCCATGGAAACACTAACACAGGCTACATGGCCAGAGCTTTGGTGAGTGTAGGTAGGCTTCTGGGCAGGCAGGGAGAGACATCTACAGAGAGACAGAAATGATTAATATGAGTTAGCCAGAAATGGGGGCAGTGTGTGAGAACAGGGAGAAAGGAAAACAATGCAGAAATGAAAAACAATGGCTTGAAAGCAAAATAGTATGGTGCTTTCAGGGAATTTAATATAATGGAAGCATACATAACATTTTCCCAAACATGATCTCATTTAAGCCAACACTTTGAAACCTTGTACAATAAAAACAATGACCAGTTAGAATGTGTTCAGGTGCAGGTCAATGAAAACCTGTTTACTAGTGACTTATGCAATGAAGACGTTTAATTACTTAGAGATAGGCAATCCAGAGCTGGTACCTTGATTCTGTAATGTCATTAAGAATCTGGGGGCTGGGTGTGGTGACTCACATCTGTAATCCCAGCACTTTGGGAGCCTGAGGCGGGTGGATCACCTGAGGTCAGGAGTTTGAGACCAGCCTGGTCAACATAGTAAAACCCTGTCTCTACTAAAAATACAAAAATTAGCTGGGTGTGGTGGTGCAGGCCTGTAATTCCAGCTAGTTGGGAGGCTGAGGCAGGAGAATCCTTTGAACTTGTGAAGTAGAGGTTGCAGTGAGCTGAGATCATGCCACTGCACTCCAGCCTGGGTAACAGAGTGAGACCCCATCTCAAAAAAGAAAAAAAATGGGGACCAGGTGTCTGTAATTTCAGCACTTTGCGAGACTGAAGAGGGAGGATTGTTCAAGTTCAGGAGTTCAAGACCCACCTAGGGAACATAGTAAAAACCCATCTCTATCCCCAAAAAAACAAAACAAAACAAATTAGCTTAGCGAGGTATGTGTGCCTGTGGTGCCAACTACTCAGGAGGCTGAGACAAGAGGATCACTTGAACCAGGAGGTGAGGCTGCAGTTAGCCATGATTGTGCCACTGCATTCCAGCCTAGGTGGCAGAGTGAGACCCTGACTCACAAATATAAAAAAGCAGAAGAATCTGGGCCCTTCCCATCTTTCTGTTTCACCATTTTTGGCTTTTGGATGCATGTTAATCATTATGCATATTACTTGTGGTATATAGAACAATGGCCCCCCAAAATATCCACGTTCTAATACCCGGAATCTGTTAATATATACCTTAAATGCCAAAAAAGACTTTGTAGATGTGATTGAGTTAAGGGTATTGAGGGTTGGGTGAGTGGTGGCTCACACCTGTAATCCTAGCACTTTGGGGAGGCTAAGACAGCTGGATCACTTGTGCCAGGAGTTGGAAACCAGCCTGACCAACATGGAGAAACCCCATCTCTACTAAAAATACAAAATTAGCCAAGTGTGGTGGTGCATGCCTGTAATTCCAGCTACTTGGGAGGCTGAGGCAGAGAATCACCCGAAACCAGGAGGCAGAGGTTGCGGTAAGCCAAGATCACGCCACTGTACTCCGGCCTGGGCAACAAGAGTGAAACTCCATCTAAATAAATAAATAAATAAAATTGATTTTTTAAAAAAGAAGCAGAGGTCAGAGAAAGAGAAAGATTTGAAATACTGTGGTGCTAGCTTTAAAGATGAAGGAAGGAAACATGAGCCAAGGAATACAGACAGCTTTTAGAAGGTGGAAAGGTTCTGACCTCCAGAATTAAAATACAATATATTTGTGTTTTAAGCCATTAGGTTTGTGGTAATTTGGCAATAGGAAACTAATTCCTCGCCAATGGTTGCAAGACAACTGTCATAGCTTCAGGTATTGCTTTCATAGCTAATGGAGGAAGAAGGGTTAGGAGTTTAAAAGACAGACTCACGCTGCATTCATTCCTTTTGTCAGGAAAGCAAAAGCATTCACAGGCACCCTGCCAGTTGACTTCCCCTACAAATCTTGAACAGAACTTGGACAGAATGGCCACCTCTAGCTGCAAGGGAGCATAGGAAAGTATCTCACTTTCCATTCTGATTTGTTTTATAGATAGGTCAGTCCCTTATTAATGAAAGCATAAGCAGGTTGTGCTGAGGTGCAGAACCTCCAAGCATGTAAGTGCAGGTGCCCTTCATCTGGGAGGAAGGGCTGTGGGAAAGTCTTGGTCCCATGTCTAAGTGTCATTTGCACTCAGCAGGCCAAGGCAGAGTGATTGAGTGCCTTGGAAACTGAGCTTCTCATAATTGGGGGTTTTGTTATCTTTGGAAAGTAAGAATGGATGTCCTTCTCTAAGGAGACCATTTGAGAGAGACTTTGATTAAGGAGGGTTGATGTGCACCTTCAACCAGCGTCTAACGGTCTCGTGCTCTCTCTGAGTTGATTCCTTCCTTCAGGCATTTGTGGAGAGTCAAGCCTGCTCCAAAATGATGAAGAGTGAAAGCTGAGAAATTATAACCAGAGGAAGGTCTCTAGAGAACACAAAAGAGTCAGAACTGGAGTGGAGAGGGAAGACAGAAGTAAAACCACGTCTTCTACTAAGAATATAACTCAGAGAAAGCTAGGCATTATTTTTATCAGCATTAACCTGATTGGTAGCTGTCTTGTTAGGGGGCAAGCTCCTATCAGTGAAAGGCAGTGATCAGATTTGTGATCATAGTCAGAAACCTGGGGTAGACTCTGGCGTAGGATAGACATCCAGGCAAAGGATCTGGCAATTGCAGCTTTTGGCAAAAGATCAGAAGCCTGCGGTGATGAACCAGGAGGAATGTACAGCACTGGGGACAGCAAAGAGTGACTTTGGCTGGGAAACAAAAGCTAAGCAAAAAATGTTAAGTTGCCTTGGGCAGGGATCACCCTCACTGATATTGGCCAGATCATAGGACTACCTGCTAGTTCTGGTTGTTGGATAGAAGTTTGTTTGTTGCAGCGGAGTCTCTAGAGATCTTTGTGGGAGAGCACCATCCTTGATTCCTGTCTCCCATGGATTTGCTTACATGTGTGCATAGACGTATATGTGCAAAGGTGATCATTGCATCAATGTTTATACATTTTAAAAAAGCAGAAACGGCCAGGCGCAGTGGCTCATGCCTGTAATCCCAGCACTTTGGGAGGCTGAAGCGGGTGAATCACGAGGTCAAGAGATCGAGACCATCCTGGTCAACATGGTGAAACACTATCTCTACTAAAAATACAAAAAAATTAGCTGGGCACGGTGGCGCGTGCCTGTAATCCCAGCTACTCAGGAGGATGAGGCAGGAGACTTGCCTGAACCCAGGAGGAAGAGGTTGTGGAGTGCAAAATCACGCCATTGCACTCCAGCCTGGGTAACTCCGTCTCAAAAAAAAAAAAAAAAAAAAAAGCAGAAACAACCTAAATTCCCATCTGAAGGGCTTGATTAAATACATTATGCTATATACATATAAAAGAATATTCTGGGCCATTTATGTTGATGTGACTGATGTGGAGTAAGTACCGTATCAAGGGACTTTAGCAAGATGCAGAGCAGTGTATAGAACATGCTTCTATTGTGAGGGCTATTTTCTCTGGAGGTGAGAACTGAGGTTTGGGGAAGGAAAGAAGACATATTTTTACTTGTTTTGAGTTTTTGTTTTTTTTTTTTTGAGACAGTCTCACTCTGTCTCCCAGGCTGCAATGTCATGATGAGATGTTGCCTCACCGCAACCTCTGCCTCCCAGGCTCAAAGGATTCTCGTGCCTCAGCCTCCTGAGTAGATGGTACTATAGGT